>NC_087447.1:4860984-5164015 GCF_036321535.1 Camelus dromedarius | reverse complement strand
TCCCCTGGGAATAGTATCTTGAACCAGTCAATCAGGAATGGCCTGACCAGCACTAGTGGGATCATCTGCCATCCCCTAAAGAAAAGCGACCTTGCAGTAACCAACCCTCTTTTTCACATAAGTCCTTTGTGTCTGCTCCATTCTGGCTATAAAAGTCTTTCATTTTGCACAGCTCCTTGGAGCTCCTTTCTAGCTGCTGGATTGGATGCTGCCCAATTCATAAATCATTGAATAAACCCAATAAGATCTTTAAAATCTACTCAGTTGAATTTTGGTTTTTAACACTTGTTAAGTGTCAAAACTCATGCTCTTTCACGACATCCATGCCCCAACCCTGCGCCCTCCTGTGGGATGGCCCTGGAGCTCAGGTTACCCAAGCAATTATGCAATGAATCTTCTAGGGTGGATTTGCCTCATTCCAGGAGCCTGGGCTGGCCACAGGGAGGGGGGTCACGTGGATCTGGAGCTGGGGAGCCCAGAGCAGCCCTGGAAAGCTGTGTGGGGAATGCGGGCTGGGCTGGGGGGCCCTGAATAATTCACTTCTCCCCTCTGAGTAACTTCACTGGTAGACAGGAGTGGTTCCTCACAGGCTGCTCTGTATACAGTTTTTGAAAAGGCCCAAAGCAGCCACCTTTGCCTGCACAAGTGCTGTGGGGCTATCAGTACCCTCCCCCAGCCCAGGAGGCTCTGGGAAATGGCCAAGGGGTCTCTGGAAAGAAAGCCTGAGTTTGTGGGGATGAGGTAGAAGAATTCTAACAATAGCCTAAATGTGCTGGGTGCAGGATGTTGTGATAATCCTCAACACAGTCAAGATGATAAGTAGCCCCATCTTAGGCAGGAGGAAAGTGAGGTTCAGACCAGTAAGGAGAGGTGCCCAGGTCCCAAACCTGGAGCTCGGATTGGAACCTCCCTAGTGGGACATACTTGAGGAGAGGATGTGAGTCTCTGGGTGTGTTTCTTGGGGTGAATTTGTGGTTGTGAGCCAGACCTCTTGAGGTCTGCATATTTGAGTGGGTGCACCTGGGGATAAGGATGTATGTCTTGGAGAGATTGTGGGTGTAACTGTGGGTGTCCAGCTGACCTGGGTGTTGATGGGCAGGGCAGATACTGCAGACACCCCACTTCTTTTCCCACTGGAACTCCCAGCCTGACCACCCCCTTCCCTCTTGGCTCCCTGCAGGGCAGGGGGTATTTCAAGGAACTGGGACTGCTCTTGGGGGGGTGTCTTACCCAGTGGTCACTACTCTTGTAGGGGCCAGGAGAGGTGAGGAGGGGACCACCCACAGACCTACAGGTTTGCCTGCCCAAGGTGCCTTTCTGGGAGAGCTCCCCGCCATAGGGCAAAGGGCTAGTGGGCGGACAGCCGCTGCAGTGTGTGCTGGGGAGCTCAGGACTCCATCCAAGGGCAGAGCTCCAGACTGTGCCCCAGCCACTCTCCTGGCCACCCCACCCCCAATGGTAAGCCCGGGTACCAGTCTCTGCCGGCTCCAGCTCTCCCCTCCCCCCTCTTCCATCTCTTTTCCATTATGGGTCTCTCTTTCCCCTACCCTCTGTCCTGTCTTGTCTTTCCCACGGCCCTAGGTCTGTGACCTTCTCTGAGGATCTCTGGTCTTCTGTTTGACTTCGTGTGTCTCTAAATGTCTCCTGTCTCTCTCTCCCTGGCCCCTACGGCGACCCTACCTCTGGCCGTGTCGGGCCGCCAGCCCCAGGACCCCAGGTTCGGGATGAGTGGCGGAGGTTTTGGCGGGAGGGGCGGGGCAGGTCCCCTGGCGGACAGGCAGTGGCCCCTCCGCCCCGCGCCGCCCCCGCCCGGCACTGGGCATGCCCCGGGCGCTTCTATATAAAGCGGCGCCGCCTCGACCCGGCGCTGTGCCGCCGCCGCCGTGTTCCGCCGGGTCCGCGCCGCGCGCCGAGCCCCACCGAGCCCCACCGAGCCCCGCCAAGCCGCTGCCGCCCGCCAGGTACCCCGGCTGCTGCCTGCGCCCCGGGGAGAGCCAGGGAGGGGACTGCGGGGCAGGGGCCGCCGGGACAGGGACTTTAAGCGCCCGCGCCCCTCAGCGGGACCCGCGACACTACCTGCAATGCCCACCCCACCACGCGCACACACAGGCGGGGACCCAGCGCGCCCCCCTCTGGAAGGGCTGAGTGCCAGGACCCTCAGCACTGCCCAGGGCAACTTAGGATGTGTGAGATCGGGGTGTGGGTCCCATGGGGTCTGGGCTTCCGAAAACCTCTGCTTCCTTGGGGTGGGGGTGGGGTAGCCTTGGACACCTCCTGTCTGGGACAGGAGAGAAGCACTGTCGCGGCCACCTCTCAGCTCCCAACGTCTTAGGGGCAGGGTGCTGAGGTAGAGACCCTGCTGCCCTGACTCCATCTTTTGTCTCTCTTCCTCTCAGCCTCTCCACCTGTAAGATGGTGAGTCTTCTCTGGCCCCTCCGGACAAAAAGCCCAAGCCCCTAAGCAGAGGGAGGGCCCAGAGGGCAGCACCTGGCCGTAAAAGCCTAGCCCTGGGACTGCCTGGCAGACAGCTCCAACCCATGACCAGCTGCACACATACGCCTTGACTTCCCACTCTGTGTGCCATGGGACAAGCAGGGGCTGTGTGCCAGGCCCTCCATCTCTCCCCCACCAGCCCTGGGAGGCAGGCACTCTTGGTCCCTTTCGGCATTCATTCATTCTGCAATATTTATATTACCGTGCGCCTTGCCGTAGTCTAAGTTTGAGGACATAGCAGTGAACCCAGTCTGGGCTCTCAGGGAACTCAACTTCTAAGAGAGGGCACTGAAGCTCAGAATTTGGCACTGGCCAAACTGGGGTTCAAGTCCAAGTCAGAGGCCCAGACCTCTGCTCTCCCGGCCGCCTGCAGTATGCTGTCTCCCAATGACTGAGGTGATTCCCTAGGTCCAAGCCTCATCAGCACCATGGGGGCGGACATAACAGGCCCCAGGCACCCACAAGGCTCAAAGAAACCTCGTGACTTGTCCAAGGAGGCCAAGCCTGTCCCCTGGAGGACAGGCCCACCCGTGTCCCCGCCTGTGTTCACACTGAGCCTCTGTGCAGCCTCATTTGGGAGTCAGCCAGCCTCAGAAAGGGGCAGGGTATAAGATTTCATCCAAAGAAAGCATTTTCATGACTCAGAACATCCTCGGGCCTGCTTGGGGATGATGATGGAACAGATTCACCTACATATTTAGGTCTCAGCAGAACTCCATGATGGTAGATGGGTCACTGAGGCCAGAGAGAAGTGAGCAGCCCAACTGATTGCTTGGTTCATTTGCTTATTTATTCTTCAGTCATCAAACACTGAGTAGCTACGGTGTGCCAGGCACTGTTTTAGGTGCTGGGGCTGCCTCAATAAGCAAAACAGACAAAACCTCTGCCCCTGTGAACCAAGCTGGGATGGACCTGGGTGTGGGATGTGGGGGGTGCAATGGTCCAGCCAGCAGTGCACTGCTTTCTGCCCCCACCCCCGGGGGCACCACACATACCGTTTACAAAGCACTTCCATCTACATGTCCCTGGTGTCCAGCCTTCATCCTCCAATCCAGCCCCATCCTCTTTGGTTCCGAGGACAGTGTCCACCCAAGGACAGGACAGTAGGGGGCTTATACCCTTGGGTGACTTAATGTGCCTCTTGCTCACCCTGCCCAAGACCCACCACTTCTGCCCCCCTCAGCTCTCCCTGGACCCACTGGGTCCCGAGTGGGATTGCCCCCTGGGCTCCAAGGACCTGGAGGAGGAGGAGGGCCCATGGGGCGGGGGCTCTGGCCTGCCACCCCCAGGCTTCTTCCCTGGTTCCTGGAGCCATGAAGTGGGCCTGGACTGCAAGGGCTCCCCTGAGGGAGCAGAGGCCCGGGCCTGGACTGTCTACTACTACAGCCTCCTGCAGAGCTGTCTGCAGCAAGCTGGCCTTCCGGAGACTCAGGACCGCAGCCAGGTGCCCCGCACAGGTGCCCAAGGGCTCCTTGGAGGGGGGCATCCCTGGGGAGGAGGGAGGCACCCTCAGCCCAGCCTTCTTTCCAGCTCTGTCAAAGTCAGCCCCTTCCCCCAGGCTCTGGCTCAATCTGAAGCCAGGGAGGCAAGGCCAGTCAACCTCAGGCAGGCAGGCATTTCAAAGGGCATCTGGCACCAGTAAACTCAGATATCAAGGCTCCCCTCCCACCCCCAGAAGATCCAGCCCTGGGATTTGCAATCCATGTTCTGTGGAGCCAAAGCTTCTACAGAAATATCTTGGGAGCTGCTGTGGAGCCAGCTAGCAGTTGGGATCCAAAACTCCTCCCTTGTTTTATCTGTTTTATGTACCAGGCAGCCACAGAAGATTTTGTGTGGACGGAAGGTTTACAGCTAGAATACATGACCATCTCAGACTTTGCCCCCTTCTACAGATGGGGAAACTGAGGTGCAGAGATTCCTCTCCCCACTGCACAGGGTGCACAGGGACCAAGGGTCACACAGAAAGTCAGTGGCAGAGCTCAGGCTAGAACCCAGGTCTCCAGTCACCCAGCCTTCATGCCTTCTGGACCAGCCACAGAGAGAAAGGAGCCAGCCTCTCGGGGCAGGGGTGGGCAGACAGCTTCCCCCTCCCTCCCCAGCCTCCTCTGTCCCCTTTCTCTTTTCATCCCATACCCAGGAAGGATCTGGGGGTCCAAGGGTATGAGCAGGCCTAGGGGAGTGGGGAAAAGTGGGCAGAAAGACAGCAAGGGGAGCTCCTGGTGAGCTTGGCAATGTTCTCTTCCCTGAGGCTGCCCTGGGGCGGAGGTGACCTTGTGCATTCTGGGATCCCCCTGCACCTTTCTGTCCGTGCTGCTGGAGGGTGGGGTCCAGAGCCCGGGTGAGTGTGTTCCCAAGTTCCCCCACCCCCTCCTACAGAAAGGGCAGTCCTGCCCTGGCCCGGCCACATCCCAAAATACCCGCCAACCCTGGCAACTGCCTGCATTCCACCACACCAGCTGCCCTGCTTTGAGTGGGGGTGGGTTCTGGCAGCAGCTGCCCACTACGACCCAGGGGCCCAGGCTGGAGGTGGAGGGCATGGGGCATTAAGCCTTCCCTGGCCAGCAACCCTCCTCCCTCTGCCCACAGGAAACATGCTCCTTTGCCTGTCCCCTGCTTGGCTGACAAAGGTGCCAGCACCAGGGCAGCCCGGTGAGGCAGCCCTGCTGGTCTCCAAGGCTGTGAGCTTCCACCCGGGGGGCCTGACATTCCTGGATGACTTTGTCCCCCCGCGCCGGGCCACCTACTTCCTGGCGGGCCTGGGGCTGGGGCCTGGCCCTGGTCGAGAGGCAGCTGAGCTCGCCCGCGACCTGACCTGCCCCACAGGAGCCTCGGCTGAGCTGGCCCGGCTGCTGGAGGACCGGCTGCTGACAAGGCGATTGCTGGCTCAGCAGGGTGACGTGGCCGTGCCAGCTACCCTGGCTTTCACCTACAAGCCACCAGCACTGCTGCGGGGAGGGGATGCCAGCCCGGGACTACGGCTGGTGGAGCTGAATGGCAAAGAGGGCCAGGAGACACTGGTGAAGGAGGAAGTAGGGGCCTTCCTGCACTCCGAGGCCCTGGGTGATGCCCTGCAGGTAACAGGCTACTGCCCCTGAGGCTGTACAGATGCCAGCAGGATGGGAGCCATGGATGGTTACCAAGTCCTGCTGGGAAAGTGTCCCCAGCTTTGAGCCCTGCCACTGCCCCATCTCTCTGTAGCAGTCCCCTGCCTTACCTCAGTTTGTTCATGAGCTCCTATGGTATGTGTGTCCCATCTTGCAGGTACATGGGATGGTGAGGATGCCCCCTTCCCCTCCCTGTTGCAGGTAGCCGTGAAGCTCAGTGGCTGGCGCTGGCGGGGACGGCAGGCTTTGCGTCTGTACCCACGAACAGAGCTGGACCCAGTGGTGGACACAGTGCTGGCACTGCTGGAGAAACTGGAGGAGGAGGAGAGTGTCCTGGTTGAGGCTGTGTGCCCACCTGCCCGACTCCCTTTCCCAGGTGAGAGCCACCTGGGCTGGCCAAGGGTGGAGCTTGGCCTGGCCTTCTGGCTACTCAGTGCTGGGCTCAGGCCTCACTGTCTTTCCCCAGGTAGTCCCCCACCTGGCCCTGAGCTGGCTCTGCGTATCTGTGCTGTGGTGTGTCGGACACAGGGTGACAGGCCCTTGCTGAGCAAGGTGAGCATGGCTCAGGTTCAGGTCATGATCCTACTGCCACACCCCAGCCCAGCTCCACTGGGCTGATGGGGGGGCCCCAGGGCAGAGAGAGGACAAAATCTTTGTGGGCATTTTGTTGCCTCCAGGAGAACTGAGTCTGACACTCTCCCTCCTCTCCAACCCTGTACCCCTCCCACATCAGGAGCCCTACCTGGTATCCTGCGCTGAGTACAAGGACCCAGGGCTGAATTCTCTTTCTAGGGAGCTCTTGCCCAAGAAGAGGCTGACCCAAGGTCCTTGATAAACCTCCAGTGCCTGGAGCCCTGTAGGAGGGCCCTCCAAGTTGGGAGGTCAGGGAGGCTTGGGTTCCCTTCCTGGGGACATATCTCTGTGCCAAGCAGAGAGAGAAGGAGCTCTAGGGCTGGGGCCCACCAGGGTGGCACAGGCCCCCAGGGCTGCAGGAACTAGAAGCAAGCATGCTTGGAGACCTTAGGGAGTAGAGACCCCAGCTGGGCCTGGAAGCTTGGCTAGAATCCCCCTAGTGGTCTAGAGACCAGATGAGTAGTTTACGCAGTAAGTCGCACTGGAGGACAGGACTTCTTGAATGTCCATTGAGGGGTGTGGCCTGGATCGTGGCAGAGGGGAAGGTGTGTTGGGGGCCGGGGGTAGTCCCGAGAGGACTCTTCTTGGACAAGCCCCCTGAGCCACACCCTGCCCAGGTGGTATGCGGAGTGGGCCGTGGGGACCGGCCTCTGCGGCACCAGAACTCCTTGCCACGTACGCTGGAAGTGGCGCTAGCCCAGTGCGGCCTGGGTGAGGCCTCGCAGGTGACGGATGTGCGGCGGCGCGTGAAGGCGGCGGCCGAGGCTGCGCTAGCCGCCGTGCTGGCCCTGGAGGCTGGCCTGAGCGCTGAGCAGCGCGGCGGGCGCCAAGCCCGCACTGACTTCCTCGGTGAGTGCGGGACGCCGGGGACTGGGACGGGGGTGGGGCACGGGGCGGGGGCCGGAGGCCCGAGGGCGGCTCGCACTGAGCCCGCGCCCCGTGCCCGGCCCAGGGGTGGACTTTGTCCTGACGGTGGCTGGCCGCGCGCTGACCCCCGTGGCCCTGGAGCTGAACGGAGGCCTATGTCTGGAGGCGTGCGGCGCGCTCGAAGGGCTGTGGGCCGCACCGCGCCCGGGGCTGGTGGCCGAGGAGGCGGCGGCCGCGCCGCTGGTGGAGACGATGCTGAGGCGCTCGGCGCGCTACCTCATGGAGGGAAAACAGCTGCTGCTGCTCGGCGCCGGCGGCGTTAGCAAGAAGTTCGTGTGGGAGGCGGCGCGCGACTACGGGCTCAAGGTGGGCGGGGCTCGAAGTCCAGGCCTTGGTGGAGGAGGGCCCCGGGGGCGGGCCCGGGGCGGTGTTGACCTTGGGGCGGGGACTGCGCCGGGCATTCTAGCAGGAGGCCTAGAGCTCAGGCGTGGGCTGGCTGGGCGATAGGCCCCGCCGAGGTGGGCAGTCTCAACTGTTTTTGGCCTCTAGGTGAATTCTCTTCCCGCCAGGTGTGAAAAGCCTCCGGGACACCAGACCACCAGTCCCAAGCCCTAACCCTTGAGGTTCCCATACAAGTCTTGACCAGACTGAGCCTGCCTATGGGAAAGAGTCCACCACCCTTCTGCACTCTGTCACCCCTCCCTTCTGCACTCGAGCCCCCTCCCACCTTGCTCACAACCTCTCTCTCCTGCAGCCGTCTTTCCTCTGGCCGACTCTTATCCAGTTTCCAGCTTGAACACTGCCTCCTCTAGGTTGCCTTCCCTCCCCTTTAGGCTGGATTAAGTGTCCCACCTCTGTACCTTCCATATAATCACCAACAAATATTTTTGGAGCACCTAGCATTGGTGAGCCTGTCTCCCCTGAGGGCCAGGACTATGTTCTAGGTCCCATCCTATGGCCCAGCGCCCAGCAAAAGCTCATCTCAGTGTGTTGCCGTCCTGTGGTTTCTGCAGCTGCACCTGGTGGAGTCGGACCCCAACCACTTTGCGTCCCAGCTGGTGCAGACCTTCATCCACTTCGATGTAACAGAGCACCAGAGGGATGAGGAGAATGCACGGTTGTTGGCGGAGCTGGTGCGGGCACGTGGCCTGCAGCTAGATGGCTGCTTTTCCTACTGGGATGACTGCCTGGTGCTCACAGCCTTGCTCTGCCAGGAGCTGGGTCTGCCCTGCAGCCCGCCGGCCGCCATGCGCCTGGCCAAGCAGAAGAGCCGCACCCAGCTGCACCTGCTGTGCCGCCATGGCCCACCCTGGCCCGCGCCCTCCCTCTATGCTGTGCCCTGCTGTCCACTGGAGAGTGAGGCTGACGTGGACAAGGCTGTCCGCCAGGTACCCCTGCCAGGTGTCATGAAGTTGGAGTTTGGGGCAGGCGCTGTAGGTGTACGGCTAGTGGAGGATGCGCCACAGTGCCACGAGCACTTTTCCCGGATCGCCCGTGACCTGCAGGGCGAGGCCGACCATCCCGGCATTGGGCTGGGCTGGGGCAATGCCATGCTGCTAATGGAGTTCATTGAGGGCACTGAACACGATGTGGATCTGGTGTTGTTTGGTGGGCGACTGCTGGCTGCCTTCGTGTCTGACAATGGCCCCACACGGCTGCCTGGCTTCACTGAGACGGCCGCGTGTATGCCCACTGGGCTGGCACCAGAGCAGGAGGCGCAGCTGGTGCAGGCAGCTTTCCGCTGTTGCCTGGGCTGCGGGCTGCTGGATGGCGTCTTCAATGTGGAGCTCAAGCTGACTGGGGCTGGGCCGCGGCTCATCGAGATCAACCCCCGCATGGGCGGCTTCTACCTACGAGACTGGATCCTGGAGCTTTATGGTGTGGACCTCCTGCTGGCTGCTGCTATGGTGGCCTGTGGCCTGCGGCCCGCCTTGCCTGCCCACCCACGCGCCCGTGGTCACCTGGTGGGCGTCATGTGCCTGGTGTCCCAGCACCTGCAGGTCCTGAGTTCCACCACCAGCCGCGAGACCCTGCAGGCTCTTCACGACCAGGGCCTGCTGCGCCTCAATCTACTGGAGGAGGCCCTGGTGCCTGGCGAATATGAGGAACCCTACTGCAGTGTGGCTTGTGCTGGGCCCAGCCCGGCCGAGGCCCGTCTCCGCCTGCTGGGCCTCTGCCAGGGCCTCGGCATTGATGGGCCCCACTACCCCATTGCCTACTTCCTGTCCCACTTCAAATAGTGCTGGGGCCGGAGGGCAGGGGCAAAGTGCTGGAAGGGGCACTGCAGTGCCCTCTGCTCCCTGGTGCTCTCCCAGCGTCTCTTGCCAAAGCCCTGCCCCAACCCTGGTCAGGTCCACTCCAAGGCCCCAGGTCTCTTCCAGAGTGGCAGGGCCATTTTGACACCAAGGTCTCCTGGGCTTGAGGAGCACAGAAGAACGTATCTGGGAGGCTGTTAGGCCTTCTTGCCCTCCCCAAAGCCCCAGTCCAGCCCACAGCTGTCCCAGGACTCTACCCATGGAGAAGCAACAACAGCTGCACATACACACACCCTGCCCCCAGGTTGCTGGGAGTGGGCCTAAACCCAGTCCATCTTCCCCACCCCTCCAGGTCTGTCTCTCTTCCTGCTGTCTGCAGGAGAGAACCTGGCTGGCCGCTGGCCTTGAACACATCCCAAGAACCCTTTGTTCTCCTCATGCCCTCATTTAACAAATTTTAGGACAGGCCTAGAATGCCTGGTGACAACTTCTGACAATGCCCCACCTGCCTCATTTGGCATGAGCAGTAGAAGCAGGTGACTGGGGTCAGCAGTAACCATCTCCCCTCCAGGCAGACACTATTGCCCCATTCTACAAAAAAAGAAACAGGCTCAGAGAGGAAAAACCACTGCCTCCATGTCATAGCACAGTGGTTGAAGGGTCAGGGGACAAGATGCAAGGTCCAGGTTTCTGCTTTTACTAACTTGTACGTGCCCACTCAGCTTCTAGGCCCAACTCACCTCCTTGCCCTCACACGTGGCCCTGAGATGTGTGAACCTCCCCCCTCCCCCCAATGCACCATGCACCTTCACCAAGCTTTGGTGCTTGGCCTCAGGCACACCTAACTAGCACAGGCTACACTTCCTCATTCAGGGGAGGCTGCTTTAAGAACTCTTGCCTCTGTGCAGCACAGGAGCTGTGGACAGCGCCACAAGCATCCCTCTCCAAATAAAGGCTTGTGGACTAGTGAACTGTCCAGAGTCTGGGATAGGTTCTTGCGACTCGGACAGCACTTCTCAGGGTCAGCTAGAGGAGGGGATGAGGAAGGGGGAGGGAAAGGTAGTTAGGGGATACCTGTAGCCTCTGGAGCTAAGGATAAACCGCCACACTGGCCAGGCCTCTGAGCTGACCTGTGGGAGGCCTGCCAGGGGCACCTACACCAGGACCCAGACCTGAGTTTCCCGAGGGTGAGATTACAACCAGAGGGCCACACCCAACCAGATAGCCTTTCTCCAGCCTGGGGACCCCTGAATTCTGTCCATTTGAGTTCATACCTAGCCTTCCCTGTCCAACTGGAATGCACATCCAGACAGCTTCCAATGATCAGAATTCATCCAAGGCCTGGTCTGGCCCAATTCACCCCCTCAGAACCCCATCCAACAAGAATACATGTCCAAATCTAAACTCACAGACAAAGTCTGGTGTGTTCATTCATTCAATATTGTAGTAAAGTTTTATGAAGCACCTATTCTGTACCAGGTAACCGAATCACGACTAAATGTGCTTAAATTGGCAACAGGCAAACTCCAGCACAAACTCATATTTACCTGGTGGATCAATGAGACCCAAACCCTTCCAGTAAGGAATCCGGCAACAAAACCCAGCATTGAGCAGAGTATGGAGCAGTAGAGGCTCTGATTTGCAGGGTCCTGGAGCCGAGAGGCACGTTAGGGAGATCACAATGCAGCAGTCGGCTCCCTTTCGGGGGCGAACGGAGGAATATACGTCATCTGCCTCTCGCCACTCAGCCTGACAGGGCACGGCTGCTGGGAACTGCATTTACACTCACACATGCATGCACTTCTGACTCTGCCCCACCCAAACTCTTCCCAGAACCAAGATAGACGCCTTCCAGGCCGCCCTTGTCCGGTGCCGCCCCGGTGAAGCTGTGCTGGAAAGATTGAAGGGCCCGCGGAAGAGTGTGAAAGGCCTTAGTACCCCTGCACTCTGGGACTACCATTCCCGAGATGCATTGCGATAGACGCCATCTTTTCTCCTCGCCCGCTAAGCGGCCGGCTCGAGGGAGGGACAACCTCTTGCGTCATCGGTGCGCGAGGCGGCCGTCGCGGAGTGATGACGTATAAGCCCCAGCCCCTGCCTGTCAGTCAGATCGCGGCCGGGTACCGGCCGAGTGGCCCGCGGGGCCGGCGCCGCTATGGCGGCGGTGTTTGACCTGGACCTGGAGACTGAGGAAGGCAGCGAGGGCGAGGGCGAGCCAGAGTTAAGCTCCGCGGTGAGTATTTCGCCTGGGCGCGGCTCGATCCCGGAGTCGATCCCTTTACCCGGGCGGTGGGATCTCCCGGGCTCCCCCAACCTGGAGTGGGCTCCGCTCCTGCAGGCCCGGATCTGTCTGAGATCCCCGCCACTATTAAGCTCTGACCCCACCCTCACCCTGACCTGCCTTGCAGGCCCCCAGCCCTTCCCCTGAGTCTCCCTTTCCCGCTCTCGCCTCTCCTCCCAAGTCCTGGCCCATCTCCTGCCAGCTCCCATTGCTGATCCCCTCCTCCTGGGCTGAGCTGTCCAGCCTTAGGGGGTGGCGGGGGAGGTATCCTGGAACCTCCCTTGGCTCTTACCCCTCGGTTTCTCACAGGACGTGTGCCCCCTTGCCGAGTTGAGGGCAGCTGGCCTGGAGTGAGTGAGGGTTGTGTTGAGGGAGGAGGGAATGGGCTGGGGAAGGGGACCTGAAGAATACTGAAGCTTGCTCCCATTAACTTCTTGTGCCCACAGGCCAGTGGGACACTATGAGGAGGTGGAGTTGACTGAAACCAGTGTGAACCCGGGCCCTGAGCGCATTGGACCCCACTGCTTTGAGCTGCTGCGTGTGCTAGGGAAGGGGGGCTACGGCAAGGTACCGGCCCTCCCTCCTTTCTCACAGCCTTAGTTCTTGCTACAGCAAAGGGTCTCTAAACAAATTAGACTTGTAAATCAGTAGAGCCTCTGATAGAACTCAGAGATAAAAACATAAAGGAGGGAAGAGTAAATCCTCTCAGACTTGAAATCTTTATAGCCCACCCTTGGGTGGGCCTAGGCCTCTGGATCCCTGTGCCAGAGCTTGAGGGTGGGGCTTTTTGAAAATAGGATATGGAAAGGGAGGTTGATCCCGTCTCCCCTGCCCTACAGGTGTTCCAAGTGCGAAAGGTGCAGGGCACCAATCTGGGCAAAATATATGCCATGAAAGTTTTAAGGAAGGTGAGTCATTGTTCAGCCAACAGAGCCTCACTGAGTGGTTGCCTTTCCCGATGCACAACACCAGGCTTTGGGAAGACAGCGGTGAGCGTGCTGGAGGAGGTGGTCACTGTCGTGGGCATTTGCTTGTTTATCGTCGGTTGTGATATTGTTGTTTTGCAGTAATTCCCAACCGTGGACAGTATTGCCTCCTAGGGGACATGTGGCAATGTCTGTGTACATTTTCGAGTCGTGGCTAGAGAGGGGAGGCTCCTGGCATCCAGTGAGTAGAAGCCAGGGATTCTGTTAAATCCCCTACAGTGCAAAAGACGGCCCCCCACAACAAAGAATTATCTGCCCCAAATGTCGTTAGTGCCGTGGTTGAGACACACTGTGCTACTAGGAAGAACCAGTCCCTGGAAAGGATGATTGCTGATAGCAGCAGAATTATGGAGAAGTACAGTGGGGTCAGAGAGGATGGCAGAATGGTGGTGGCTGGAGGGGCTAAAGGAGCCCTGGGTGCCCACCTTCTAACCGATTCCTGCCTCTCCAGGCCAAGATTGTGTGCAACGCCAAGGACACGGCACATACACGGGCTGAGCGGAACATTCTAGAGTCAGTGAAGCATCCCTTCATTGTGGAACTGGCCTATGCCTTCCAGACTGGCGGCAAACTCTACCTCATCCTTGAGTGCCTCAGTGGTATGAGTGTGGGCCCAACCAGGGGTGTAGGCAAGGCCAAGGAACCAGCACAGGGAGCACTGGGGGAAGCTGGGAGAGATGTGGTGTGTAGAATAGACAGGTGGTCCCCACTCCATCCATCCATTGGTCCATTCATTCATTCATTGATTCAGCAAACATCTGTCCAGTGCCTCTTGTGTCTCTCCCCTGTGTTGGGGGTGGGTGGGAATGGTGGGAGTTTGTATAGAAGTCCAGAGGGTTGTTTTGTCCATTTCCACTCCCTCTTCACGTCCTGGTCCTCTCTCCTGTGTGCCCTGCAACCAGTCAGGTCCCAGATCCAGGTGGTTCATTCTCTGCAGCATTCTCCATTCTCTCTGCTCTCTCGGGGGCGGGGGAGGAGTCACAGTTGTTTCTTAACTGGACTTGAGACCTCCAGCTCACCCTCTCCCTAGTGTCTCCTTCACTAACTTCCAGGGTTATCTTCTGAGAGCACAGGATTGTCCCCAGCACTCTTGCTCAGAATACCATGGTTCCCTGTAACTCCTCAGATTGAGTCTGGCCTTCATGGCCTGGTGTCCCCTGCTCACCAAAGTGGCCCGGGTCTGCTTGCTGCCCCCTGAGCCCATCTGTACCAGTGAGCCCTGTGAGCTTCATCCCCTGTGTTCCATCTCAGCATCCTCTTAAATTCTCACCGCTACTACAGACTTTCCCTCTCCCCTCACTTTGCTGTGTCTCCCTGTCTCCCCTGAGGGATTTCGGGTTAAGCTCTCGAAACTGTTGCCTCTGGCATATCAGAGCAGCTGCGTGCATGTCTGTCTCCCAGTAGACTGAGCGTCCTGAGGGCAGTGGCTGGGTCTCTTCATCTCTGTGTCCCCAGCTTCACCCAACACAGGGCCAGGCACCGCGTAGGCATCGGTAGATGTTTGCTGAATTGAATTGAATCCCCACGGCAGCTCTTTGAGGCAGGTAGGGTGGGAATTGTGAGCCCTACTCTCCCCGAGAAGAAACCAAGACTCAGTGAGCAGAAGAGCTTGGTCCCAGCATGCAGCTGCTGACGTGTTTGTGTCACAGGTGGTGAGCTCTTCACACATCTGGAGCGAGAGGGCATCTTCCTGGAAGACACGGCCTGGTGAGTGTTACCTCCTGTCTCTCTCCTGAGGGGGTCCAGGGATCCCTCCCCGACAGGGCCTGGCTCTACCCCGCCCCTGGCCTTCATCCTGTCCTGTCTCTGCAGTTTCTACCTGTCAGAGATCACACTGGCCCTGGGCCATCTCCACTCCCAAGGCATCATCTACCGGGACCTCAAGCCTGAGAACATCATGCTCAACAGCCAGGGTGCGCACACGTCCGCCGCACTCGCAGCTGCGAGTCCGGGGTCAGGACCCGCTGGGAGGGCCAGGGAGCCCTGTGAGCCCTGTGGGGTGGGCTGGGGCCCTGTCCTACCCCTGTAACTTTGTCTTCAGGCCACATCAAACTGACCGACTTTGGACTGTGCAAGGAGTCGATTCACGAGGGCGCCGTCACCCACACCTTCTGTGGCACCATCGAGTACATGTAAGCAGTAGACGGTAGGGCCCGGCGGTCGGGAGAACAGCCAGGCAAGACTTGGCCTGACAGACTGTTCCACTCGGCCCCCAGGGCCCCTGAGATTCTGGTGCGCAGTGGCCACAACCGGGCGGTGGACTGGTGGAGCTTGGGCGCCCTGATGTACGACATGCTCACTGGATCGGCAAGTCCAGCCTCCTCGGGGGCGGGAGTGGGGGCAGGAGGAGGGCCCCCTCCTGGGGCAGGGCAGGGCCCGGTGGGAGGCCCACAAGGCTCCTCACCCTCTGCCTTCTCCAGCCACCCTTCACTGCAGAGAACCGGAAGAAGACCATGGACAAGATCATCAAAGGGAAGCTGGCGCTGCCCCCCTACCTCACCCCGGATGCCCGGGACCTCGTCAAAAAGGTGGGCTCCTGGCCGCCTCTCTCACTCCCTCATCTACAGAGACGGCCCGCACTCTGTCTATGTGGTGTGTATCTACTTTTACTTTAACCTGAGCACCCAACCCCCACATCCTGTGGCCTTTCTCTTGCCTTCTGAAACAGCCTACACTCTATACAGTATGTATTTCTTTAAATAAATCTACCTTTACTCAAAAACAAAAACAAAAAACCCCAAAAATGTGGGCTTCCTCCTGCCCCTGACAGGCCCTGCATGGGCTCCTGAGTCTCCCTGGGCCAGTTGCAGGTCCACCCCTACCTGTAGACTCTGCCATTGGATAAGGAGCACTGGCTCTGGTGTCCAAGATGACAGCTCTGATGCAGACCAGCTGCCAACCCCAGACAGGTCCCTAGTCTGAGTCTTAATTGGTGAAATGTGCATGACAAACTAGTCACTGTCACCAAAAAGGCAATCACTGGGGATGAAAGCGGGTGGGTAGGCGCCCCGCCCAGATTTCGAGGTGGAGCACCACTGAAGTGCCCTGGAGGTGTGCCAGCAACCTTTGCAAAAGCTTCACAGAGAAGGGCCACTGGACCAAATCTGAGAGGTCCTAACGGTGTCTGTAGGTGGAGACAACACTCCAGAGCAAACCCCCCAATCCCCAACCCTTGTCTCACCTTTCATCACTCCCTTGAGGCCATTCGGGAACACTCGATTATACCTCTCCCGCAGACCCTTACCCTCTGCCCTTGTCCTGCAGTTTCTGAAGCGGAATCCCAGCCAACGGATTGGGGGTGGCCCAGGAGACGCTGCTGAGGTGCAGGTGGGTCTGGGGCCACCAATAGAGGGCAGGGCTGAGCCCTGAGGGGTGCCCTGTGCAGAAAGTGGGGCCTTAGGGCACAGGGAGTTTCTGAGGGAGCCAAGGAAGGTGAAATGTTGTCAAGTTTGGGGGCACTCCACCCACAGCGGCACCCCTTCTTCCGGCACATTAATTGGGACGACCTCCTGGCCCGCCGCATGGACCCCCCTTTCCGGCCCTGTCTGGTGAGTGGAGGTCCCACTGGCCCTGGGGTGGGTGCGTGGAGGCCCCTGCCTTGGACACCCTTGACCTCTCCCCCCATCGCCGGGGTGACCACAGCAGTCAGAGGAAGACGTGAGCCAGTTTGACTCCCACTTCACAAGGCAGACACCAGTGGACAGTCCAGACGACACGGCACTCAGTGAGAGTGCCAACCAGGCCTTCCTGGTGAGGTCCGGGGCCCTGAGGGTTATAGGGTCACGGGCAGGGATTGTGGCCAAGGAGCAATGGACCTTGAGCCTCGCCCGGCCCTGCCTCTGCCCCTCCAGGGCTTCACGTACGTGGCACCCTCCGTGCTGGACAGCATCAAAGAGGGCTTCTCCTTCCAGCCCAAGCTGCGCTCCCCCAGGCGCCTCAACAGCAGCCCCCGGACCCCCATCAGGTACCGCAGGGCAGGGGACTCCAGCGGCAGGGGCACTTGACCTCACAGCCTGAGCACCAGACAGGGAGTCGGCCCTCCCGACCCCATGCCAGTAGGCACTGACTCTGCCTTGGTTTCCCCTGCAGCCCCCTGAAGTTTTCGCCCTTTGAGGGATTCCGGCCCAGCCCTGGCCCACCAGAACCCATGGAGCCTCCTCTACCTCCTCTCCTGCCAGCGCCCCCACCACCGCCACCCTCGAGCACTGCCCCTCTCCCCATCCGACCCCCCTCAGGGACCAAGAAGTCCAAGAGGGGCCGTGGGCGCCCTGGGCGCTAGGAGGACGGGTGGGCGAAGGCCTCCAGGAAGACCCCTCCCTCTAAGCCGTGAGGGCAGTGGGCCCCTAGGCCAGTTCAGAGACCTGGGGCTGGGGCTGGGGGTACAGGAGTGAGTGTGTGTGGGAATGTGTGTCTCTGGGGAGGGTGGCTGTGCCCCTGAATCATGATCATGAAGGGCTGCTGGTCGAGGGGCCACCTACCTGGCCTCTCGCAGTTGAGCTGTGCCCTTGGAGAATTAAAGTATTGAATCATGGCACTGACCTGGCTCTTCCTTTAGACTTCTGGGGCCAGCGGGTGGGGGAGGTCACAACAGGAGCACAGAGCTATGGGACTGGAGAGGTTTTATTTCAGATGGCTGCCCAGTGCCCCTGGGGATGGGTGGCCTTCCTGGAGGGGCCAGGGATACACACATTCGGGGATAGAACTAGTGGGGGGCATGACAGTCTGAGGTTCTCCAAGTGGGGGTGTGGGTTACAATGTGTCCAGGGTAGGCCATGTCCAGACATGGCAGCTTGGGAAGCAGAGGCACAGTGGCAGGGATGCAGCACCAGGGCTGGCTCCTACAGTGCGGTGACGTGGAGACCCTGGCCCCCAGCTGCCCTATCGCTGTCGTCCCAGGCTGCGCTTCCAGCAAAGGCGTGCAGGTCACTCAGTAGGGCCTCGGCACTGCCCCCTGATCCTGCTGGCCCCTGGGAGGCCAGGCCCAGGCCCCCTTCGGCATCATCGTCATGTGCCTCCAAAGCCGGCTCTGAGACCTGCTGTGGGCTGGGCCTCTCCCCGCATCGCTGCTCCTCTTCCTGGGATTCAGCCTCTTCCCGGCTAACTCCCAGGTCGTAGTCATCTTCCATGTCCTGCTCATCCTCCTGCCGCTCTGGCTCCTCATCTGGCGACTCCAGCTCAGCCCTGGTCCGGAGCCATCGGCCTGGCGGGCTGGCCCAGAACAGGCGACGAGTGCGGCCCCACAGCGCGGCACCCAGGCGGGCCGGGTGGTAGTAGCCCCCCGAGTCCCGGCTGAGGCGGCGCCAAGCCAGTGCCAGGCCAGTGACCAGCAGCAGGAGCAGCAGCAGCAGCAGGACAACAGTGACTGAGTTGGAGCCGCCGCTGTCCTTGGCACCTCCATCTGAGCCCAGGGTCCCCGGCAGGGCCAGCAGTGTCCAGAGCCCTAGGGCACAGGGCAGGTCCTGTGGGGAGACAGGCATGGGCTCATTGCCTGTGCTTGGCAGCCTCTTGGGCAAAATGGGGACAGTCAAGCAGAAAAGCCCGTCCTTAGCCAACAAGGCCCTTCCTGGCTTTGTGATATCTGACCACCGGTGCTTCCTCACTCCCACTGCACCACGTAAGCCTGCTCCTGCCCAGGGCCTGTTCCCTGGCTGTTCCTTCTGTCCAGAATGCTGCATTCCCCTGAGAGCCACATGGCTTGCCTGCTCACCTGGCTTGCCTGCTCACCTGGCTCAGAGGACCTCAGTGCGGCCTAACCAGACCTGGATTTCTACCCTGACAGTTACCCCTGTGGCCAGCCCAGCCCTGCTCTGCTTTCCTACCCACTCCCCAACACTATAGATCACTCTGCTTGTTTATCGTGTTTATTGTCTTTTTGGCTCAAGCACCTAAACAATTCATAGCACAGAGCGGGTGCTCAATAGATACTGGTTGAATGTGTTAAGACACTGCCACCTGGGAGTGGGAGATGGAAGGGAGGGAAGATGCCTGCGAGGCTGGTGTTGGGGCTGGCTCCTCCCAAGGCCCCAGCCAAGGGACTGGGCCAGGTCCTGGGATGGGAGTCCCTGAGACCCCTCTTCCTCCCCCCAGCCATGGGACTGCCCCAGCTGCAGCATTTCCGTTCAACTCTCTGTCCCTGGGGGCCTCAGGCTCGAAGGGCCAGGGGCTCAGAGAGGCAGGTGCAGCTGCCAGAGGAAGCCTGCGGTCGGAACAAGTCAGGTGGGGGATGCGGGGAGAAGGGGGAGGGGTGCCGGGGTGCAAGTAATACTTCCCCCCCACCCCCGGCTGTCTGCCCAGGCTCTAGGGAGGCAAGCTGGGACTGTGCTCAAGTCTCAGCTCCTGGGTAGAGCAGGCGACAGGGCCTATCTGGGGGTCGAGCGTGGAGTAGGGCACTGGGGGCCCACACCCTGAGTCCGTGGGAGGACCATCTAAAGAGAGGTGAAAGGCCCAGTTTCTGCCCTGTGCTCACCCTGAGTCTCTCGCCTCTGCCCTTGACTGGCTGTTCCTGCCCCTGGGCCCCAGTCAGAGGATCTCTCCTCAGCTTGCGGGACCCAAACATTCCAGCTCTGACCCCCTGTGGCCCCCACCCCAAGGACCCAACAGGTGCCATCGCTCACCATGGTCCGTGGGCCTCTCAGCACTGGGTGCCCACCTCCAGCTCGGGCTGTGTTGAGTGAGAAGTGAGCTCTCGCGCTCTCGACTGCAGCTAGGGGTTACTCAGTGCTTCCGCTTCCTGCCCACAACACCCCATCATCCCCCACCTCCGTGGGGGGCCTTGGGCCTCTCAGCACTACCCCGATCTACACCAGATCCTCACCGGTCTCTCACCCAGCAAGGCTGGAGCTATGGGGCCTGTGACCAGGCCTCCAAGAGGAACTGGGCACCCAGCTTGAAGCAGGACAAGGCCCTGGAGGTACCCAGTGACCCTCTGCCTGTTTCTCAACCTGGCAGAAGTCAGGGACTCGATGACTATGGGGGATGCTCACAGTCCCCAGATCTTTCTCTGATCTATGATCTCAAGAGGCCACTTATGTCCCCAGGTGTCCAGACTTCCTTTCCCAGCCCCACCCTTGCAGCAGAAGGGCAAACCTGGCTTTTAGAAAGAGAATTTTATTTGGAATGAAAATATAGAGCTGATCCCTCCAGCTTCCTCAGGGCAGGGAGCAGGGGGGCTAGGTGGGGACGGGGGAGATGGTTCCTCAGAATAGAAGCTCTCCTTGGTACAAAAATCCTCCACAGTAACAGTGACAAAAGCCAGGTGGTGGCTCCAGCCTGGGCCCACAGGATGGGTCAGGGTGCAGACTGGCCCCTGAACCTGCCCCAGAAACCCTCAGTAGGGGGCAAGGGGCAGCCAGTTGGAGTCAGTGTGACCTGCCAGCAGAGGCTGAGTGAGAAAGGGGGTGGAGGAGGAGGAGGAGGAGGAGGAGGAGGTGAGTGGGGAGTGGCATCCACAGAGTCCGTGGTCCTACGCGTCTCCATTCTCCATGCGGCCGAGCTGCTCCTCCAGGCGTCCGATACGCTCACCCTGCTCCTTGACCAGCGCTCTCAGTGCCCGCAGCTCCTGCATCACCTCCTCCAGCTTCCCTGCCTCCTGCAGGGGCATCAGCGGGGTCAGGGGTTGCAGAGCTGCAGCCCTCCCCAAATCTACTATCAGGCAGGAACTTGAGGCTCAGAGAAGGGCAGTGAATGGTTCAGGCATGCACAGCAGAACTGGGGCTTCCCAACATCACCCCTGACTAAGCGGCACATACCCCAGCTCCGGCGAGGCTTCTGCTGGGGGTGGCAATATTGGTGGAGGCAGCAGACACAGAGGCCCCCGGGTGGGTGGAGCCAGGGGCCGCTGCAGGCCGGCTATCTGATAACACGTTGCGCCGGCTGACCTTCAGGTCCCGCTGTTTGCTAGGCACGTAGGCTTCCCGCAGGGAGATGAGGATGGGGTTGGCGTCCCGCCCGCTCACCCACTCCTCTGCCTCCAGGGCCGCCTCAGGACCAGCTGTGTCAGGGTACAGATCATCCTGGAAGAGGTCCGACTGGGCGGCGGGGAGAGGTCCAGATCAGCTGGGGGCCCACCTGCAGGGTCCTCTTGTCTGGATCCTGAGTCGCCATCTCCTTCTCACTCTCCTGGCCTCCAGGCTTGCACCCTGTCAACTTATCTTCCAAAGGCCTGACCCCTAGGACATTTTTAAAGCTCAAATCTTCCCTTTCACTTCCCTTCTGGACACCATCAATAGTTCCCTCTGAAGACTCCCCCAACCTTTCCAAGCAGGGGTCAGCTACGTGGTTCTGTGGGATTCTGGGAGCCACGTCTGTGCTCTGTGGATTGGGAGTTCCTGAGGCAGGCCCTGTCAAACCCGTTCACAGCTCTGCTCCCGGACGTGCCTGGCATGCAAAATTGTGCACTCTGTAAACGCTCGCAGGAGAAAAATGAAGCCCGTCCAAGGCTCTTGGCTGGGGATCTGAGGCCAAGCCACATGTGGCCGAATCCTCAACTTGTGGGAGCCTCCCTGCAGCTAGAACCCTAGTTCTGCTCTCCATTCCCACCTCCGTGCCTTTGCCTGGCTTGCTATCCCTCACTGGAGGCCCTGCCCCAGCCCTGCTCTCAGTCCTGCCTTGCCTCCCACAGGGAGACCTCCTAGGCTGCCCAGCATCTGTCTCCTGCAGCTTGTCCAGGGCAAGGCCTCAGCTCACTGCGTGTCTCATCCCTGCTTGCCCCTGGCCGGGCATGCTGGAGTCCGTCTAGCCCCCTGGCTGCACCCACACTTGGCCATGTCCCATTCACAGGCCTCACCTTGGTCACCCATGTGTGGCCTGTCTGCTACAGAAGGGAGCGGATGGGCAGGGAACCAGGTGGCCTCACCTTTCTTGGCACAGTCATGACAATGGGCTCACACTTGCGCTCATGCAGTTTGTAGAACCTGGGAAAGGAGGGGAGGGAGGACCCATGGGTGAAACCTCCCCTCACCAGCTCTCCCAGCTGCCTCCACGCTTCACTTCTAGTCCTTATCCCAGCCCCTCCCACTGACCCTGGGGCCCCGTTCACGCTCCTGAGCAACCTCCTGTGACTTGACCTTTCACCTGGGATGCCCATGGTCCACTTCCTGCCCCAAAGGCAGACCCATCACGCTATGGCCGGCTGCCTCCGGGCCCTTCTTACCGGGCAATCTCGCACTTGCTGACCTCCAAGCCCCTCTTGGGCATGCTGCCCATGCCCCTCTGCGGCTCTTTGCTAGTGAACGTGTTCAGGAAGTGGATGTAGGGGGGCTCATCTGTGATCTCAAAGTACCGGATGCTAGAGTCACCCTGCAGGGTGGGAGGGGACAGGGGTCAACACCCGGGCCTGCCTCTCTCCTCCCTGCACCCCTCAGCCCTGCCCAGCCTCACCTTGCCACAGACGTAGACCACGTTGGTGTCAGGGTCATAGAAGGGCAACAGAGCCCCGTTGCTAGAGTCCAGCTCCTGCAGGGCCATAGGCTCCCCGAAGTTTTCCTAGCACACAGGGTGAGGGGAAGTCAAGCCAGGCCAGAACCTCCCTCCTCCTTCCCCATGAGGACTGACCCTAGCCAGCCTCACAAGCCGGCTGGCACTGCCCCTACCACACTCACCCTTTGCCCACACAGAGTGCCCCACCATCCCCTCCTGGCTCCCATGGTCCCACTTTCCCTGCCTACTCCAGGACTTCAGAATACTCCTAGGCCACCAAGCAAATGCTGAGGAAGTCCCCACCACATGGGAGCCAGGGGTGCCATGCAGCACCAGTCCCTGTCTCAGAGAGGCCCTTGGAGGTCACTATACAGAAGGATAAGGCTGTGGGGCAGGGCACTTCCGGGGAAGGGCTGGGAGGCTTCCTGGAAGAGGGGACCTCTGTACTGGATTTCAAAGGGCAGCCGGGCGGGAACAGACAAGCAAAGGAGGAAAGGGCAAGAACACTGTGGGCAGATGTGGAGGTGGCTGCAGGCGGTGGGGGAGGCCAGAGGGCGGGGGGCAAGGAGAGGAGAGGATGGCAGGGTTCAGGTTCTCGAGTGCCTTGGGTGCCAGGCTGAGAACCTGGGAACAACAGGCCTCTCCAGGGTGACCCCTCCCCTCCTTGCCCAGGGTGGAGCCCAAGTCTTGAGCCTGCCCCTCAGACTGGCCACAGCCACTCACTGGGTCCCAGAGCGCCAGCTGCCGCTCGCTCATGCGGCTGAAGCCTGTGGTGAACACCTTGCCATCAGCCAGGAAGATGGCCCGCATGGGCCGGGCCCCCTCATGAGCTTTCTCCTGCTCCTGCAAGGGAGATGGAGTGGTCAGCGTGGTGCCCCAATAGAACCCCTCACCCTGTCATCCCCACCCTCCAGGGCCACGTACTGCCACCAGGGTCCCCCGGCGGGGGTCAATGATGCGCACGCTCTTGTCCTTGCAGGCAGAGCAGAAGAGGCTGCCGTTGCGGTTCCAGCTGATGTTGTAGATGAGGTCGGGGTGCAGGCTGTCCAAGCGGTACAGCTCTTCAGCTGTGCCCACGTTCCAGATGAGCACCACGTTGTCGCAGCCTGCCGGGCGGGGGGCCATCAGCCCACCAGGCCCGCTCTGACCACCCTCCTGGGACCAGACCCTGCACTCCACCTCTGTGGGCCTCAGCCTTCCCGGGTGTCGGATGGGTCTGGGAGAGGGTGGGGGGTGTTCCGGAGCTGTGTGTGGCAAGGGGTGGGGTGGGAGCAGCGGTGCAGACCTGCGCTGAGCAGCACGTTGCGGGCCGTCGGGTGCCAGGTGATGATGCCTACACGCTTGGTGTGCCCCTCCAGCACCACCACCGGCTCCGTCAGCGGGGAGGACAGCCCATTCTCTGGGATCTGCCACACCTAGGGAGGGGTGGGGAGGTCAGCTACGGCCTCTGCTTGGCCCGGCTGCCAGGAGCCTTGAGCCACACTTGTGACCCCAGCCCAACCACAGCCCCACGCCTCACCATGACTGTGCAGTCCTCCGAGCCACTGGCAATGACTTCGTCATTGTGGGGACACCAATCAATGTCCAGGACAGGTCCTGTGTGTCCACACACTGTTGGGTAGGCCTTGTCAATGCGGCCCGTCTGTAGGCACGAGGTGGGCAGTTAAGGTGGATCTAAGATGACCAGGCTCCATCCTTCCCAGAGCTTTAGTCTCCCCTCCCCTCCATGGAGGTGAAATGATGCAATTGCCCTGGCCCACAGGTGGACCACTTATGACTCTCACTCTGCGTCTATCTGACCCACCTCTTCCTGACAGGTATCACCAGGTGAGCAGGAAATCTTTGTTGCCTCTGACCCTGATTCTGCAGCAATAAAAGACTGTCTCCATCTGAGTTAACACCTCCCAGGCAGTAAATCTGGATTACAACACTGGTCCAGCAGTGTGGGGATGGTCAAATTATGGGTTGTGAAGTGAGCAGAGAGGCCTGGCAGGTGAGACCAGGCTGCCTCCAGCCTTTCCCCAGTCCCAATGGGGCCCACCTTGCTTAGGGGGAGTACCAGGAAGGCGCCCCCACCGCTAGCTTCCACAATCACCGCCAGGAACTTGGGGTTGACGGTGCAGAAGGTGCTGTCCCAGGTGACACGGGACACTCGTATGTCCTCATAGCACTGGTCATTCTTGACAGGCTGCCCGAACACATGCCGGAATTTGCTCTGCCGAACTACTTTGCGGAACATGACTGCAGGATAGAGAAGCAGGGGTCAGCCTCCACCCATCCCAAGACCATCCCAAGAAGCCCCAACCCTCCCAAGCTGCATGAAGAGAGGTGGGGAGGATGCAATAGGGGGCATCGGCATTATAACCACCTGGCTGTCAGTTTCCCCAGTTACAGAAAAGGATCCCTGCACAGATCTGGCTGCCTCTCCCCAAGGGGTATCTGAAGGTGGAAATGCATTGACCTCAGGCCTACACTGCTGAGTCCTCAGGGGCTTTGCAGGACCCAACCTGGGGCCCCTCCCAGGTACTGGTATGTGTATGGAGGAGGTGTGAGGTGCTGAAGCCAGAGCAAGCTTAGCTCCTCTGTGGGTCCTAGTCAACTCCCAACAGTCTCCTTCCTGCGCAGAATTTGGAGGCCAGGTAATGGGGAGGACAGACAGAAATGGTCTCCGCTGTGGGACCGCGCTCAGCCCCAGTTCTGGGTCCCACGGAATGTGCAGTGCCTGCAGGAATACGCAGTGAGCCCCAGACCAGCCTAGGAGACCTGGCAGGGACTTAGTGGGGGTCAGGACGTCGCTCCCAGCCACAGAGCATCCCCGAGAGTCCTCAGAGCGGGGTCCAAGGTGAACCAGGAGCGCAACTTCCAGGGATTCTGGCCCAGGAGGGGAGAGGCTATGCGGCCAAGGGGAGCTGGGACTGAGGGTGGAGCGCAGCGGAGAAGGGCTCCTCGGACTCGCGACCCCCATCCTAGCTCCCCACGGCTCTGCCCCCGAAATCCCGCCCAACCTCCTACCCACGCCCCCAGCCCCGGACCGCTGCGCTTACCGGGGTCGCCGGGAGCTGCAGCACCAGCCTCGGGTGGCTCAGGATCCCAGTCTCTGGGAAGCAGGAAGCGGGAATCAGGAAGTGACAGAGGAGCGAGGGGGGGCGGGGGCGGGAGCGGGGAGGGGCTCACGGGGGCGGGGCCGAAATCACGCGCGGAGGGGCGGGGCGGGAGGCTGTGAGCTGGAGCCAGGAGGCTGGGGGCGCCGGCAGTGCGGGGAGTGCCGGGGCGCGGAGGTGGCGGGAGCGCCAGGGGAGCGGGGCGGGGCCTCGGCGAGCCCCGCCCCGCCGGCCTCCGGGACACTCTGGGGCAAAGGGGCAAAGGGGCAGGGGCAGGGGCAGGGATGGGGCCGGAGTGGTGGAGCCTGGCGGCAGACTTGGGCCCCTTCCCCATCCTGCTCCTTTTGTCGGAGTCCTCAGGAGTCGCCACAGTTGGGTGGAGACCGGCCCCCCCAAACCCCCACCTCAATGCATACTTCCGGGTCCCTTAGTCCACCTTGACTCCAAAATGTACTATCTACTAGGATAGTCGGTATATTCGCATGCCTTTTCTTAAGGTACGAAGATACATGCTCTTGGTACAATGTAAATAAAAACATCGGTATTTTAAGGGGTGAGTGGAAGACCCCAGCCATCTCATTCTTCGCGATGAGCATCCTTGGGTCCTGCCTGGCCTCCTTATTAGAAATAGTAATAGAGCCATGACTCCCAGATCCCTCACACCGTCCTTCCTTTCCTCAGCCATCTTCCACGGAGGCCTGGAGGTTTGTTCATAGATGGTTCCCTCCTGTTAGCCAGCTCCTGAGATAGGAGCCCAGCTGGCCTCCCAGATCGACAACCTCCCCATCCCACCCTGGGAGACTTAGGTGTCCCTATAGGTCACACAGGCAGGATCTGCCCCTTCCATCTGGTATTCGATCCCCATCTGCTGGACTCCAAAGTCCTTGCTTTTTCCATAAACCCTAAGACAGGCCAATCTTTTCAGCCCAGGACAGGAATGTGGGTGGCTTGGAAGAGGGAATGCAGCCACAAAGCTTCCCTCTCCATTGTGTCCCCAAGGCAACTGCCAGTCTAAAGCCCACACCAGATCCCCTACTCTGGGCCCTCCCTTTGCTCTTCATCACCACATCCACGGTTGTTGCCCACCCGCCCCCTCCACCTCTTACCTTCCTCCATCCTCTCCCTGCATGTGGCACAGTGACACTGACCAGCCTATCCCTGAAACACACCACCTTCCTTCCCACCCCAGGGCCTTGGCACATCCTTTTCCCTCCATCTAGAAACTCTTCCCCCAGATCTTGAAAAGTCTCCATCCCTCACTTCCTCCAGGCCTCTGCTCAAATGTCCCCTCTTCTGAGGGCCCTGCCTGACCACCCGCCTCACCAATCACTCTCCGGCCCTTACTCATCCCCCCTGTATTGTTCTTAATCACTACTTGATATTATATTGTATAATTATTTGTATATTTGCTTTTTGTCTGCCTTGCTCCACTAGGATGTCAGCAAATTGAGGGCCGCACTTTGCCTTTTCCCCCCCTGTATCCCCAGTTCCTAGAGTAAGACCAAGCCCACAGGATGTGTTCGATGAGTGTACATTGAATGAATGAATGAACAGCAGCCCTGAATGTGGAATTGAAAAATGTTCATATTCACAATTCTCATAGTCAATGTCTGGTCCCTACAAAGGAGAGAGAAGTGTGTCTCCCACCTATAGAAGAATGAATATTCCAGAAGCAACAGGAGCCCAGGCGCCTGGAGTGTGTTAGGGGTGAGGTAGAGGAGCTGGGGAATTTGGGGGTAAGTCCTCCCTTCATCCTCTCTGGCCTTGGGTGTGCATGTTTCATCCAACACAAAACTCTCCTTTGTGGGCCAGCTGGAGAACTCCTTTTTATCTCACAAAACCCTTCATGGCCCTACTCTTTCTCCTAAATAACAAGTATCCATTATGAGCAGCGTTCCCTGCTGGGGCCTTGGAGGTAGGGCTGGACCACTCTCCAAAGGTGGGGT
The DNA here is from genome assembly GCF_036321535.1 of Camelus dromedarius. NCBI lineage: Eukaryota > Metazoa > Chordata > Mammalia > Artiodactyla > Camelidae > Camelus > Camelus dromedarius. The sequence goes on along the minus strand of NC_087447.1, from coordinate 5,136,932 downwards.
CTGGAGTATGGACCAGAGCTGAAGGCGGGTGTCTGGCACTGAGGTTTTAGTCCCTGATCTGCCTGCCCCATGAAAGGGCTTTGAGACCCCCACCTGGGAGAAGGAAGAGGGGCACTCTGCAAAGGGGTCGTAAGTCCAGACCCTGCCCTCAGGAAGTGTGTACTCTAATGGAAAGTGGAGAACAGGCTGTGTGGTGGTGGGGACCATGCCTGGTGGACAGAGTGCTGCCACATGGGCTCTGGTGGGTCAGTGCTGGTCCCAGGCCTGAGTGAGGCCTGGGGGTGTCCACTGGCACAATTGAATTAATGGCTAACAATTATGAAGCACTTACTCTGTGCCAGGCAAGAATCCAAGCACTTCATAGGAATTAATACTCCTAGAAAATGGAATTATTATTATGGTCCCCATTTTACAGATCAGGAAACTGAGTCCCATAGAAGCCAAGAGCCTGGCTGAACGTCACACAGCTGGTGAGTGGTGGAGAGCCAGGATTCAAACCACCTCTGAGCTACACTAGGAGCTGTGCCCTAACCCCACCCATGTGTCTCCAAAATGGAAGGCTGGCTGGAAAGGTACCTAACAAGTGCTCAATAAATATCTGCTGAATTAGTGAATTCAACAAATTTGTGCCTGTCCAGAAATCTCTATTCCACCAGCCTCAGTGCCGACAATTCTAGGAAATGCTATAACTGGGCTAGTATTCTCACCACCATCACCACCACCACCCAGTGCGCTTCCATCCCTGGGTTTGGTTAATGATCACAACAGCCAAACTTGCAAGGGGAACATTATCACCTCATTTTACAGAGGAGAAAACTGAGAGGCCTCGGAACCAGAGGACAGATCTGACTGCGCCATTTCAGGCTGCCTGTACAGGCTGCTGCCTTTAAAAAATGCAAGTACCCCTGGGAAGGGTAGCATGTAAAATGTTATTGTCACTTACAGTTACTGGTAAGGGCATTTCTCAGCTTCTAAAGGTCACAGTCCTGAGCTAAAGGGAAGGGTTTGGGGGGGGGCATTGAAGAGGAAGAGGTTCATGATTTTGAAGCCCTGGGGGTTGAAAGAAAGCTGGGTGGGGAGAGTGCCAGAAGAGAGTGGTGGGTGTGAAAAGGAAGTGGGGTAGGGCTTGAAAATAGACCTTCAGTACTTCCTACTTTTTCTAGCAGTGTCTGCAGCTTGAGAGGGAAGAGGTTGGCTATGTTCCAGAGACACTGCGTGACCTCCAAGGGGCCTGGGCTATCTCTGGAGCCACTGGTCCCCAGAGTTCTCTGCTTCGACATCCGCCCATCTCTGCATCTGGGCTGAGTGTATAGAAGGGGCTTGGTGGTGACAGAATCAGGGCACTCTGGACCTCCAGCCTCCACCACAGTGAGGGGACAGGTGAACACTAGTTGAATCCTTAAATGTAGCAGACCTGGAAGTCCCCTGAGCTGCCCAAGGCACAGAGGTGGCCCCATACTCCCTCAGGCCACCAGGGTGTCTGCAGCCCAGAGCTGGTCACGGGCACAGCTAATCTCCCCTGAAGCACACAGGATCCCAAGTGCCTCCTCCCATCAATCCCGAGCCCCAGCAGGGACATCCCTGGCTGTCAGTGAAGGAAGAGCCTCTGTTCACTGAGCCCCTATTGTGAGCCAGTTGCTGGCAGGCACCTCACACACTTTCTCATTTAATCCTCACAATGGCAGATGAAACAGGAGCTCAGAGGGCGAATCTGTTTGTCCAGAGTCACCCAGAGCCTGACTGGAATCCAGGCTTGCTAGCTCTCACCTCTACTCCCATCACCTTGCTGAGTGAGGGAAGTCCTGTCCCAGCATCACTGCCTCTTGAAGGCAGGGGGCTGGTGGAGAGGGCTTGGCCATGTCAGGCCAGCCTGTGGACTCCTAAGACCCCGGACTCCTGATAGCTCCTGAGTGCCTCCCTTCTCTACAGGGACTCCCTCCTTCGGCTCCTGGTGCCCAGGTTAGAGGATGGAACAGGAAGGAGGGGAGGCAGGGAAGGATAAGGGGAGGTCAGATCAAGCTGGGGGAGTCAGCCTGCTTGTCTTTCTACTCCAGGACCAAAGCTAAGGGGGAAACTGTCAGTGGGGTTTGGGGGACATTGGAGGGCAGAGCCCAGCAAGGCACCATCGGCTGTGATAGCTCAGGGGGCGCTCGGGCCCCTGTGTGTGGGCCAAGCATGGAGGAGCTTGCTGGGACCTGGGCGGGGCTGCGAGGGTGGCAACAAACTGTCCGGGACTTTTGGCTGCTTCATGATCACTTCCCCCGAGTCCACTTGCCAGGCCCAAGGGCCTTGGTGGGGTGCTCCACGAGGACCTCCTTCACAGCAGCCCTCCTCTCTGACTGGCTGGTTCCTCTGTCTCCCTTGGTTCTTCTGCTGCCCTGACGGGCCTGGGCTTTCCTGGACCCTCACGTAGGGCCTGTACCCGGGGCCTCCTCTTGGGGGACGCTGCTGGGGCTTTCTCCCTCTGAGGCGGCAGGTGTGGCTGGGTTCACAGGGACCTCTGGGGTGGAATCCGTGGATGGGGCAGAGGAGGCTTCATCGCAGGGGCTGGGGACTGGGCTGGCAGTGGGCCCAGGGGTCTGGGCCTCGGGGCTTGCCTGTGGCTGGGCCACAGGATCCAGCTGGGGCTGGGCCTCATGGTTCTCCCGTGGCTGGGCCCCGGGGTTCAGCTGAGGCTGGACCACAGACTCTGACTGTGGCTGAGTCATAGGGTTTGCCTGTGGCTGAGCCATGGAATCCAACCGTGGCTGGGCCACGGGGTTCTCCTGTGGCGGGGGCGTGGGGTTCACCTGTGGCTGAGCCTCAGCCGTGAGCCCTGGCAGAGTCTGATCACCAGAGTCCACGTGGGTCTGTGGCTCAGCTGGCGTGAAGCTGCCTGGCCGCTCCTCACAGACAGCTGCCGCGAAGGAGGAGAGCAGCTCGCGCAGCAGGGCCCGAAGGTCGGCGCTGGCCAGGAGGCAGAGGAAGGGGCTCAGGCAGCTGTTGAGCAGGATCAGGTAGTCAGAGTAGACCAGAGCCTCCCAGAGCAGGTAGCCGGGGTAGATGTCCCACAGGAAGGCCAGGTACAGCAGCTGTGCCAGCTGGTAGGGCAGCCGCAGGACCACATAGGCTGACAAAATGGTCTTGGCCACACGGGCAAAGCCTCGGCAGGCCATGGACCTAGGCTGGTGGCGGTGGCAGGTCCTGCAGGCAGCGGCCTGGGTAAGCACGTGGCAGACGAGCAACAGGAGAAAAGGCAGGAAGCCCCCCAGGATCTCCAGCATCCGCAGCGGCAGCTCCTCGCTGTCCCAGAAATCCAGGCAGATGACCAGGTCGTACCACCAGACGGCGGCCTCAGGGAAGACAAGCCAGGGCACGCTGAAGAGGGTGGCCAGCACCCAGACCCCAGCACAGATCCAGAGGGGCAGGCGGGCTGGGCGATGACCAGGGTACCAGCGTGGGCACAGCGCCAGGAGGCAGCAGTCCAGGCTAAGGGCTGCCAGTAGGAAGAGGCCGGAGGAGTAGGACACACCCCACAGGAAGTAGTAGAGGCGGCAGGCAGCCGTCCCCAGAGGCCAGTGCCCTCCATGCTGGATCTCCAGGATCTGGAAGGCTGCTGCCGCCAGGAACAAAAAGTCAGACAAGGCTAAGCTGAGCAGGAGCAGGGCGAGCCGCGTGCCTGCTCCCTGCTGGGCCTGAGAGCCAGCCAGCCATGCCATAAGCCCATTGGCTGGCAGCCCCAGGAGCAGCAGGGCCACCAGGAAGACCGTGTCCCAGCCACCCTGGGGGTAGTAGTCCTCATCTTCAAGGTCTGTACGGGGCCCGTGACCCACGGCACCCAGGTTAGCTTCCATTGCAGTGTCCATCTGAGGTCCCCAGTGTACCACCGGACATGGAGTGGGCACCTGGTGAATCAATGAAAGCATGAATGACTGATGAGAGAGAGGATGCTGTGCCTCTCCATGCAAGTCACTATTTCTCTCTGGTCCATCATCATCACCTTTGGTGTGATTATGTTTTGCCAGAGTCTTTAAATAGATTGCTTCACCTAGTCCTCATAAAATCCACTCTACAAGTAAGGAGAGGAAGGTTCAGAGGATCAGTGACTTACCCAAGGTCAGAGGTAGGGATGTGGGCACCAGAACTCAGACTAACCATTCTGCTACAGGGCATCCCATTGTGTCCAAATAGACTAAACCAGAGGTTTTAAATATATTTCAATAAAATATTATAGTGGGATTCTTTTATGAACTAAAAGGGTGTACTCAGATTAAAGGAGGGAGAGCACCCTTAGGGCTCCAGGGAACAGAGTTTAAAAGCCCCTTGGTCAGAGCATCGCAGGTTCCTTTTTGCCTGGCATCCGGGACTCAAGAGTGTAAGAGTCAAAGTGGGGAGGGCTCAGGGTCCCGTGGGCCGGTAAAATCCAAGGGTGGGTAAGGGAGTCTAGGGCAGAGGATGGCTCTCATTTGTTCCATGGGGCTACTAAACAGAAAAGGGGGCAAGAGGCTCAGCAGTGTGACCAGGATAAGGGTGACTGGGTCCTGAGAGGCCTGCTGCCCCCACCCTACCTTCCCTAGCTGGGGGTGGGAGTTTCCCTCTGAAGGTAGGGAAACCAGATGCCCCAGAAAGGCTCCATATTGCCTGTAGCCCATGGCTCCGGCCACCTGACCTTTAGCCTAATGGTCTCCCCACCCCTAGTGCTCTTACTCAGGCAGTCCCCAACTCTGCCGGCTCCAACCCCTACTGGATCAGAGCCCTGGGCTCCCTGGGCCCTGACTGGTGAGGTCTGGCTTACCTGTGAAGTGCAGGCTGCTGGCTGGAAGGAGCAGGGTGTGCCTGCCTGCCTGCCTGGAGGTCTAGCTGTCCACACGGCCCCACGCCGGGGCCTGCTGCATGGCGCCCGGCGGCACGAAGGCGGCCGGCATGAAACCCAAGCTGAGAGGACATCAATCATTCATGGGGCTGTTTGCCGGGAAACCCTAACCCCAGCCCAGTAGGGCCAAGTGACCAGCCAGGCACCCACCAAACCTCAACAGGGCCAGGTGGCTGAAACTTCCTCACCTTGGGCCCCTCCAGATCGGGCAGGGTCTGGGTCCCCCTCGTCTGACGTCACTCCTGTGACATTCCCATGATCCTCAATCATCTGTGATTCAAGGCCTCTGTGATCTGGCCTCTCTTCCTCAGTTACACACAGCCTCTGCTCCAGCCAGGATGCCACCCATGGGGGTCCACAGTAGGCAACCCTTCCTCTCCTTTCCCACCTCCCAGCCTTTGCCCCCACTCTTCCTCCCACCTAAGAGGCCTCCCCATGTCCTCACTTAGCTACGTCCTGCCCACGGCACACAACAGGGCTGAGTCTTCGACTCTTCAGCAATATTGTCCCCATTTTATAAATGAGGCAACTGAGGCTTAGTGACAAATTGCCAGGTCTCCCAGCTTATAAGTGGTAGAACTGTAGTCCGAAGCGCACAGTGGCCACCGTGTCCTGGCACCCCATGTTGCTGAGAACTGTTCTCTTGACCCAGCTGGCTCTGCCCTGGCCACCCCAAGGCAGAGGGCCTGGATTAGGGCTTGGGCTGCCTGCCTCACTTACCCTAATCCCCCTCAGGGCCCGATCCCTGGCCATCAGCTCTCAGGTGGGGGTGTGTAAGCAGCTTTATGGGTCCTGGGATTCAGGGTGCTCTCTAGTGCTGTGTCTCTGAGCCCCGTCACCCCTTTCCACATGGCCACAGAGCAAAGGAGGGGACAGCATGGCTCAGCCCCAGCCCCCAGCCCCCAGGCTTCCAGTAGCGGTGCTGAGGGGCCCCCCTTGACCAGGAGGAGGAGCAAGAAGGAGAAGGGGCTCCGAGGGTCCAGAAAGAGCACTGACAGCTCCGGGGAGCAGGCCCCCACACAGGGCCCCGAGGCCCTGGGAAGCAGTAAGAACCCAGCTAAGACTGGAGAAGGGCAGGAAGATCCAGCCCCTGCAGCCCCCAGGCCGGCCTCTCGTCGCCAGTCCCACCGGCATCGTCTTGCCCCCCAGCATGATGCTGCTCAGAGGACATATGGGCCCCTGTTGAACCGCATCTTCGGGAAGGTCAGGTGGGGCCTGGGCAGGGCAGGGTTGGGTGCTGCGGGTGGGGATGGGGACTCCTGGCCTCAGGCTCAGTCCACCCTGCCCCTAGGATGCAGGCCTGGGTTGTGGGGGCAGGGTTTCTGCATTTTGGGGAAGGGTAGGTCTTGGGCAGCTTGGGCAGTGGGTGGAGCCAGATCTCAAACCCAGGGTTCTGTGGGAGCTTGGGGCCCCAGGAGCAGGAAGGGAGTCACCACTTCTCCTGAGACCCATGGGACTTCAGTTGCCTTCTCCCGCCCTTGTGGGACTGGCTCTGCCCAGGCCAGCACGGGCTGGGGCTGGAGGAGGAAGGATGGCCAAAGCCCTGGCTGGCCCTGGCGACATGCTGGACTCTGCCCCTGCAGGACCGTGAGCTGGGCCCTGAGGAGCTGGATGGTGAGTGGCCCTTGCCGGCAGTGGTGGGTGGGAAGTATCCCAGAGCCTGGCTGCCTGCCTCTGACCTCCCTCCCCTGCAGAGCTTCAGGCTGCCTTTGAGGAGTTTGACACAGACCATGATGGTTACATCGGCTACCGGGAGCTGGGCGAGTGCATGCGGACGCTGGGCTACATGCCCACCGAGATGGAGCTCATTGAGGTCTCCCAGCACGTCAAGATGCGAAGTCAGTGCTTGACCCCCCTCGGCCTGGGGTGGAGTGGGGCGGGGAGGGTGGGAGCCACCTGGCTTTGCAGCCCTGGTCAGCTCCACCCCAGAGGGATGGTGGGAGGTGGCTCTGGGAGCACAGCAGGGGTGATGATGGAGTGAGGGGGGTGGCAATTTTCAGGATAGTTTGACATTGGCCAGGAGACAGGGGGGTTGGGGGGCAAGGAAAGCACGGGGTGCCAAGAGAGGCCCTTGGGGCTCAGACCGAGGACCCCATCTCTAACTGAGACCAAGTGGTCTGTGCTGGTAACAGCCACCTGGGCTGTCTATCTGTCTCTCTGGCCCTCCCAAGGCTCCTGAAAAGAGTGAGGACTAGTGTGACAGAGTCCTTACCATTCCTTGCAATTAAATGTCCAATGGGCTGCACTTGTGTGATTAGCATGAGCTGATTTGTCAAATATCAGATTCCCTTCATCCCAGGACACCTGCATTTGTTTTTTTCTTTACAGTTTCTAAAATAGGATGTGACTTACAACTAACATGAATATTTAGTGTCATACTTCTTTATTTTCCTCAAAGCTATTAATTGATCATTGGTACTTTTTATAATTGATGGCATCTTAGAATCCAGGGACTAGGTGGATATGCTCCTAAGGGATATTTACTGCTGCCAATGAGGTTCCAGCACTTTATAGCCATGAACTCCAACCCCAACAGCACCCTGTCCTTGGATGAGGAGGGAGGTTCAGTAAGTCACCCAGGGCCACACTATTAGTGGCAGAGCCAGGACTCGAACCTGGGGCTGTCTGGTTGCACTGCCTGGTCTCTTTCTCACATACTTGGCTGCTTTGCTGAGAGTACTTCCTGAGCATTTCACCTCCAGCAGAGCCCTGGGCTGCAAACTCCTACCCTCCTGGGGCTATTACATGGGTGTCCTTCCTGGATGCAGAGCTGGGGAGCGGCTGGCCCTCATGACATCCCTCCTTGAGCCCCAGCCCTCACCACTGTGACATTTTGCCTGGGTCTGCAGTGGGTGGCCGTGTGGACTTCGAGGAATTTGTGGAGATGATGGGCCCGAAGCTGAGAGAGGAGACGGCGCACATGTTGGGGGTGCGGGAGCTGCGCATCGCCTTCCGTGAGGTGTGGAGCATCCTCCAGGGTGCGTGGGTGGCTGGGCAGCACCCTTACTCGCCTCCCACTGAGGCCAGGAGAAACTGGGAGCCTCAGCCTCTGGAAGCCCAGAGCCCTGAAGCTGATGGGACTAGGGCCAGGGAAGGGTCGGAGAGGGTTTGGCTCACTCCCAGCTTGGGGATCCACCCAAGGAGACTTCCTGGGGCAGAGGGGCTCACTTCCTCTGCCTGGGAGGAAGAGGAAGGCGTAGATGGACAAAGATAGGGACATCCAGGCACAGGATGTGGCAAGGTGGAGGTCGGTGCAGGTCGAGACAGCTTTGGGTAGGAGGGAGTGAAGACTGCCGGAATTCCAGTTTGACAGGGACAGGGATGGGCGAATCACGGTGGCAGAGCTGCGACAGGCAGCACCGGCTCTGCTTGGGGAGCCGCTGGTGGATCCTGAGCTGGACGAAATGCTTCGAGAAGTGGACCTCAATGGGGATGGCACTGTAGACTTTGATGGTGAGTCTCCTTCCCAGACAATCCCCCCCAACCCCCCGCATCCCTGCAGCTCCTAGGCTGAGCCCAATGCGTCCTGGGATCCCTGGCTTGGACCAGCCTAAGCACTGCCCCTTTTCTCCCGCAGAATTTGTGATGATGCTTACCACCCACTGAGGCTCCAGGAAGGAGAATGTTGCTCCTCTGGCCCCAGACACCAGCAGGGTCCATGCGGCACACCCTCCTCATGAGGCCCCAGGATGAAAGAGACCCAGCAGCCCCAGACTTCTGTTCCTGACAACATATGGCAAGAGAGTTGGCTTGTGATGTCACCTGCCCAGCCTCGTCCTCCCCTCCCCTCCATCTGATCTGCCTGGAGGAACCCTGCCCTCAACTACCCATCATTCCCCAATGTGAGCAAGACTTGGATCTCTCCAGCCCCCGGGGAGGTAGGGAGCTCCCTGGCACTGGCAGCTTTCCAAGATGGGGCAGTGTTGGGGGGGGTATTCTGGTAATATGGTGAATTGAGAGGGTGGTTGGACATCTCCCACTACTTATGTGTGGATATCTTTATTTAAAAAAGAAGAAAGCTGAACTTGAAAGAAAGAGATGACCCCAGGTACCAAAGACAGAGAGAATCCAAAGCTGGGTGGCGGGAGGGAGCAGATGCCACAGGGCCTTCAGAGGAGGGGAGGTTTGGGAGCCTAGGCTCTGACACTCAGGAGGGACAAAAGACCTGCAAGAGGCTGGGGAGCAAGACATGACCCCAGTACATGCCAGGACCTCAAAGAGGCACCCTGTTCTTGAAAAGGGGATCAAAATATACCTCTACCCACCAGCCTGAGAAAGTGGCAAGGAACAGATGTTCAGGACCTTGAGTGGAAAAAGTTACCCTAGAGAACCTGAAACTAAGGCCTGCATGTCAAGCAGGAGTGCAGTCCTCATAGTGTGAAAAAGCTGAAGAAATAGGAAAAAACTGCTGAGAAGGGCACTCTTTCAACCCAGGGCACATGGGATTTAAAAAATACCCCAAATCCTGTCACTTCTGAAGATGAACTCAGGACGAAAAATTACAAAGCACATAGGGAAACAAGTCACTATGAGGGGACTAGGCAGATGCAGTAAACAGGAGAATCAGCAAAGTGTAAATAATAAAACAATCAAAAGAGACTATTAAGTCAATGCAAAAAAAAAAAAAAAAAAGAGAAAGAGAGAGATAAAAGAAGGAGGAGAGACCAATATGCAGAAACAGTGTAATATGAAAATAGAAAGATTAAAAAACAATAGAACTTCTAAAACTAGAGGATATAGTTATTGGAATGAAAAATCAAGGGATAAATTAAACAGCAGATTGGACACAATTTTAGAAAAGATTGTGAACTGGAAGCTATAGCTAAGAAATCACCCATAAGGTAGCACTGAGGGATATATTAAAGAGTAGTTAAAAGTCATTAGGAATCTCAGAAGAAGAAAATAGAGAGCGGGCATGAGGCAACAAAGAGGTGATGGTTGAAAATTTTCCATAAAGACTTCCACAAAGACAAGAGCCCAGATTAAAGGAGTACATTGGAGCCAGAGAAGGAGAAATAAAAATAAATGTATTTCTAGATGCATCCCAGTGATACTGCAGAATATAAAAGGAAAAAATCTTGTAAAGAACTCAAGAGAAAAGTCAGATTACTTTCCGAGGATTAGCAATTAGACTCTCCAAAGACTTTTTTCATTGACAACAGCAGATGCCAGAGGACAATGGGATAAATTGTTCAACGTGCAGAGGATAAATGACTGCCAGCCAAGAAGCCTATACCTAGCTCAATCACTAGTCAAGAATGAAGATGAAATATAAACAAACAAAGGCTACTATATTCGATATCTTGTAGCAGCTTATGTGAAAAAGAATATGAAGGTTGAGTATATGTATATTCATGTATGACTGAAGCACTGTGCTGTACGCCAGAAATTGACACAACATTGTAAACTGACTATACTTGAATTTAAAAAAAAAGAGTAAAAAACAAAAACAAACAAGTCTCAAGGGCTTCCCACCCACAAACTCTTGTTGAAGGGCTGGCTTCAATAAGAAGGAAATTCAAGGCAGAGTGTGTACTAGGCAGCAGGAAGGAAATCAGTAAACATATCCGTGTATCTAAAGAAGCATTAACTATAAAAAAAAAATTTTTGGGGATTTTAAAAACAAGGAGGGGCTAAAAAAATAGACAAAAATAAAATAAAAGATGGGAGGGGATACTTTAGACATACTGAAGTCTTTTTCTTGTTTTTCCTGGAGGAGGATAGATTCATTGATTAACTTTAGACTTTGTTAACTGTGTAAGGGGAACCATTAATATAAAAGAAATTGAGATGGAATGTTCCCTTCAATAGTCAAATCAACAAGAATTCTTGATTAAGCCAGTAGAAGGCTGAGAAAGAGGAAAAAAGGCAAAGAAAAACAAAATCTATAGAAAACATTCAAATAGAAGGTAGAAATAATGCTTAAAAAACCAAAAATTACAATAAATATAAGCAGATTAAGTCATTTGGTTAAGGAGGGAGGGTACAGCTCAGTGGTAGAGCGCACATGCACGAGGTCCTGGGTTCAATCCCCAGTACCTCCATTAAAATTTTTTAAAATAAATAAACCTAATTACCTGCCCCCCCCAACCACACCCAAAATATAAACAAATAAAAGGGAAAAATTGTTCGGTTAACAGAGTCTCAGTCCCAGAAGAAAAGACTAATATTAGATTGGGCTTTCTGTAAGTGACAGAGGCCCCAAATAACAATGCCTACACTGGATGGAAGTGTATTTTCCCCAGAGTCTCAGATGAAATCCAGCTGTAGTGTCTTTTAGGGGCCCAGGCTCCTCCTGCCGGCTGCTCTGTCATTCCACCAGTGTGCCCACGTTTATCTGCTTTCCAGCTGGCAGGAGAGAGACAGGAAGAAAGAGGAAAGGGGGAAAAGAGCATGACCCACTTATACCCCAGTAGGCAGGGCTCCCCACCTGGTACGCCTAGAAGCTAAAGATGCTGGGAAGTGCAGTCTTTGAGTGGCCTTGTGCCCAGCCAGAAACCAGAGGTTCTTCTACTACAAGGGCAGAGAGCAGATCCCAAAAGGCAGATACTAGGCTCTTCCTCACAGCCGAGCGCAGGATATGAGACACATTTGAAGCATAGTGACAACTGAAAGGCTGAAAGTGATGGCTTGGGCAAAGATTTACTAGGAGAGAATTAACCAAAAGAAAGCTCGTGTAACTCTAGGCATGTCAGACAAAATGAGCTCTGGGGCAAAAAGCACTAGGGATAAACTGAGTCACAATTCACCGAGGAAACCTAATGTTCCTAATCCGCGTGCAACTCTTAATGTGTTTTCCAACTAAAAGGAATTCATAGAGTTTCGGTATTCATTATTGCCTGAGGATAGTGTTGCTGTCAGTCAACTTGGATTAGATCAATTAACCAGCAAAAATCAAGTACATTGGTCACATTAAAACTTTAAACCTTGCGATTCAGTGTTCTGTCAACATGTTCACATAGACCAAGGATTGGTAAACTTTTTCTGTAAAAAGCCAGATAGTAAAGATTTTAGGCTTTGGGGACCATGTGGTTTCTGTAGTTTGTATGGCTGAGCGCCAGAGTCAACATATAGGTGTGGCTGTGTTGGAAATTTAATTAATAATAATTAATTAAACTTGGTTTATAGACACTGAAATTTGAATTTTATTAACTTTTTTGTGTCGTGCAATCTTATTATCCTTTGACTTTTACCCAACCATTACTAAACTGTGAAAACCATTCTTAGCTTGGGCCTATGGGGTATAGCTTGCTGACCCCTGAAATTGTCCTTTTTTTAATTAAAAAAATTTTTTTTTTCTGAAAGTCTTATAACATGGAAAAGCACCACTTCTGGAATCACTTTCTGTTTGGTTAAGATTGTGAAGTTATGAGTGTAGCAGCAACTCTATATTAATTTGCTAATTTGCCCACTTTAAGTGAATGGTTTCCATACCTTGTTCTTTTTTCCCATGTTTGTTCTGATTATATCTATTGAAACGAAATTTTAAATCTGATTACTCTGTTAATACAAACTGTGGGCTTTTATTATGTATCTTTATTTCACTTTTCTAATTTTTATCTTACAAAAGTATTGGTCCATGATGCATTAGAAATGAAAACTGGTCCTTTCGCCACAGCTGACTTGAGAACCACTGATTTGGGAGTTCCTGCATCCAACTGGTGCCTCCTAAAGTGCCTTGATTGGTGGCTGAGGGTGGGGAGTCTGTGTGGGCCAGGAGAGCAGGAGCAAGAGCAGGGGTCTGGGTGTTCATCCTTTCAACAAAGTCACAGAAATCTAAAGGCACCGTCCTGGCCGCTGCAGATACAGTGGAGGCCAAGCCAGGCAAATACCTTCTTAACGGCGCTCACATTTTACTGGGAAGACAGACTGTAAACATGTAAGTATGTGAACAGGGTCTCCCGAGCCCACACTCATTCAGCCAGCCCCTCAGTTGGTCAGCTGGGGACCAGACCAGCTTAGTGACGCCCACCTTGCTCTGAGTCACGAAAGCCCTGCCCTTGGCTGAGCCAGTCTCTCTGGGCCTCAGTTTCCTCTGAGGATTGCCAGAAATGACCTGTGTTAAGTGCTTAGCACAGGACCTGGTGCCTCCTAAGAGTTCAATAAATGGTCGCTATTATGATCTCAGATTTCAGGGTTCTCAAAGATTCTGTTTCCTGGTTATTGAGATTCTGAGATGCTTGGACCTTCCAAAATTCTGAGATGGTATGTTTCTAATGTTCTGTGGTTCTAAGAGTCTTTGCTCACTGAGGATTTCTGTCATACGGGCTCTGCTTCCTATGTCCTTTGCCCTCTACTTCTCCCAACCCCAGGGCCTGGGAACTAGGGCAGTGGGTGGAGGAAGCCAGGCTGCTGCCTGGTTGTGGCCCACATTCGGAGCTGGCTGTGGCAGCCCAGGGCCCCAGAGCCAGGCTGGAACCAGGATACCAGCCAGCCTCCAGGCCCCAGGCCTGTGTCATCTGAGTGCCTGTGGCCAGGGCCACTAGGGCAGGCACCAATACTGCCCCTCCAAGTGGAGATGGAGCAGGACTGACTCTGCTAAGGGCTGGAGGAGCAGGGAGACTGGGAGAGCCTCCTCCAGGCTTGCAGGGCAGAAGAGTCCCAGGCCCAGCTCTGCCCCAACACACTGTGTGACTTTGGCCAAGTCTTGGAGCATCCTGTGGACTGTCCTGTGTACCATGGGGAGATAGACAGTCTTGGAGACCTTCAGCTCCAGGGTCAGGCTGGTGGGCTGGCCAGGGCTAGTGGGAAGCAAAAAGCAACCACTGGCTGGAATTAAGCACCCCTTTTATTAGCACAAAATATCACCAACCCAGCAACCCCAGGGCCCGAGAATAAGTTAAGGCACAGAGCAGGGAGGGGGCGACTTTTGCAGGCCCGAGGCTCGCATGCCCCAAACTTCTTGAGCAAACTCCCCAGGGGACTGGGGGCTCGAGGGTCCCGGAGGGACTTTTCCCTTGAGGGCCCCAGGGGCTCCCTCTAGGGGCGCGAGGAGGCCGCACCGGGCCTCTCAGAGCCTACGCTGGATCCCGCCGACCGCCGGCAGCTCACTTCTCGAAGTAGGGCAGGTAGAAGAACTGGAAGCCCCGGTGTCCCTTCACCGCACAGTAGATGAAGATCACGTGGTAGACTGCAGGGCGGGGTCTGTCAGCGCCGGGGCCCCGCCCCGCCCCGCCCCGCCCCGCCCGCGCCCGGCGCCCACTCGCACCTCCCGGGACCAACAACAGGAAGCCAGGCACGAAGAAGATGGCGCTGGAGACACCTGCGGGATGGGAGGAGGGCCGGGTCAGGGCAGGGAGGCTCCCGGGCGGGACTGCGGGGTCACTGCCTGGGCAAGTTTCACTCTCCGAGGTAAAAGGGGCCGTTTCCTGCCGGGGGGGGGGGGGTTGCTGAGTGCTGGGGAGGTGTAAGGGCTTGCCAAAGACTCCTGAGCACAGGAGGGGAGTGAGCGCTGCCTGCGGGGGTTGGAGGGGGCACTCACCTGGCGAGGGGGCCACCTCCAGTCCCACGGCGATCAGGATCAGCACTGCACATAGACGAAGCCGCGAAGGTGAGGGAAGGAGCAGGGGGGCAGTGGCAGGTGGCAGGGTGGGGACCTCCACCCGCAACCCCCAACATAGCTTAGGCCTGAGGAATGGTGTCCCCCACCTGAGCTGAAGGTCCCCTGGGCAGAGAACCACCCAGGCTCACCAAGCTCTGTGCTTTCAGAGCAGGGCACCTGGCAGGCCCTGGGAAAAGTCTGTGAAAGGAGAGATTTTTGTCTGCTTCTTGGTGTGGCCTTTTCATCAATCAACAAACATTTAATGGAGCAACTGCTGAGTGCCTGGTACTGGGAATCCCATGGGGGGAAGGCAGATGAGGTCCCTGCGTCCATGGCCCTTCCCTAGTGGAGCAACTGACAAGAACCTCCCTGGTGATCAGGCAGCACAGGAGCCTGGGAGATCGTGGAGGGCTTCTTGGAGGCACTAGTATCTAAGCTGAGCAGAGACAGCAGCAGCAGTAGCAGTTACCATTTAGTGACCACTTACCAGGTACTGCCGGGCACTGAGCTGAGTGTGTTATATGAGATGCCTTATTTAATTGTCACCTTGACTAAATCAAACAGGTATTATCATCCCCATATTTCACAGAAGAGGAAACTGAGGCATAGAGAGGAAGTAACTTGCCCAGGGCTGCATTTGGAAGGTGGAGGTGATCTGACTCCAGAGGCTTTGCTATGGGCATCTCACAGGCAGAGAGGGAGAGGAGGAGTATTCTGGATAAAGGGAATAGCCTGGCAAAGGCCCAGCGTCTGGAGGGAACTTGGGGCTTTCTAGGAACTTCCAGCTTTTGGCGAGACTGGAGAGGCAAGAGTCCAGGCTTGAGGAGTTTGGCAGGGCTTGTAAGCCCTAGGGAGGGATGCAGAATTTGGCTGAGGACAGTGGGCACTGGGGAAGTTGGGGAGGTCATGGCTGGATCAATTTTTCAGACCCAGAGAGAGTCCTGGGTCCCCAGTTAGAGGATGGGATGGGGGGAAGAGGGGAGCTGGGCTCTGCAGCAAGGGGGTGTGGTACAGCACAGAGCACCTCAAAAAGGGTGGGATGGGGCTGAAACTCACTCCCTGTACCCTGGCTTAGGGCTTTGGGCTCTGTCCACGCGGAGGAGGCATCTATTTCTAATTCTTACAAAGGCTCTTTATGGGTCTGTGGTGGCCCACAGGCCTGGCAATGTCACTGATGTGGGTTTAACTCCCAGCTCATCTACTTCTCAGCTGTGACCCTTCACCTGCCTGAGTCTGTGTCCTTATTTTTGAACTGGGAGGGAGGGTAGTGATGCTTGCCCTGTCGGGTGTTGAGCTAAGGCATGTGGCCGGTGTGACCCGTGGCCAGCACGCAGTAGGTGTTGGGGAAGCAGTGGTTCCCTCTCCTGCCCACAGACATCCAGAGCTGAGGTGAGGATGCTGCCCAGCTTTCTGGCCAAGGAACTTTGACCTTCCTGGAGGAGGGAGGGCAGCTGCCACAGTTGGCCCTCCTCATGAGCTCCTCTTGATCCCAACCCTAGATCCCTTCTGGGGACCCTGACTCCTCAGCCCTATATAAAGAGGAGCGTGGGAGTCAGAAAACATCTGGCTGTGGTTCTGCCTGCTCTGGGCCTCAGTTTCCCCATCTGAGTGTTGGGGGTGTGAGATAGGTCCTGGTCAGCTCTCAGACTCCACAGAAGGGGGAGTGACAGGTGCCCTGTGGATCTGGCTGGCAGGGCGCTCTGCAGCCCCGGCTGTGGGGCCAGGCATATCTCTGAGCACCCGCCCCTACATAAGTTCTGGGCTGTGGCCCAACCTCTCACTTGCTGCGTGACTTCTATAAGGAAGGAAAATAAGCCTGCCCGGCACCTGGCTCGAAGTAGAATAAATGGTAGCTGTTACTCTCTGTTCTCTGATAAACAGGCTAAAAAACAAACAAAAACCCAAAAACAAAAACCAAAAAGGAAAGGAAACGTTTGGAGCACTGAACCAGGTTCCATTTTCAACTATGTCTGACTTCTTGGCTGTGCAACCTGGAGGCTGGACCTGCTCCTCTCAAGGCCTCAGTTTCCTCACCTGTAAAATGGGGTGGGGTCATGGCAGCCAGCTGCCTCCTCAGGATGCTAGGAGGCTGAGTGTGCCAGGGGTCACACAGAGCCTGAACAAGAGAAGGGTGGATCCCCCCATGGGGGTAGGCAGGATATGCAGGGGGCCCTCAGGGGCACTCACCCAGCCCCAGCAGTAGGAGCAGGAAGGAGGCTAGCACTACCCGGCGGTTCTTCTGGATCAAAGGGTGTTGAGTCCAGCTGGATGGCAGGAGAGCAGGGTGGGTGTGAAAGAGGTGGTAGTGGGCTCAGCCCCTCCTGTCACTTTTCCCAACCCGGAGAGCTGAGGGGGACTCGCCAGGGCTGCCTGTGCTGGGGCCGAGGCCACAGGTGGTATGAGCAGGACAGGGTCTCACCTGCAGCAGGCATTGTAGGAGCGCTGAGTGCTGCTGCTGATGGTGCTAAAGGACCACTGGGAGCTGCGGATGGATGTTTGGCCAGAATCCCTGCAGGACAAGTGGGCCCAGTGAGGGGGGGAGAGGAGGTGAGGAAGGGGACCCTTCGGGAATGAGGATGTGGTGGGGGATGGTGCAGGGACTCGGGCTGGGTGTTCCTGCAGGATAGGGGACACTGAGAAAGGACAGGGATGAAGACGAATTCAAGGGCTGGGAGTTTCTGCAGGATAAAGAGCCTGGTGGGGGTGAGTGGGTGAGGCTGGCACTAGGGTAGGGTGCAGGACAGAGGACCCCATGTAGAGGTCCCTTGTAGACAGGATGGGAGAGAACTGAGTGAGGTGAGGTGGAGGAGTGAGCAGGGCCCTGGAGACAGGAGCAGAGGCATGGGGCTAGGAGTATGGCTTGGGTCCCCACCTGGCCCTGACCTGGTGCTGACTCCCCCATCCGGCTCTGGAGATGCCTGGGCTCCATCTTCATCGTTTTCCAGGTTCTATTCCAGAACACAGGGCTTAGGGGTTACTGAGTTCAGGTCCTTCCTCCCCTCTCATGGAGAGGAGGAAGGTGAGCCCACACAGCTGGCTGCCTGGCTGCCTGACAGCTGCTCACCTGGCCCTCCGCCCTCCCCGCAGAACAGGTTTGATGATTCACAGAAACTGAAACCCAGGTAGGAGGTGGGTGCTGGGGGCTTTGGCAGGGAGGAGCCGGCAGGGGCTGGTTGAGGGCTCCCAGAGGGGGTCCCAGAGCCAGGAGATCTCCCAAGATTGGGAGTCAGGGTGCAGTTGTCAGGATGGTATTTCAGGGGCCCAGGATAGAGTCTCTGGATTTGGGGTGCCAGGGAAGGACAGGCCAGTGATTTCCAGGTTTGAGGCAAAGGAATCTGGACTAATTTTCCAAGAAAAGGATCCTAGAGTTGGTGGATGTCCTCTGGGAAAAGGGGGACTTCCAGTTTAGTGGGAGTTGAATCATAGGCAAGGACTCATCATGTGAGCGGGGGCCTCCAGCTTAAAGGGGAAGGATGGGGTGGGGACTTCCAGCACAAAAGACGGGGTACTGGTTCCTGTTAGATCATCTGGCCTGGGACTCAGAGGGCTGCTTCTGAGTGTGGACTAAGTCTGGTTCAGGTACAGAAGAGCTCCCCTACTCTCTGGGGTAAGAGGAGGGAGGGTCAGTACCCAGAATCGGTGGACTCCAGGTTGGGATCTCCAGCTAAGGGTGGGGGCCGAGCTCCCAGGTCTGGACTCTGGGCTCTCCAGTGGTGACTGGGGACCAAAATCAGAGCTGAGAGGGTCTTGGAAGGGACACAGATCAGTGGCCACGTCCGGGGGCGGTCTCCCGCTCCGGCTGAGGCCTCTAGTCAGATTCTTCCAAGTTGGGGTTCTCTAGGGTCCGCCCCAGCCAGGCGGGGTGAGGTGGGCCGGGCCGTTCACCTGGTAGCGCAGCCGGGACTGCTTGTCCTCGTCGGCCACCTCGAACCGGGCCCGGCGCTCGAAATGCAGCGGCCCAAAGCGGGCGACTCCGCTGGACTCAGGCCCAGGGCCCGCGTCCTCCAGGGACAGCTCGAAGGCATCATCGATGCTGAATTGGGGCCGGGAGGCGCTCATGGCCCCGGCCCGCTCAGGCGCCCTGCGCTGTCGCCATCTGAGCCAGCCAGCCCCGCGTCGCCGCGGCCCCGCCCCTGCGCGCAGGCCCCGCCCCGTCGTCTAGGTTGCTCGACGGTCCGGCGCCCAGGCCAAGGCCCCGCCCCTACGTGACGGCCCCGCCCCTGCCCGCCCTCAGCAGGGCAGAGCTGCCGAGCGCCGAGCAGACTAGTGGACTGGGCCGCTTCTCCTCCGGACCGAGCTGGGCTCGCAGCGCCGCCCAGCGGCCGCCCCGGCGAGAGACAGCGGGGGCTGCTCTCGGAAGCTACGCCTGCGTCTGTGCAAGGGGCATGGAGGGGCTGCCAGGCGCAGGCTCCCCGGCCGGAGATGGAGCGTTCTGCATCCCAGCCCGCTCTTCGAGTGCCTTGGTGACTCCTGGCAACTGTTCCCCACCCTCCCTCACCACAGCCCTGCACGGGAGGGGTACTCCTACCACCTTGCTGGTGTGGAAACAGGCTCAGAGAGCTTATGTGGTTTGTACTCTCCCCAAATTCAGTCTCCACGCAGCAGCCTAAGTGGTCTTTTAAAGCATATCTGACCCTTTTCCCTGCGTGTTAGTCTTAAATTAAAAAAAAATTTTTTTTGAAGTATGCTGCCAAGTCACTACTCTGCATAAAACCACCTATTGGTTTCCCATTGTGGTTAGAATATCTGAAGTCTTAATTAAGGTCCACAAATTTCTGAATGCCCTGGTCCCTGCCTCTCTCTCCCCTGCCTCCCTCTCCCAATATCATCAAGTCCCTCTCTGTCCGTCTTTCAGCTCACTCAGCCACAGGCCAAGCTCGTTCCCATCTCAGGGTCTTTGTACGTGCTGTTTTCTATGCCTGGAAAGCACTGGATCTTGCTCTTTCATCAGCGGGGTCACCTCTCAGAGAAGCCATTCCTGACTAAGCAATCTGAAGTCAGTTTCACATCACACAGCACCTACTTAAAGTTATTTCCCACTGTCTTATTCACCATTGTGTCCACAGTGCCCAGCACAGTGTTTGACACTAAATAGATCCCCAGCAAATATTTGTGAAAGATGTGAACAAGTGCTTTGCCCAAATCCCTGCAAGTGGTAGAACTGGGATTTGAACCCAGGTTCAGCTACCTCTAGGGGTACTCATCCTCCTCCATCTCTCCACCCCACTTCATTTTATGACCTCATGTACAGAGTTGAGTCAATCCTGCTTCTCAGTTTGTGACACATCTTCACTATGAACAAGGCCTCCTGAATTATGTTAATTCATCTTCCTCCTTTCCCCATTTTTCCTCCTCCCCCCTCTCTTTCACTGGGACCCACTTCAGTGGGCTCAGCATCCTTGAATCTTGCCTGGCCTTCTACTGCACATGGCACTGGCTCGTTTGTGGATGTTTGCAATTTACAAACATGGCGTCGTGTATAATACTCATTCTGTTGTTTGCATTTTTACACTCAACACTGTTTTCCACATTCATCTTGTTTTTTGCTTCTACTAGCTGCATGTGGTTGTGCATGTTGAGCATCCAGCTCTTTTATTATGCACCCCTCAGTGATGCACACTTAGCTTGGCCTCAGTGCCCCATCGCACGTGTTGCTGCTGTGAACATCTTCACACCATCCGTTTATGGTACGTGCCATGGATGGTCTCCTGAGTGGTTGTACAAATTTGTACACCCACCACGCAGGTTCTGGTTTTCTCTTAAGTATTCGGTATTCCAGCTTTTTAATGGCTTGCCAATCTGATGACTCTAAAGGGGTGGCTCGTTTTCATCTGAGTTCTCTGTTGATGGGAGAATGTGAACAGCTCTTCATGCTCTGGTGGTCCTTTTTCTGTGGATTGTTCAAAGCCTTTGTCCATTTTTTTTTTCTATTGGGTTTCTAGCCCTTCTCCCTTCTGATTTGTATGTCTATACATATCTAAGTATTAATCCTTTGCAGGGTTTGATGTTGCATATAATTCCTCCTTGTCAGTCTTTGTCTCACTCTGTCTAAGGTACCCTTAGTTAAAGAAAAGCTCTCATTTTTATATAGTCAAATCCATTAGGTTTGTGCTCTTTGAATCTTGTTTGAAGTCTTTCCTCACTCTGAGGTTACAAAGATATTCTCCAACATCTATTCTACTGGCCTGATAGTTTTACTATCTAGAAAAGGCTTGCAACAAAATAGTTCACTGACTCTGGAGCCAAGCTGCCTGTACTGGAATTCCCGACTTCTCCTCACTACCTTTGGGATCTTGGAAAACCAGGACTGGGTGAGGAGAATGAAGAAGTCCCCTTGGGTGAAAAATTTAAGGGGACACCATAAAACTCAGTAAGCAAGATCAATATCTTAATGCATTATTTTAAAAAATTATTTGATATAAGGCAAAAATCCATGATGAACAAAATACCAATTTTTAAAAATAAAAAAAGGATTCAACCTTGCATGACACCTCACTCCAGTCCTGGCCTTGCTTGAGCAAGTTACACAATCTTCCTGTGCCTCAGTTTCCTCATTTGTCAGATGGAGGTAATAATAGTGTTTCCCTCACAGCATTAATTTAGGATTAAATGAGTTAATACATAGTAAGGAGCATAACACAGTGCCTGGCATATATTAAGTACTTGATCAATGTTAGGTATTATTACAATTCAAAAGATCCTTAACCCTATGGTTTGTACCTTTGAAAGTGGTGCAAGAAAAGACCTAGATTTCAAGGTAGAGTGAACCAGTTTCCTCAGCACTATCTACCAAATAATCAGTTTTTTCTTCCTCTGAACAGTGGTGGCACTTTTATCACATACCAAGTATATTGTTGTTAACATAAATATCTTTGTTAAGCTCTCTTTTGGTTCCTTTGGTCCGCTTGACTAATTGTCAGCCAGTATCATGTGCTTTTTATTACTAAGGTTTGCAGTGTGGTTTAAGATGGCAGGGCAAGTCCCCTGCTTTGGTCATCTTTTTCAAACTTGATCTAGTCTTTCATGGACCTTTATTCCTTTACAGAACTTTGACAAAAATCTTCAACAATCCTCCCAACTTTCACGGGGATTTCATTTACTTTCTAGATTAATTTCAGGAGAAATCACAGCTTTAAATGTTAAACTGTTCTAGTCATTAACGAGGTATGTTACTTCAGTTATATCTTCTTCTATATCCTTAAAAGTTTTTTTTTCTCCAAAAAGTTCTGGGCTGTGTTTTTATTTCCTAAATACTTTTAGTTTTTATTGTTGTTGTGAATGGTACCTTATTTTCTACTGCATTATTGGGTGGGTTATGGACAGTGTTAAGAGTGTTATTAATTTTTGGTAGCTTATTTTATATCTCTGTAACATTGCTGAACTCTCTAATTTGTTAAAATAGTCTATAGATTCTGTTGGATTTTCTATGTAGATATAATCACTCTCATTTCTTTTTCTTGTTTTTTTGCTTTGACCAGTGCTTCTAATACTTTGCTAAACAGCATTACCAATGGAGAGCATTCTTTAGTTTGTTCCTGATCTTGAAGAGAATGTCAATACTTACTCCATCATACTTAATTGCACATGACTTTTGGCAACCTGAGAAAGTTGTTCTTTTTTCCTAACTGTGAGTTTTTGTCATAGTCACACAACTTCATTAAATGCTTTTTCTGCATATTTTGAAATAACCATTTGACTTTTCTTTTTTAGTTCCCTGATGTGATGAATTAAATAGTGGATGTTTCTAATATGAAACCATTCTTACATTCTTGGAATGAGCTCTACTTGATCTTGATGCTTATTTCTTTTGAGAAAAAAATTCAAAATTTTAATTGTGGTAAAATACACATAACATAGAATTTACTGTCTAAACATTTTTAAATGCATAGTTCAGTAGTATTAATTATATTCACATTGTTGTACATCCAATCTCCAGTTTTTCATCCTGCAAACTGAAACTATATATCCATTACACAACAATGCTTCACTTCCCCCCTCCCCAAAGTCAACTACTATTCAACTTTGTCTCTATGAATTTGACTACTCTAGGTACCTCATATAAATGGAATCATATAGTATCTTTTTGTGAATGATGTTCATTAGCATTACTGATGCGTTTTTATATATACTAGTGGCTTCAACTAGCTTAACATTCTCTTAGGATTTTCCACACCTATATTTATTAGTAAAATGGGTGTATACTTTTCTTGCCTTATGGTATTCTTATCTGGTTCAGGATCAATATTAAACAAGCCTCATAAAATGTTGGTTGGCTTTCCCTCTTTTACCATTTTCTGGAACAATTTTGTAAGACAGACTGTTGCTTCAAAATTTGTCAGAACTTGCCTGTAAAACTTCCTGTGTGGGTAAAAAACAAAAGCATAGACAAATAAAGCGTGGTTCCTTTTCACCCCCGAGGTTCCACCTCTCTCAGGGGACTTGTGGGAAATGTACCAGTCTAAGTATCTGAAGCACTTAGCATGTGGGTCAAAGGAGACAGACAATATCCTTCGCAGTTATGGGGATGAGATGAAGACAGCCCACGCGCCCCAAGACACTTCCTGTGTTCAGTTACCTAAAACCTGGAAAGTGGGAGAGGAAGACTCATGGTAGCTGTTTTTCACAGCTCGTTTCCAGAGGCGGAGAGAAAGGTTGTTTTAGCCTCCTAAGTACCTCACTTCTAGCATTCGTGTATTCCCTAATATTCACGGGCACCTACTATGTGCCAGACACCATGGAGGGTTCCGTGGTGACAACACACCCACGCGGGACTCCACAAGGGGCTGTCATTCCTTTGGGGAGTTTACAGTTCCCACAGGAATAGTGAAACCCTCTTTCCCCTCCTTCTTACTCCTAGTTTTATTTCTTTTTTTTTAGTGGGAAAAATCCAGGGTGCAAAAGTCATGACTACTGTGCTGGATATGCTAAAAGAAAAGCCCAGAAAGGAATACACAGATATAGGAGCTTTTTGGTTTTTTTCCCCAAACTTTGGGGGGGAGATCAGTGAGTCTATTTATTTATTACTAGCTTTTTTTTTTCTTTTTTTTTAAATGTAGGTGCTGGGGATTGGACCCAGGACCTGCTGCATGCTAAGCATGCGCGCTACCACTTGAGCTACAACCTCCCGTCGCAAACATAGTAGTTTCAAGCGGTGGCTTTACGGATGGGCTCCCCCCGCCCCATGCTAGTTCTATAATGCTGTGACACTACTTCTACAACTTTAAATAGACTGGCAGAAGGCCACGTTGGAGGGCCCAGTCCAAATCAAATCAATGACACAAACGCTAGAGCCGCCCCCGCCAGGCCGACTCCGGCCGCGTCTCTCTGACAGGCCCCAGTCACTCCCCTCCCCTAGAAAGTCTCAGGCCCCGCCCCTGGCCAGACACGCGCACTCAGCCGCCGCGCAGAGAGCCAACAATCGTCCGCTTCCGCGTTCGGGTCGTTTTCGCCGTCTGCCCTTAGCCAAAATGGCGTCAGCTCGGAAGTTGCCGAAGCAGGTCCGGAAGCTGCCGAGCGAATCCGGAAGTTGCCGAAAGAGAGCAGCGGGGAAGGAGGATGGCGCATATCATCGCAAGACTCCGGGAGGACGGGATCCAAAAGCGTGTGATACAGGAGGGCCGAGGAGAGCTGCCTGACTTTCACGATGGAACCAAGGTTCGTGTTTACTCACCTCTCTTTAACCCCTCCGCCGCGAGCGGTGCGCATGCGAGGCGGGAGGAGGCGGGAGGAGGCCTTAGGCGAGAGATTGCGCATGCCCAGATAGTAGTGGTCGCTGACCCTACCGCGCACATGCTGAGCTCGACGCTGATTGGTCTGTATTTAAATAGAGGGTGAATTCGGACGCGCCTGCCCCGCCCCCTGACTTGGCTGGCTGGCCGCATTGGGCGTGGTGGCCGGCAGTTATCATTAAACAGGTTGCGGGAGGTGGGTAGGGGTTTGACCTCATTGCTTGCACAGACCCAGCGCTGGAGAAGACCCGAAACCCGAAACCCGGGTCCTGGGGAGGGCCTCGGGACTGGGGAGAGGCCCCCCGATTGCAAGGTTCAAGATCTTTTATAGATGGAAGGGCCTTCTGAAAACATAGACGGACTCCCATTGTTTAGATGGGAAAACTGAGGGTCTGGAATGCGCAAATCTACAGAACAGGCCCAGAGGTCAGGTCTGCCAGACCAGAACCCTTTGGCAGCGTTCCGACTGCTCTACGTGGCATTGCTCGGGACAGAAAAAGTCTGGGAAGTAAAGAGCCTCACATCTTCCTCCTTTGTACATCCAGGCCCCCAGCTCCAGCCTTTCTGGCCCCTTCCCCCAATCAGTGTACATCTCCAGGTTTCCCTGCTTTTGCTCATGCAGTGCCCTCCACCGGGAGTGCCTTTCCCAGTTGCCACTTGTCTGTAGAGTAAGGAACTTTATGGGGGCAGGCCCTGTGCCTAGCAGAGCAGTCACAACGGACATGCATATTGAGCAAATGACTAAAGATCCTGGCTGGGGAAACCAAAAGTAAGAGCTACTCTGAATGAGGGCATGTTCCCTGACCAGAACTATGCCAAGATCAGGCAGGTAAAGATCCTAGCCAGGCCCAGTGTCAGTGCTGTGAGGGCAGAGGGGAGCTGCGTAGCTCTGGTGATCAGTGATCCTAAGAGGGATCCTTTCCGAGATGAGAGAACGGATGTGGATGTGGTGGATTCACCTGTGGGCTGGAGGGTTGGTGGACTTGAAGGAGTTCCTAGCAAGGGAGCTCCTGGAGGGAACAGACACCAGATGGAGAAAACACTGTAAAAATAGCAAAGATCTGTGAACAATGACAGAAAGAATAGGGACAGGTAAATTAAATAACCAATCACTGATGGTGATTGAATGCTCACAGGAGCACCGTGCTAAATGCTTCATATTTTTATTTTCTGTCATTCTTGCAATGTTGGGTAGCTACTATTGTTGACTCCATTTCACTGATGCGGAAACAGAGTTCAGAGGAGGGGTGGGGAAGACTGTGGGCTCCTCTAACCATATCCTGTCGAGCGTTCAGTCTTTAGACCTTCTCTCTCTTCACTCACCCTAAGCTGATCTCATACAGGCTCATCTCTTTAAAAAAAAAACTCCCCATGTCTGGACTCCCAAATGGATAGCTACTTCTCCCTTAATTTTGATATCTGGCTCCCTACTCACCATCTCCACCTGGATGTCTGGTTGGCAATTTAAATTTAACCTGTTCCACTCAAGCCTTCCCCATCTCAGTTAAGGGCAGCCCCGGGCCTTCTGGTTGTTCAGGCCCCAAACCTCCCAGTCTCTGCTGCTCCTCTCCTTACATCCCACAGCAGCTCCTTAAAATACACCCAGAATCTGACCAGTTCTCACCACTTCTCACCACTTCTCCCCTTACCAGTCTGGTCCAGGCTGCCGCTGTCTCTCCCTTGGCGTATTGCAGTAACCTCCTAAGTCACCTTCCTGCTTCTGTCCTCACCCCCCTCCAACCTGTTCTCATCCCAGCAGCAGCAGAACCCAGCAGAATCAGGAAATGTCCCTCTACTTAGAGCCACCCAGTGGCTCCCATCTCAGAGTGAAAAAACAAAGTCCTCACCACGGTCTGCAGGCCCTTTTGGGTCCATCCCTGCCGACCTGGTGACCTCATGATGCATACTCCCCACCCCCAACCCCCCCACTACACTGGCCTCTTGCTTCGTGAGCACACCACACACTCTCCCTCTGCAAGGCTTTTGCACTTGCTGTTCTTCTGGCCTAGAAAATTCCCACCCCTTTCTATCCCAGCACCTGTCTGGCTTGCTTCTCCCTTACTCCCTTCAGATCTGTGCTTAGACGTTCCCTTCGCAGAGAGCACCCCCCCAAGCCCCCAGAAACTCGCCCTGCCTTACCTGCTGCATTTTGTTTTCTGAGCCTTAGCACTTACTCCACCCACGTAGCACATTGTTTTGGGTGAGGCCCGTCTCTTTCCTCTACAAGTTCCATGTGCGTGCCATGGGGGCAGGGACTTTTGTCTGTCTTGCTCACTGCTGGGCCTGGCACAGAGCTCAGGTATGTAGTAAGTGCTCAGTAAATATTTATTGAAAGAATGGAGCCAGACTGCTTGGGCTCCCATCTCAGCCTGTTCATCCACTAGCCGTGTGACTTGGGCCCCTTACTTCCCTTTCTGTGACAGTTTCCTCACCTGGGTGGCATGGTGAAGCCACGTCAGGTGGTGACCCCTGGGTAAGACCTGTCCCTTGTGCCACCTGCAGACTGAGAGCTGGGCTTGTCCTGGGGGGTTAGGTGAGGGCTGTACCATTGCCTGATCCCATATGTGACCCTCAGGCCACCTTCCACTACCGGACTCTGCACAGTGACAAGGAAGGCACCGTGCTGGATGACAGCCGGGTGCGTGGCAAGCCCATGGAGCTCATCATCGGCAAGAAGTTCAAGCTGCCCGTGTGGGAGACCATCGTGTGCACCATGCGTGAGGGGGAGATCGCTCAGTTCTACTGCGACGTCAAGGTACCCAATGTCCCGCGCCTCCCTGCAGTCTGTCCGGCCGGGCCCGATTCCCCATCCCAGGGCCTCTGGCCTGGCTAGGTCACCACCAACTCCCTCCAGGGTACCACACCCCCAGGACACTGGCGTCCTGGCCTCTATTTTGCCTTTTCCTCTCCATTAACCAGACTGCAGCCAGGGGACTGATTCTAGAATGCAATGACCCATACAACTCCTTGCTTCAAACCTCTATGGCTCCTGGTCACTGTCGGGCAAAAGCATAAGCTATAGATGGTCACGTGGCCCTGCAGGTCTCCCCCTCCCACTCACCTCCCTGCTTTTCTATCCCCTTCTTGGCCAAGATCCTCCCTCATTCTTCAAAGTGAATTCCTGGGTTGCCACCCTCAGGAAGCCTTCTGTGACTACTGGTGGTGCACCCTCCTCTGGGTCCTCCAACCCCTCATGCTCCGCATAGCCAGGATCTGGTCCTCTGTGTCTAGGCTACTTCAGGGCAGGGATTGGGCCTGTTTACCTTAGCTTCACAATGCCCAGTGTGGGCCAGCCCAGAGCCAAGACCCAGGACGCATCTGTTGGCTGGATGAACGTTAGCTGAGCAGGCAACAGAGTCAGTGGGAGGGGCTGGTTAGACTGGGGTGGGGGTAGTCTGGCTCCCACCATCCCAGCGGATGTTCCTTGTGAAAGGTCAGAAGCTAGGTCCCCTATGCCTGAGGGTCTCCGCTGAATGTTTTAAAATTGCTGCCCTGAACCCAGTTCTGAGATGGACCCTGAAAGGAGTTGGGGTGGGGCAGGAAAGAAGAGACACTAGGAACAGAATGTTCAGGGACCCCAGTAATGGTGAGGAGTCCAGCTTGCGGGCTGCAACCCTGGGAAGAGGAGAAAGAGATAAGAATTCCACTGGGTTTGTAAGGACAGGGGAGACAGGTTGACAGTGGGAGTGTGTTTGTGTGGGAGGTGGAGGGGTAGGTGTTTGACTTGGTTTGGTGGCCAGAAAGGGTGGCAAGAGTGAGGCCTGAACTGAATATGGGGCTGGGAGGCCGGAGTAGTCCTGATGGGAAAGCTCTCCTGTCTTTCTGTGGAGTGGGGCCTGAGTTAGTTGCTGCCCCTCTCTGGGCCTCAGTGTCCTTTCTTACATGGTGATGGGGCAGGGGGCTGGGACTCCTGGGCCCACGCTGACAGAGCACCTGGTGCCCACTTACTCTCCTGCAGCATGTGGTCCTGTATCCCCTGGTGGCCAAGAGTCTACGCAACATCGCAGCCGGCAAGGACCCCCTGGAGGGCCAGCGGCACTGCTGCGGCATCGCCCAGATGCACGAGCACAATTCCCTGGGCCATGCTGATCTGGACGCCCTGCAGCGCAACCCCCAGCCTCTCATCTTCAACATCGAGATGCTTAAGGTGAGGGGCCACCAAGCCCCAGACACCTTGACAAAACCACCACCACCCAGCTTCACAGTGGGTGCTGGCCCTGCCTGCCTGCCCAGAGCTGGTGGGCTCAGTGACTGTGGGTTGTTGGGACAGGATGGGTGCAAGGACACCTGTGTGGAACCGCTGGCAGTGCCTATGGATCTTCTCCTCAGGCCCCTCCCCTTCCTTCAGGTCTCTGTGAGAGCAGGGATGTTCACCATCTTGTTGAACCTGGCACAGTGCTGGGCACATAGGAGATGTCCTGGGCCCGGCCAGCCCAGAGGCTGCTCAGGTCTGCAGCTGGGGAGGCTGTGGCACTCACCCCGACTTGGCCTCCATCTCGGCAGGTGGAGAACCCTGGCACATACCAGCAGGACCCGTGGGCAATGACGGATGAGGAGAAGGCAAAGGCAGTGCCTGTCATCCATCAGGAGGGCAACCGGCTGTACCGCGAGGGCCACGTGAAGGAGGCTGCCGTCAAGTACTACGACGCCATCGCCTGCCTCAAGAACCTTCAGATGAAGGTGCTGCCTGGAGGCTGCAGTGGGTGAGCGGAGGTGGGGAGGTGGGGGCCGGGGGCCCAGGTTTCAGTATCTTTTGTCCTCTCCCTGCCCCATGCCTCCAGGAACAGCCTGGGTCCCCTGACTGGATCCAGCTGGATCATCAGATCACACCGCTGCTGCTCAACTACTGTCAGTGCAAGCTGGTGGCCCAAGAGTATTACGAAGTGCTGGACCACTGCTCCTCCATCCTCAATAAGTATGATGGTGAGCATGGGGCACTGGGCCGCCAGGGCGGGCCAGCGGGTGGTCAGGCGAGCAGTCTGTTCTGTCACCAGTGGGCACTGGGGCACAAGGCAGAGCCTTTAGTATCACTTGCATTCTGAGCTCCCACAGGAGCTCAGACCAAATCTCTCCCACCCAGGCAGGGCCATGGGCTGTGTTGTGCCAGTGAGGTATCAGGGGCATCACGGGGCTTGGGGGTGGGGTTGGCATCCTCAAGTCAGGAGGGCTTTGTCCTATGATGGGTGCCTGGTGTCAGAAGTGAGTCTGGGAGCTGGCTGGTCCCACCTCATGCCCTGGTGTGCATGTTGCCCACTGATACCCCCTGCAGACAACGTCAAGGCCTACTTCAAACGGGGCAAGGCGCACGCGGCGGTGTGGAATGCCCAAGAGGCCCAGGCTGACTTTGCCAAGGTGCTGGAGCTGGACCCCGCCCTGGCGCCCGTTGTGAGCCGTGAGCTGCGGGCCCTCGAGGCACGGATCCGGCAGAAGGATGAGGAGGACAAGGCCCGTTTCCGGGGCATCTTCTCCCACTGATGGGGTCCTGCCGGCCCGGCCACCCTGCCTAGCCCACTGCTGCTGTCGCCAGTTCGCCCGCCCCAACTCTACCATGCTTCTCTGTATATAAAAGCCTTATTTATCTCTCTGTGTCTGGACCCACTGAGCTGATCCATGGGGAGAGCCGGGGTCATCACCTCACTTTTCCTGGTACTTGGGTGGCTTTGAGAGGCAGAGGATTGGGGTTCTAATCCCAGCTCCCCTTTCACCAGCTTGGAGACCTCTCTGGGCCTCAGCAACCCTAAGAGAGAAATGAGGAGGATGATCTTGTCACAAAGGAAGTGTTTTTTGCTGCCCATGGCTGAGGCTTCTGGGAGCTTTCAGTCTTAAGATGGAGTCAAAGGAAGCTCAAGCCAGGAGGCTGTGTCTGGGTGAGGTGGGCTCCCAGTGCAGCCCTCCCTGCTCTCATCCCATGGTCCCATGGGCTCAGCTTCTGGGAACAGAGGCTCCAGTGAGGACCCAAGTCTGGGCCCCAGCGAACTGAAAGGCTGGCCTGGGTAGGGAGGCTGGGGAGGGGTGGGGTAGGCTGATTCTCCAGGAGGAGGCCTTGTGGAAAGTGGAGGACAGAGCTCTTCACAAGACCTCCGAGGCCCAGGCCCCAATCCTGGCCCTGTCCTCTGGCCTGTCGCATGACCCTGGGCACCTCCTGGCCTCTCTTTGCCCTTCAGCATCTCCATCAAACTATAAACGTGGGCTGGGCTGCCCTGTGATGCCAGGCAGGTGGGCAATCAGGTAGGCTGCAGGTGGTGTTTATTTTCATGGATTTACACACACTGGAAAAGCCTCTGGACCCTCCTCCCACTCCCAGGGCTGGCCCCCAGCACGAAAGGGAAGTAACACTGAGGGGCAGGCAAAGATGCAGGATGTGGGGCTGGGGGCCCAGCCTTCCACATGCGGCCACTTGGGCCCCTCAAGTGTGTGAATAAATAGTCCAAGTCCAGCCACAGTTTAGGCCTCACTCTTCGCTGTCCAACTTGAGGCTGATGCTTCGGGCCTTGCCCCGAGCCAGGGTGGTGGGCGGCGTCCCTGGGCCCTCCCGCTCCGCCTGGCTGGGGCCCCTTGAGCGAAGCAGCTGGCTCTGTTTTCGGAGGAAGTCCACAGGGGCAGCCCCGCCATAGCTGCTCTTGGCCAGGGTGGCCCTCGATGATCCCGCGGGGGCATGAGGGTGGGAGCTTGCCTCCAGCTGGCCCAGGTGGGCCACATAGCCATCTGACAGGAACTGTGGGCAGAGGTGGTCCAGGATGAAGGGATGGCCAGTCTCAGGCCCATAAGCTGCCCTCACCTGTCCTTCCCAGGCTCCTGGGAGTGCTAGCTGTATTGCAGAGCTGGTATAGTCTGCCCAGCCCCAGGCTGGGAGGCAGGGCACCCTGGCTTTACTTCTAGCTCTGCCCCTCTCTGGGCCTCATCTTGAGTTTCCTCATCTGTGAAATGGTTTCTTGAGGGGAAATAACAGCAGCTAACGTTTAGCAAGCACTTGCTTTCTTGATGTGCAGCAAATCACGTGATCTTCAGGATAGCCGTTGAAGTCTGTGCCATTTTATCATTTCCATTTCACAGACAGGAAATTAAGGTACAGAAAGGTCAAGGCCTATGCCTAGGGCCATGCCAGAGTGGAACCAGCACTCAAGGTCTTGAGCCTTCGCACAGCCAGCCCCCTCAGGTGCTTGTTAACGCACAGGTGGTCCTTATGGCCCAGACCCAGGCTCCCACTCCCTGGCTGCCTTGCAGTCCCCACCTTCACTTTGTCCTCACCTGGCACTGCGCCTGCAGTTTCCGCACGGCGCGGCCCACAATGTAGGTCTGGCTTGGGGGCAGGCCCAGCGCTGCGTATACTGCCACGTCTTTGGGGGACCCGTAGCCGGCCACGATGTTCAGTTCCACCTGTGGCCAGAGAGGCCAGTCAGCAGCCCCGGGGGGGTGGAGTCACAAGGCTGGGGGTGGGGGCTGATGGGTGTCTGGGTTCAGATTGTTTCAGATAGGGTTATATAGTCTACCTCACCAGGCCCCAGCTCGAGGAGGGACTGGTTGGACCTCCCTAGTTGGCCCTAAGGATAAGGGGCCTCTAGGTCCACAAGGGAACTATAGGAGCCCTTCCATTCTGTTAGGTCTGATCTGGGGGTGATGGCATTAGGACCAAATGGACCTCCCCGTCCCACAGCCTGGGGAGGGAACCTTCCCAGCTGCAGCACCTCCTGCACCAGGCTTTGCAGAAACATCGCCTTCTGGCGCAGTGGATCATGGGTAAGGCCGTCGCAGAAGGAGACAACGCCGTGGGGAAAGTTGTGCTGTGACAGCCAGGCCACCACACGGTGCTTCTGCATATCGGGCCGACCGGTTACGTACACGATCAGGTAGCCAGTGTCCTGCCAGTGCCTGCGGGGTGGGGCGGCCGTCAGCTCCTACCTGCTTAACTCTGTGCACTGGGGGTAGGGGCTAGTCACCGCAGTGAGCTGGGAGGTGGCTGCTCCTACCTGACCACGTCCACAGCTCCAGCGCGCACCTTGGGGTCGCTGCCCATGATGGAGACGCTGGCGGTGAAGGAGCCGTCGATGCTAAAGACCACGGCCTCAGTGCCACGCGCCACCACCGTCAGGCAGCACTCTGCATATGTGTGGTCGCCCCTAAGGCGAGTGGGCCTCGTGAGTGACATGGGGGCGGGGCCCAGAGGAGCCCCTCCCCGCAGTGGCCCGCCCCACCCCCGCGCTCACCTGACCACCATGCGCACCGGGTAAACGCCGATGCCCAGTGCACGCTCTTGGGGCACTGGGAAGGTGAGGCGGCCCGAGCTGTTGGTGACCTCAGTGCCAAAGTGGATCCACTTGCCCGAAAGCGGCTGCGTCATGATGTAGACATCCACCTAGCGGGGAGAGGGTCCCCTTGACGCTAAGTGGAGGAGGGCCGAGGCAGGCCTATTCTAGGGGGTGGATGGGTTTTGGGGCTCAAGCTGGTGGGACCAGGAGCTATTCAGGGGACGGGAGGCGGGACCGGGAGCTCCCGCTTGGGGCAAGGTTAGTCTGAGGGGGGCCGGTCTACCCGGAGCCAAGGCCACTGTGTCCTGACCTTCTCTCCGGTGAGTGTGACCACGTCCAAGGGCCCGTACATGAAGCGCCCGTTCAGCACCTGGGGGCGGCCCTCGCACACCACCGTATCGCTCGCCCGGTGGTTGGAAGTGACGTTCTGGCAGGAAGAGACAGAGTGAGCCCACAGCAAGGAGATGACAGGGATGCGGGAAGAGCTGTTGGTAGGGACCAATGCCGAGACAGTAGGGCGTGGCCTGGAGGAGGTGAGGACGCTGCGAGAGGGGCGAGGCCTGAGGGGTGGGCGCTTTTGCTGACCTCTTTCTGAGGTCGTGAGGGCTTCTGCGTGGACTGCGGTTCTGAAGGGGTAGAGTCATGACAGGGTGGGGTGCAGAGGGTGAGGCAGGGTGAGGGCCAATCCGAGACCTGACTTGGCGGAGGGAGGAGGGGAGACCAGTGGCGCCCATGGGCTGGGCTGAGGAGATGGGGCCAGGGCCACAGTGGGTGGAATGGCAACCAGGAAAGTCTTGAGGGGCGTGGGGATGTGGCCTCGCTCTTGAGGGTGGGAGGGGAAGGGTTCATACTCGGATCTTGACTTGGGTGCGTTTGCGCTGCCACTTCTCCCTGGGGAAGGCCGGGCTGTAGATGGATGGCTCCTCATACTCTGTTAGCTGTGGCCGCTCCTTCTCGATCACCTGTGCAGGATGGGACCCAGCGAGGCCATGTGAAGTGGGGAAGGGTGCCTGGGACTGCCTCTCCCCCAGCCCACGGGACCCTATCCTTGTCCAGTTCCCTCTCCCACCCAGTATCCCTAGGCCCACCTGGCGCAGGATGAAGGCCACCACATCCGCTGACTCCCAATAGCTGGCGTGGAAGAGGTGGGGCAGCGTGACGGTGGGGAAGGCGGTGAGCGCCTCAGGGCAGTAGAGCGAGTAGTCAATCCGCTTGGTCCCCCACCAGCGCTCGAGGACTGTACAGCCACGGTGGGCAGTGAGTCAGGGGTGGCTTCCCACCCCGTGCACACCTGTCCGGCCCCTAGTGCTCTTCCCTCCCTCTTTTCCACCAAGCCTGCTCTTTGCCGAGTCCGGAGTTGGGTGCTGGGGCCCCCTCCTTTCAGAACAAATGCTGGGGGCAGGGGTGTTTCCACTGGGCGTTAGAGGTGGAATGTTTCCCCTCCCTGGGCCAAGTGGCTGGCTGACTTACTCTTAACCACCTCACTGGTGGTGCTGGGGGCAGCTGGCTGGACTGGCGGATCATTGCCTAGCTCACTGCCCTTCCAGAAGGCACCGCTGGCAGAGGTGGGTGTTGAGGGCACCAACATCTCCAGCTCCTCCAGAAAGAGGCCTGAGTGGGTCTGCAGAGTGTCAGCTGGGGGTGGAGGGGCAACCTCAGTGGCAGACTGGGCCAGGCTGCCCTCCTGTCTTCTGACCCAAGGTTCCAGGACAGCTTGGCCCCTACACCTCCACCACCTTCCCTGCCAGCCCTCCCCAAGCCTGAACTGCCCGCTACCTGGGTGGAAGTGGAGGGGGGCATTCTCTCCTCTTAGCCCACTCCAACAGCCAGCCAGAATGCCTGCCATCACCACCCCAGTGCAGGCCCACTTGCCTCATGGGGCCAAATGGGTACTCATTTGCATGCATGAGTACACACCCCACACCAACACACAAACACCAGTGCAGATGGAGCCACAGTGCATCCCGATACACAGACAGAGCCACACCCCAGCTTCCGTGGTGGGCGGCCACTCTCAGGGTCACCCTGCCTCCTCTCTCTAGCCCAGTCATCACCACTGCCCCCCAACTTCTGGGTAGAGAATGTTAGAGGGTCTTGGGGATCCAGAGTGCCCAAGGGGCCAGGGGAGGGCTTCCTGGCCCTGGGAGTGGTGACATGAGATGGTACTAACAATGTGGGAACTACCTCATGTCTTCTTGGCTAAGGGGGCCCATCCCCACCCCCACCCCCACAGTTGGTGCCCTCCTCCTTCTCCCCTTTATTTTGTTTGGGGGCGTACCCAGCAGCAGGGATGAGCCGTCTCCCAGGGGGAACTTCTGGTAGCGAGGCACAGCCAGTGGGGCGATGGCCTGGAACTTGGGGGCCAGCAAGGGCTCAAGGCGGGAAGCACAGGGGTCAGCCGCGTGGAAGAGGTTGTAGATCTGCTCACAGGCTGGGCGCATCTGGGCCACTGGTACCCACAAGATAAAGGGGGGGGGTTCAGCTGGGCATTTGGGAGGGGGTGTGGGAAGCAGCACCCTGACATGCTGTGTGATCCTGAACCAGCACTTCCCAGACTGTACTCCCTGGGAGGTTACTGGGGTCCTGCTTAGAGTGAGACAGTTCTCTTGTCTAAAAAGAGATCAGAGCCTTCAATTTGCTGATATGATTCAGGATGAAGCATTTCCCATGCCTGTTGGACCCTTTCTCATGAAGAGTATCTGTGGGTATGAGTTCCTCTTGGTTCCCTTTGGGAAACTTGGCCTTGGCAGGTCCCTTCTTTCTGGGCCTCAGGTTCCCCCTCTCTAGCCAGACCACTTAATTTGTACAGTGGAGAATGGCATTAACACCCACATTTCAGGTGAGATAAAAATTGGAGGAGAAGGGGAAAGAGTGGACGAAGGTGTGGGCTCACCCTCCAAGGCAGGCATCACGGTTTTGCGCAGAGCCAGCACCAGGCCCAGTGGAGAGCCAAAGAGGAAGAAGCTGGAGACCTTAAAGTCGAGGCGAGCAGCACTAGTGGGACCATCAGGAGCCTCAGAGGTGGCGGCAGCAGATGGGCAGGAGGCTGTGCTAGCCCGCCTGGGCTCTCCAGAGGTGGTTGGGGCAGCCGTCTGCAGGCTGTGGGGCAGGTGGGGTGTTCAGTGCTGCTGCCTCCACAGCCCAGCACAAGTCCAGTGTGGGGGTGATGGGGCAGGAACGTCACCTGTTCTGAGGGCCCTCGGGCTCCGGGCTGGCCATGTCATTGGGGGCGCGCTGTGTGGGCAGGGCCGAGGGTTCTGGGCTGGCCCGGCCCAGCCCCTCCACCCCATCTGCCAGGGGATCCCGCACTGGGCCGACCTCTGGGGAGAGCAGCTCATTGTTCTAGATGGAATAGGGGACAGAAACATCCTTAGGACTGGAGACAATTGATTTCTACTTATGAGAAATTGAGGAAAGAGGCTTGAGGGTTGGGCAGGGACTCAAACCAAGCAGGCCAGTGAGCCCCAGAGGGGATGGAAAGAGGCAGCAGGGGACAGGCGTGAGAGAGGTCATATTCCCAGGGCAGAGACCTAGAGCTGGAGAGACATCCCCTCCTGAGGAGATGGGGTCCAGCCACACTGACCATGCTTCCTCGGCGGCTGCTGCCCCGGCTCCCAGGGCCCGCGCCGGCACTGTGGCAGAGCGCGTCAAAGCCCAGGATTCCTCCGACGCCATCTCCGATCAGCACCACCTGGGTGAGAGGCCAGTGCCATCAGAGGCGGGCGGACGGTGGGCTCCAGTGGCAGGCTCCCCAAGAACATCCCTAACTCCTGACCTGCCCACAGAAGCCGGCGCCCTCAGACGAGCGCAGGAAAGCGGTGTAGGCCTGGTTGGTGCGGGCGATGACAGTGGCCACAGCACCCTGGTATCGGGAGGATGAGGTGGCCAGCAGCGGCAGGGCAGCCAGTGGAATGTGGTCCTGGGAGCGAGACAGGCTGTCGCCGTCATGACTGTAGGGGCTCAGGCTGTAGGAGGAGTGGGTATAATGGGTTGCGGGGGGCCTCCAGGCCCACCACTGCCCCTTCTAAGTCCCCTTGGCCTGTTGGCAAGTCCCAGCACTGTGGGGCCTTTGTGGAGAAGACAGTCAGTATCCAAGAGGCCTTTATGATGGAGCCACTGACTAGAAACTGAGGTCCAGCTGGGTGTGTGACTGGCCTAGGTGTCTGGCTTCCTGGCCTCCTCCCCTTCCCCCCATGGGGCCTCTCTGGTCCCAGGAGCCCCCAAGTGGCTCTCCACACTTTGGGGACCCTGTGTGTCCCCCACCCTTCCACCCCGACAAGTACTTGGAGACAAGGGCATAGGCAGCGGCACAGATGGGTGGGCAGGGCACCAGGCGCAGCGCCACGTGGCCCAGGGCCTCAGGGAAGTGGATTCGGGTGACAGCCTCGAAGGCCAGGCTCAGCGTCTGCACATCCGCCTGCTTGGAGTTGGTGTCTCCAGGACCCGAGTCTAGGATGTTGCCACTGTGCAGGATGAGGAAGAGGGCGTGGACTGCGCATGTCTCAGCCCCCAGATCCCCCGTTCCATCTGGGCCCTGCGGGGCACAATGGGGTGCCAGGGGTGTCAGAGCAGTGGCCCGGCCGGCTGGTGGGCGGAACTGCGATGTGGGGTGGCCAACCATACTCACTTCTGAGTCCCTGGGTGCTCGGGCCCCATCCCCAATGTCTTTGGTGGCCTCAGTTCCAGGGTCTGTAGGATGGGGAAAGCCAGTGTAGGAGACTGAGGGGTTTGTGGGGATCCCCTCATCTGGTACTTCAGGTACCCTTGCTCTGCTGTCTGCCTGAGCACCCCCCATCTGCTCCCCATCTTCCTCTGACCTCCTCTCACCCGACTCTCCCAGGTCACTTCACGTTTCTGGGCCTTTGCACATGCTGCTGACAGAGATGCCTTTCCCCACAATGCCTGTTTGCCTGGAAAATTCCTTCTAATCCTGCCCTGTCCAATATGGTAGCCACTAGCCACACGTGCCTATTCAAATTGAAATGAATTAAAATACAAAATTCAGTTCCTCAGTCACACTAGCCACATTTCAAGTGCTTGACAGCCACATGTGGCTAGTGGCTAGATCATTTTCATCATCACAGAAAGTTCTTTTGAACAGAGCTGGTCCAATCCTTCAAAATCCAGTTTAGACATCACCTCCCACTTGAAGCCTTCCTGAACTCTAAATTTAACTCCAATCTTCATGCTGTGTCTGAACCTTGACTACACTCCAATCATCAACCATCTATCAATCCATCCATCCATCCATCCATCCATCCATCCATCCATCCATCCATCCACCCATTATCCACCTGTGTATTTAAGGAGCACCGTTTCTGGATTTACATTCATTTTAGGACCCCATTAATTTTCAGAATGAGCTGTTCTCCAAGTCCCCACTGCATACGAGGTGCTGGTGGCTGGCAACCCAATGTGGGATCTTTACCTGGTGCCCCCTCAGCCTCCATGGGGGAGGCAAAGGCGTCAATGAAGTCATTGGAGTTCCACTTGGTCATCTCCTTGGGGAAGACCTCATCACT
Organism: Camelus dromedarius; assembly: GCF_036321535.1. NCBI lineage: Eukaryota > Metazoa > Chordata > Mammalia > Artiodactyla > Camelidae > Camelus > Camelus dromedarius. The sequence continues at coordinate 5,099,043 of NC_087447.1, read as the reverse complement.
GTCCGAGAAGCCTTCTGAAGGGACAAGGGCCTGTGTTATGGGGTGGTTGGAGCTTCTTAGGGACCCCCACACCCCAAAGGGCTGTGATGCTGACCATGGGCGTCAAAGAACTCCTCTTCAGAGCTGTTCTCAGAGTCTCGGGCAATGTTCTGCATGCGCCACTCGGACAAACTCTGGGGAGACACGCCCCCTGCAGGGCCATATCGGCCTTAGCCTTGGAGTCCAGCTTGAGGGTCACTCCCTCCCATCCCTATGCCCCAACCATACCTCCATGCTGGGATGAGTAGGAGGAACGGGAGGATGAGGACCACTGCTTGCTGAAGCTGGCATCTGGTGAGGCATCAGGGCCTGGGGGGACCTCAGGCCCATCGGGGGTGCCAGCATGGCTGGCCCCAGCCCGGGCCTCACTGCTTGGCTTCCCTGGGGGCTGGGCCTCAGGCCCCTCACTGCCTGTGTTGCACTTGGCCATGCGCTGTGCCAGCATGCGGGCGGTCTCATCCTCCAGTGCCCGGATGTCAGCCATGCTCAGCTCTGTCCATTCATCCTGCCAGCACCAGGCCTGGCGGTGGGCCCGCAGCATCACCCGACGCAGACCTGTAGGTGCCCAGGCATCAAAACCACCCTCACCCCCAATCCTGAGTTTTCCTGCCGCTGCAGCCACATGCCCAGCCCTTGAGTTCGGGTAATGGCTCCCCTGGGCACACCACCCACCCAGAGCAAAGTAGGGCAGGGCAAGTGCGGTCCAGGAGATGGGAGTGGAAACTGGGGCATGTGTCTTCTTGCCCCACCTCCCTCCCTGCCCACTGCCTCTTTTATCCCTCTGGACACGCCAACTCTGAGCACTGAGCCCACCCAGCACCCCGGGAAGCTGGGACAAATGTGTGTTCTTGATCTCTTTCAGCTGGCTTCCTGCTGACTCCTTCAGAGACGTTAACAATTAAGGCGTTAACAGTTAATGAAATTGTTGATGGTTAATGAAGGTGTTAATAGTTAATGGAAGCGTTGGCACTTAACAAAGGTTGTAGCAAAACATGATAGCCATTCTGGGATATTTTCATCTTAAGCAGAGAAATAAAGTTAGAAATTTCAATATCTAGGAATTAAAGTAATAATGATTGAATTATAATTATAAACTTCTGGAAGGAAATATATCAGAATCTTAATAGTGGTTATACATGGGTAAATTTCATTTTGTTATTTCTGCTTCTTGGCATTTTTCCAAATGTAAGACGAGGAGTCTGTATCACTCCCTAAGCTAATTTCTTCATCTGTAAAATGGGAATACTAGTCCTTACCTTGAGGGGTGTTGTGGGTGTTAAAGTAGATTTTGCATGAAAAGTGATTAGCAGAGGATTTGGCATGTTGTAATCAATATTAGCTTTTAACATCTGGCCCAACCTCTTCCTCATTTACAGAAGGGAAAATTAAGGTGCAGAGATGGGAAGTGTCTCACTAGAGGTTCTGTGAGTCTGTGGTGGAATTGAACCCAGGTCCCTGGATACCCCCATCCTTCTACATGCAGGTAGCCCACCCTCAGACCTGGGATAAGCTGTTGGGTTAGTTTTAGGGGGTGTGAAACAGGGCCTTCTGATAACAGGGCCAGAGGATGGGGCTTGGAGCTAGGGGTGGGAGGGACTCCCGAGAGAATGACAGAGTCACAGCTTTGGCCTACACTCCTTAGCATGCCCGTTAGAGCTAGTGATCCTCCTGAGGGTCTCTAAGCCTCACTTGACCCACAGAATACTGGAGAGGCTTAGAATCTTAATGGATGAGAAGCAGCATCTCTGAATTTCAGACATCATATCTCCAGCTTCTTGCTCTCCTGACTCTTACCCATACCTCACGGCTAGGTTCCCCCAACCCCTGGCTAGGCAGCACTGCTCCCCTGTGCCTCAGCACTCACCACATCAAATGGAAGCAATGGCTTTATGTTTGTGTCCCCAGTGGACTGGGAGCATCCCTGGCTCAAACAAGGGCCCGGTGCATGCTAGGTAAATGGAATCTCCTGTGGCTGGGTGCTCACCAACATCGTGGATGAACTGTTCAATCTTGGCCTGCATGCCCCAGTAGCGGAACTCAACCTTGCACAGCTTATAGGCGCACATGAGGGGCCCCGTCTGGGCTGCTGTGCGTGCCCAATCGTCAGTCAGCGGTCCTCGGCCCGTCTTGGCCGAGCGGTACAGCCGGGGGTCCTCTTCTGCTTTGTACTCGCCTGGGGCCACTGCATCCCGCACAATGTCGATAGTATCTGAGGGGGTTCCAGCAGCACTGAGCAATACCAGCCCCCTCCAGCCCCTGCCACCCCTTCCCCACTTAGGGATCGGGAGGGCAGATTTTCATGCACAGGAACCGAGGCCCAGGAGAGCCTGAGACTTGTCAGAGGCTGCCTGTCAAGGGGGCAGGTGGCCTGAGAGGGGCTCCAGGTCCCCCACTGGCTCTAGGCCTCACCGAGGATGCGCTGTCTCCTCTCAGCCCCACTCAGGTTGAAGACATTCGGCTGCTGCCCCCCATCAGGCAGGTAATAGGTCTCTATTTCAATGGAGAATTTCTCCACAAAGGGGCAGGTGTACCTAGGCAGAGGGCAGGGGGGAGGGTTATTACTGTGCCCACCAGGGCTGTTCCCCTCATGGCCCCAGGCCTGCCCCACCCACTCACCGGGTTCGGGTGTAGGGATAAGCATTCCAGGATTCCTCCTCCACCTGCAGGGCAGCCTTGGGCAGCAGCGCCCGGAACCAGCCTGGGATGTGGGAGCCCACGTGGTACACCTTGTGCGTGTATTGCCCACTGCCGCCGGGCCCATCTGTGTAGGGCCGGTTGGCCAAGATCTCCACGCCACTGCCCTCGCCACTTGACTCCTCTCGGCTCTTTTTCTGCAGTCCAGGGCAGAACAAAATGAGCAGCTCAGCTCCAGCTCAGCTCTCGGGATGGGATCCCCAGCTAGGCCTGGCCCCCTGTGCAGCTCTGAGGCCCTAGTCCCAGCCTTTCTAACTCTTGGAAACCCTACCCTGGTCCCTGGTAGCTCCTGGGGTCAGGAGTCCAGTCCCCTAAGGGGTTCTGCAAGCCAGTGTTTATTCAGTCATTCAAGTAATTGTCATCTGCTCTATTCTGGGCATTATCTGGGATTATATTAATTGGGATCTGTTAATGTACAGAACAAAGGCCCCTGCCTGCCCTTGTGGAACTTACATTCTAGTAGAGGGAGACAGATAACAGAAAAAAAAGGAAATTATGTGGTATGTTAGAAGGTGGTAAGCTATGGTAAAAAGAAAGCACACAACAGTGTAAGAGGGATAGAGTTGGGGGTTGCAGTTTCCATAGGATGGTCAGGGAAGCCCTCATTGAGAAGATAACATGACCTTGATTTGAATATGTCTTGGGAAGAGGGAGAGTGCTGAGCAGATGTGAGGTGGGGGAAGTATTCAAGGCAGAGGGGAAGCCAGTGTAAGCTCCTGAGATGGGAACATGCTGCATGTGCTCCTAGCAAGGGGGCCCAGGGTGGGTGGGCTGGAAGAATCAAGGAGAGTAAAGGGGGTCCCCACCTTTCTAGGACCCCAAAACCAATGCCTACCCCATCCCTCATAGTTAGCACTCAAGTCCTGGCCTTATGTGGCTCTGGAGCTTGAACTTGGCCCACTCAACCCCCCTAAGACCAGATCCCAGCCCTCTTGCCTGCTCAGACTCTGGCCCCCATTTCTGGGGAGCACATCTGGAATAGGTCTCTCCTCTCTGCTCCTGAGAGCCTGCCCTGCTCATTCTCACAGCCCAAGCCCAGACCCATACCCCCTTCCTCTTAGCCCAGACCTCACCCTCCGGGGTCTGCCTGCCCCTCTCCATCACAGTTTTGGGGCCTGATCCTCATCCCACGTCCCTGACTGCCTGAGATTGCCAGGATCCTTCACGATCTGGGATCCCCCTCCCAGTCTTTCTCTCCCATCTGGGACCCCTCCTCACTTTCTGCCTCCCACTCCTGCCGCCTTGTGCACGCCTTTCCTTACCCTCAAAGGATTACAGATTCTAAGGATTAAAGGAGATCAGATGTGGGCTGAGCGTAAAGCAGGAGCTGGGCACTTAGAGGGTGGGGAGGTACCACTAGGCCCTTCTGCCCCTTTTCCCACAGCCCTTAACCACCACCACCCCCGCTCCTACATCCAACTGGGGAACCTCTCTCTCCTCCTCCAGCCTCTGAGCCCATCCAAGCCCCGGAGCTGGACTGGACGGGGGATAAGCTGGGCCCGGCCCCCCTTGTCCCAGGTGTAGCCTGCGAGCTCCTGCGGTTACCCTACCATGAAGCGTGGCCTCCCCCTTGGTCTCCCTTTTCTCACTGGCCTCACCTGGATCATGTAGAGCTGAGCCACCTGGTACTCGTCGAGGCTCATGGGCAGCAGAATGTGGTACTCCTTGATGAGCATCCTGAAGACGCTCCGCCGGCCGCGCGCGGCCTCGGCTCCGCCTGGCGCAGGGCACCGCGCGGCTGTCAGTGCGGGGCGGCGGCGCGCGGCCCCGAGCCCTGGCCGCCGGCCGAGGGGCTCGGACCGCGGGACCCCATGCCCGGCCACTCCACCGGGGAGGCGGAGGCCAGCCCAGCAGTGCAGCCAGCGCCGCGGGGGGCCAGGAGCCGCGGCGAGGCTGAGCGCTGACCTCTTTTCCACGCAGCCCCCGCCCCCCGCCCGCCCATCGCCATGGCAACCGCGCGCTGACGCGGGCCCCCCCGGAGCGGCGGGCGCTGGCCGGCGGGCTAGTGGGCCAACCTGGCCTCTACGGCCGCCGCAGTCTCCTAAGCCCCCTCAGAACAGCATCTCTTGGGGACCCGCCCTCAGCAGCCCCCGGGCCCCTCCTTCCGGGCCGGCCTTCCACAACGGGCCCCTCGGGGCCCGCCCCCTGCATCCCTTTCCCCAAGTTGATGTGGTCCGTTGTCCCCCACTCATGGACGTCTACTTAGAACCTTGTCCCCCAGGATGTCTCTCCGCAGAGCAGCCCGGTGCGCCCCTCCTGTCAGCGTACTGTCAATGTTCCCCACCCCCCGCACCCAAACCCACCTTCTAGGAGCGGATAACTAACACCTCCGCCCCCTAGACCTGCCTTCCCCACCCAGGCCGGTAGCCCAGCCCTCAACTTTCGCCTTCCCAGCATCCTCCCTGGACCCTCGGCACTCGTCTTTGCAGCCACCCCATCATCCTTCCTGGGGGCTGACCCCTCTTCAGGGTGAGGCAAAAGTATCCCACGAAGCCCCTGTCCTAAGGGACCCGCTCCGACCACTTGCTCCTCAGTTTCGCTCCAGCCTCCACCCCCACCTCTTACCCAGCGAGCAGTGTAGCGGCCCCGCTGTCCCCACTTCCCTCTGCTCCCCGGAGCCCCGGCCCCCCGCCGTGCTCTTGGCCCGCCCGATAACGTCCCGGCTCACCTCTAGTTTACAGCGGAGGCCCCTCACCCGGTACGGACAGGGGCGGACCGGCTGTGGGTCGGGGCCCGGAGCGCCCCCAGCCCCAGCCTTGGCTTCCAGCAGTAGCCGGACCCTCTAGAGAAGCAGCGCGGGCCCATGGCCCCGACCTTCCTCCCGGTCTGCCCGCCGGCTCCCCTGCCCTCCCTCCCCACCGCCCGCCGCGTCACTGCAGCCGCCCCGCCCCCTTCCTGGGCCCGGCTAGCCCTCCCCACCCCTGCGGGGTCGGGGCAGCCCCGCCCGCGGCGGAGGAGGGCGGCCCGTCTTCCTTCCCCAAGGCGACGGGGAAGAGGCCATTCTCCAAATACTGGCGCTTTTTACTCCTGCTGTTCTTTGGGATTCCCAAAGCACTCTTGGTTCCTATCTGCACCGTGGCTCAGACCCTGTGTACTATGGAAATATGACAGAGTCCCATCCCCAACCTCCCTGGCCTTTGTAACCTGGGACCCAGGGTGGGGGAAATGTCTCCCCGTCCAAAATCTGGCCAGAAGCTGGTCTCTGACCTGCCTCTACCTAGCTGGTTCCAGGGCCCCACACCTCTAGGGTCATTCAGCTACACACCCAAGCAGAAGAGGGCTGCAGTCACCAAATCCTTGGGCTAGTCCCAGAATAGGGTTCCATGGCTTTTCCCACCTATACCTTCCGGGTCTACAAGTTTGGCCAACAGCCAGCCACCAGATCCCAGGCAAAAGCTGAGACAGCTGAGGGTTGGGCTCCTGGGACCACACCCAGTTGGCTAGAAGGCACTGGGACAGTGTATGGCAGCACTGAGCTGGGTCACCCACGTCAGAGGCTAGTACTCTCTCCTTGACTTTCTCAGGTCCTGGGGGGAAGGAAACAGCAGTGCTCCCTTTCCTCAGGATGCAGAGTTGGGGTGTTTTCAGAGCCTCCAGGGCTCATTCGAGTTTAGGATGTTAGGGCATTAAGGCATGTGAGGGTGTGGCTTAAATGAACTGGCATTTCCACTCTGCAAGGCATCATGGCTAATCTAGAGGAATAACCCTCTGGGCTTAGGCTGGAGACAGTGCCCTCCAGCTGTAGAGGCAGCCAAGGCCCTGCACTGCCCCCTGGTGGCATCATGTGGAGGAGGGCAGGGTTCTCAGCTAATGGAGCTCAACCCTTTCCACTACCTATAGCTGGAAGGTTGAAGGCCAGAGAAGGACAGAGTACCACTCAAGGTCAATGGACAGTGGAAGAAAGGCAAAGGCGGGCTCAGCTGGTCTCTGTCCCACCCACTGCACCACCCCTTACCCCCTTCCAGAGACTCCTCTTTCCCTTTTTTCTTCCTGACCCATCCAGGCTTAGCAGAAGCACCAGACTCAGAAAGACTACGAGCTGAGAGAACAATTCCAAATTATCTTTTATTTATACAAAAATGGCATTTTAGCAAAAGACATTGAGAAAAGAGTCGCTATGGCCCAGGAGATGAGGCAGGGAGGCAACAGGCCTTCTGACGCCCTGCTGGGGTAAAAGGGGTCTGGGGAAAGTGGTGAGAAGTCCTGGGTAAGTGCTGAGTGGTGGGGGCCGCAGAAAGGAGAAAGCTCCAGTTGGATCAACACTGTTGGCAGGTCATGGATGGGACTCACAGTGACCTCGCTGTTAACTCTTTCAGGGGTTTCAGTTAGTGCTGCCGACTGGAGTGAGAGCCGCCTACTTGTTCCTGGAGGGCACCCACCAGAGGACACAAGTCAGGAAGCCCAGGATGGGAAGTGCAACTCGGGGTGAAGGCCAGGGAGAAGCAGGTGCTCTGCAGTGGCCAGGAAAGGTCCAGATGCTGAGGTGGAGTCTAGTCCTGTTACGTGCGAGCGTTCCTCTCTGTTTCTGCCAGGCACTCTCTGACTAGGGCCCGGGCATGGATGATTCCTAGAGTGGGAATGGGGAAGTAACATACAGGATCTCAGCGACCCTCCACAGTCCCACCCCCATCCTCCAGAGGAAGACCCCTCCCTCTATCTCCTTTCCTTTCAGTAAAAGGGACTATAATCTAATGAAGGGCTGGATGAGATAAGAAGTTTGGATAATCTTCAAAACTTCTCTGTTTAAATATAAATTCCCTGGCCCTTCCCTGGAAATTGACTCAATTTCAATTCAATTCAAAACGCCTCTCTGGATAGTGATACTGGCCCTAGTCTAGACTTGGCTCAGATGGCCTTCAGATGTCTTCCCTTCCCTAGTGAAGGACTGTCCAGTGTTAGTCTTCTGGGCAGGGGTGGTGGGCCTGGTCTCACTTACCTCTCTTCAGGCGCTCCATGGCGCTCTTGCTTCCAGCATAGGTGGGCCGGATCTCTTTGCCCATCTCCTCTATGACCGACAGCAGGTCCGTGTAAGTGCTCTGGGAACCCTGGGCGCCAGGTGGTTTCATTGCCTATGTCAAAAGAGAATAGGGCAGTGATCTTAGGCCAAGAGGGGGCCTCCAGTGCCCATCCATAGGCAATCCTTCAGCTCCACTCACCTGTACATAGCCCATGGAGGGCGGTCCAAAGTCATTAAACAGCGGTCTGAAAGGGGCAGCGGCTCCCGGCACCGAGCCCGACGGCGATGGAACACTTCCGGCTGCAACATGCAAGAGTAAGAGGTCAGCGAGGGGCAGGGACGCCTCGTCCCGGCGTTCAAGCCGGCGACCGGATTCACACCATTCCCTGCAAAGGAATGCTTCAGTCAGGCTGCTTAACTTCAAGACAAACCCCTCCCCCTGCGCTTCACCAACAAGCCCTTACGTGACCACGCCCACTTCACAGGCCAGCAAACTGAGGCTCAGGGAGGGTAAGCAGCAGGCCCAGTGTTGCAGAACTTAGGCCGTCTTCTCTTCGAGACATCGACCGCCCGGGCAGGAGAGCAGGGGTGGATCCTCACCTGTAGGGACCGGGGTGCCGGGCCCAGGGGTGCTGGAGCCAGGGGTGCTGCTGGGGGCGGGGGCGATGGGTTTGTAGGACATCCCCAACTCCTGGGTGCGGCAGACGCCGGCCGGCCGCTCCTCCCGGGTTGGCTGCCTGGCCGCTCAGCCGCGCTCTGATTGGCAAGCCGGCAGCACGCCCCTGGTAAATAGAGCTCAGGCCGGAAGGACGGGAGGGCAGGAACGCTCCCTCACTCCCGATTGGCGCGCGAAGATGTCACTCGGACCTTCTCATTGGCAGAGGCTTGACCCAATAGGCCGCAACCGCTGCTGATTGGCCCCCGCCTTCCGGACCTCGCACCTGTCTGCTCCGGATTGGGCGGCGGCCGACGCCTTCCGCAATTGGCGAGTTCGCGGCCCGGACAGGCGCGCTCTCAATTCGATTAGTCCCAAAGCCCGAGAGGCGGGGCCTCGGAAACCCGGACCTGGGTCTGGTCCGCCGCGGTTCGCGCAGAGCGGGTATTTCCCGGGCTCGGGTGCCGACCTCACACCTCACTCGCTTTGTACGTCAGCTTCACGCTGCCCGTCCCATCCAGCTGGGGCTGCTGTCGCCGTCGCTGTCGCTGCCGCAGCCGCCGCCTCCGCGCGCGCACGCCTTTCCGCCGCTCTGGGGGCCGGAGGACGCAGGGCTTTGACGTTCCGAGCCCTGCGCCCCACCCCGTGCGCTTTTACGTCACCTTTCACCGGTTCAGCAACCTGTCCCCGATCCACGCATGCGCCCTCTTCAGGCCTCATTTGTTCCCATGGCAACGGGTCCCTCATCAACGCTACAGACGCGCCTGCTCCTCCCAATTGTCTGGACGTCAGGTCTAGGCTAGTGTAACGTTCAAGGGCGACCTCAAAGACTCCTCAGCTTGCCCCCCAACCTCCAAGGCTCCAGGCCTGTGCCTCATAAGGACAATAGCAGGAACAGCTAACCTTGAATACTTGCTGCATGCCAGGCCCTGTACCACGGACCATCCTGGACATGGGCCATGCACCATCTGGTTTCAATTTCACACCCCCACCCCCGCTAGCGATTTGCACTTGGACAAGTACCTCGATGATATGCCTCAGCTTCCCCATCTGTAAAATGGGGACGCTAATAATTATAAGGTTCTTGTGTGGATTAAATGAATATTCATAGACTGCTTATTGTTTCATCCTACTTTTCCCCATCCATTTCTCCACCCAGACCTCTCCCCTCAAATCTTATTTCTCACAACCCAAGATCTTGGACTGTCCTCCAAGCACTAACCCTTCCTGCCAGGCTACTTCTCCCCAAAACTTCTCTGGCCTTGTGTACCCTTGATGCCCCCAGGTCTATAGGTTTTCCTCACTCCCAGGACATTTATTCATTCACTCATCCAACAAACATTTTCTGACTTCATCCTCCATCTCAGACCTTGTTCTGGACACTGATACAAAAGTGAACTGGCCATAGCTTCTGTCCTCAAGGAGCTCCTAGTCTCAAGGAGAGACAGACAGAGAAGCAAAAGCACACAATACAGTAAGACAATGTGGAAACTGGGACAAGATGCATTGGAACTTAGAGGAAGGGGTCTGTCTCGTGACATCCAGAAGTCTTCCCAGAGGCGGGGGCATTCAATAGGTGAATGGATAAGTAAAGCATGAAATGGCTATACAATGGACTATTCAGCAATAAAAGGAAATAGTCTTAGTAGCCTCAAAAAGACACAGGCAGGCATATTGCTGAGTGAAAGAAGCCAGTCTGAAAAATCCACATACTGTATGATTCCAATTGTATGACATTCTGGTAAAAGCAAACTTATACAGAAGGTGAACAAGTTACTGGTTGCCAAAGTGAGGTTGAGGGGTAAAGCATAGGGAATTTTTTTAGGGCAGTAAGATGATTCTGTGTGACTGTAATGGTAAATACAAGACATTAAGCATTTGTCAAAGAGGAAACTTTAATGTGTGCATACTTTAAAAATTATTTAGGAGATCAAGGGATCCCAGGATGGAATGCAGAATATAACAGAAAAATCCAGCTGTATCACAAATGTATGAAGCAGCCTCACTGAAGGGAGGAGGGGAATAAGGTGCTAAGCTGGAAATGAGTGGAGTCTGTAAGAACAAAGAAAGACAAAAATGTAAATGTAGACTGGGTGACTTCTCTCTTGGAATAAGTTACAGGTAAGCAAGGGGAGGAGGCTAGAATGATCTATGTGGTCATGGATTGGAGTTGGAAATATCAGCATGAATTCATGTTTAGCTTAATATAAATACAGTTGGTTACATACAGAAATATTTTAAAATTTACAGGTTAGTGTGCATATATATGTCTCCTCACTCCATCAACTGAGAGGGCCTAGAGGCAACCCAGCACTCAGTTCTTGGTTTCTGATACCATTCCCAATAAAAGGAACCAGAGTGTTTTGGAGAAATGGCTGATGCTAGGACTGGGGCAGGAAATATACAAGATGATTCTGGAGCATCTAGTCGTGTCAGAAAGTAAGAAAATGCTAAAACAAAACAAAACAAAGCAAAAAACCCCAAACTCCAAACCCCATAATGATGGGAGTATGTCAAAGGGACACAGGAACCAACTGAAAGAGTGTCCAATGGCCAAAGGTGGAGTAATTTGAGGAAAAAATAAATAAAATAGTATTGGATTATAACTTGTATCAAATAAATGTTTGTGAGTCCATATTGATATAAATAAATGATTGAAAAAATAAATAAATGGAGAAGAGACAAATCTCCTGGACAGGAGAATTTCAAGTAATTTATGTAGAAATTCTGCCCTTAATGAGGAGGTTTATTAACCCTCCATCCCTTAAGTGCAGGCTGTACATGGTGACTTCCTTCCAAGAGTATAGTACATAACAGGGGAAAGAGTGGTTTTACAGTACGGAAACCTGACAAACACTATCTTAAGCAAGGCAATCAAGGTCAAAATTAATGGTGATTACATGTTGATAGTGTGCACTCTTGACATGTTGGGAGGAGAACCGCACTTTACCTCTGTAGTCTTCCTCCCCCACACCCATAACCCCAGACTAATCGTGAGAAAAACATCAGAAAAATCCCAATTTAGGGACCAGTCCTCAAAACTGTCAAGATTAAAAAAAAAAAAAAAAAGGAAATCTGTAAAACCATCATGACCAAGAAAACCCTAAGGAGACATGATGCCTAATGTAATGTGATGTCCCTGATGGCATTCCGGAAGAGAGTAAGGACAATCGGGAAAAGAGATGACATGTGCATAAAATGTGGACTTTGGTTAATAATAATGTCTGTATTAGTTCATTAACAGTGACAAATGTACCATTCTAATGCAATATGTGAATAGAGTGTTATGGTTAATTTATGTGTCAATTCGACTGGGTCACAGGCTGCCCAGACCTTTGAGCAAACATTATTCTGGGTATGTCTGTGAGGGTGTAGCTGGACAAAATTAACACCCATTGAATCTGTGTAAAGCAGATGGCTCTTCCCAGTGTGGGTTGAAGACCTGAAAGGGACAAAAGGTTGAGTGAGAGGGAGTTTTGCCTGCCTGACCATTGAGCTGGGTCATCAGTCTTCCACCCTCAGAAAGGAACTTACGACATCAACCTTCCTGGTTCTCTGGTCTTTGGACTTGGACCGGAACTATGGCGCCAGGTCTCCTGGGTCACCAGCTTGCTGATGGCAGATCTTAAGACAACTCAGTGCCCATAATTGCCTGAGGTAGTTCCTTGCAATAAATATCTTTACACACACACACACACACACACGCACACATATTGGTTCTGTTTCTCTGGAGAACCTTGACTAACACTTCGCAGAAGATGGATGTGGGGTATTCAGGAACTCCCTGTCCTATCTTCAAAATAATTCTGTAAACCTAGAACTACTCTAAAATAAAACAACTAAATGTAATATCTTTATCTGGGTGATGGTTACCCATGCGCATATACATGTCAAAATTTACTGAACTGTACATCTAAGATTTGTACACATCACTGAATATGCGTTATGCTCAAACTATTTAAAGTGGACTTAATGTAAAAATCTCAATTTATGGCTTCTTTTGGAAAACCAGAAGACCCGTGGCTCTGGCTTGCTCCGGCTGGCAGCAACCAATTGAGTTGGGTGGCAGACGGCCCCTTCAGGTGGGGAGGGGCTCCTGGCTCGGCATGGTTGCTGCCTGCTGACTGTTTCTTCCCAGCTGTGGTCCCTGCTCCAGCTATGTCTGTTTGGAACTTCCAGGCTAGTAGCCTTTTTGGGGTGGCAGGGCATGAGTGAGACTTGGGGGACGTTGTGGGCACTTCTGATGTCAGCAGTCACACTGTAGCCAATTAAGACCATCCTGCCAACTGCCCCCCAACCCCAACTCCAACCACAGAGCCTGCTAAGCTGGGGCCAGGGGTCTGTGGGAGGCTGACCTTGAGTGGGGTCTGGTCTTCCCCTGGCACATGTCCATCACTATCCCCAGCCCCTGCAGAGGGGACAGACTTCTTTTCAGGCAGTGATGCCATCTGTGCCAGCTGGTGGAGGGCAGTGGGAGGGAGAAGCTGCAGGGCTGGGGCAACTCTTCTTCGTCATCCCTAGGCCTGCCAAACTGGCAGGAGAGATCACCTAATTGAGGATTAAGGATTAATTGTGATCTGCCAGGCAAGTAGTACTGAGGCTGCTGCAGCCAGCCCTGGCACCTCGGTACTAAGCTCTGGGCTGGGGCAGAGCACCGGTGGCTGCCTGCCTACTCTGTCTCAAGGCTATCTTGTCAGCCACAGAGATGGTGAGGACCAGACACAAGCACTGAAAGCTTCCTCCCAGCAGGTGGGAACACCTGGTCAGGCCACGCTCTACAGACCAGCCAGGACTTGGCCATAGTTCAAAGAGCCTGGGGCCTGTCTTGGGTCCACGCTGACCTGGTGGCACCCTTTCTTGTTGGCACTGTGATTTTATAGTCCCCAGGCCTTGGTGCAAGTCCCACCTCTGCTTCATCCTAATGTGTGTGACTTTATGCCAGTTCCTCATCCTCCCAGAGACTTGTGGTGCCTGGCAAAGGGGCTGGATCATCCTGGGGGCCACAGGGGGTCATGACCAGTTTCTGAATAGGAGTGTGATGAAATGCAAATGGCAGTTTAGGAAGAATAATCCAGTGCTGCATGGACTGGAGGGGAGAGATGGCAGTGGAGCGGCGTGACTTCCAGCAAGTCGCTGGGACTTGGCCTCCGGGGGTCCTCAATCTGGAAAATGGGGCCATGAAGACCATGGCAGGGGTGGAGTGAGGAAATGTGTCATTTGGTTTTCCCAGGAAGCAGACATTAAGATGAAGTTAGAGAGACAAAAAAGAGAAAGCAGGAAGAAGCAGGATTGGGCAGGAGAGCCTCTGATTCGAGGCTGATCTGACCACACCTCGGCTAACCTGGAGGGGAGCTCAGAGCACAGACCACCTGCAAGAGGAGCCTCCCATTAGTCAAAAACGTGCGCAGCCTGGTCCCTGCCGGCTAGGTCAGTGGCTCCCGGCTCCGGAGAAGGGCGAAGCACTAGCCCAAAAGCTGAGGTATATTCTGAAGGGGGCTGTGAGCTCACTCACTCCTCTCAGCTGACCAGCAAGTTCTTTCCTGAAGGGAGCTTTGAGCAGTATCCCTCTCAGACAAAATGAGATGGAGCGTGGGAGAAGCCCTCACGCACTGGCTCCTCTGCTGTAATCCTGGGTCCAGCAGGAGCCACTCGCAGGATGTGGGGCCACCACACACCCAGCTCCAGGAGAAACAGGTTGGATGTACTCGTCCAGGGCTGTTTCCCAGCACTTGCTCTGGGCTGGCCACAGGGTCCAGGGAAGGCCCCTGATCCAGGGAGGGACCCTAGCCACCCAAAGTTCACAGTCAAGGGAGCTTGTGGTCTAGGACTTCACTTTTGGGGACCAAATACTGGGTCTTACAAGGTGAACAAGTGAGTAGTGAAGCTATCTCCCCCAGCTCGAAGATGCTTTATTGTCAGAGAAACAGATGGGCAAGGGGGCTTGGTGGAGGAGTGGGGAGTTGGCATGAGGGCAGTCAAGGGCATTGCACACAGGCGAGGGGGTGGGGTTGTAGGGGAAAAGAGGAGGTGGGTCCCAGCGGGAGGTGATGGGCTTCCAGGAACACACTGGCAGGCAGTGGCTCTTGTCCCAAGTCCTGTCTGCTGCCTCCAGCTTCTGTGCAGGCTCAGCGAGACATCATTCGCACAAACTCTGCCATGACAAAGCCAAAGTTTTGGGTCTGCTATTCTTGACCTCCCTAGAGGTGAGGCTAATATACTGGCCTTGGGGTGGGACAGGGTGTAGTTGAGGGCAGGGCCTGCAAGGGAGTCCCCTAGATCTGGTAGTGAATAGGCCTCTGGAAGGCCTAGGAAGAGGGGCTTTGTCTTATGGGAAAAAAAAAAATCTTGTAACTGAACCTATTTTCCTCTTTGCTTTGGCCACTAGGAAGCTTGGGAACACTACTTTGGAGATTTTCTACATACTGCTTTTCCTTGGCTTCCTATTATTATTTAATCCTTATTTCCCCTCAGTTGGGACTGAAGCATAGAGGAAGAGCTGGGTCCTGGGTGGCTGCCTGGATTCACATCTTGGCTCCATCCACTTCTTTTGCTAAGGACCTACACTTTCCTAAGGACTGACTTTCTCCTCCTGCTTATGGGGATGATAATAGTTCCTTCCTCCTGGATTCTCATGGTGATTAACTGGGAGAGGACAGAGGTGTGCTTAGCACAGGGCCTGGGGCACACCCATAATGCTCCCTTCATCACTTCTTTCTCTGTTAAAACCCTTCCAGGGGTAAGTGGTGCTGAGCGTGGTGAGTGGTGGGCAGTACCTTCAAAGTCAACCAAGCCATCCCCGTTGAGGTCAATGTCCTGGAGGATCTCGTCCACCTCCCGCTGGCTGAGGCGCTCTCCCAGCAGGGCCTTCAGGGCCGCCCGGAGCTCCCCCAGGCTGATGCAGCCATCCCCATTGGTGTCAAACTGTGGTTGCGTCGGTCGTGCCGTTGGGTTACAGATCGAATCATTCATCCAGGCAGCCCCTCTCTCACAGCAGACACGCAGTCCCCACCCGCCCTCCTGCCCCAGGGACCGCACCTCCCGGAAAGCGTCCCGCAGCTCCCTGACGCCAATCATGTCTGCTGTCTCTGCCAGTAGCTTGGGGCCCATCAGCTCCACAAAGTCTTCAAAGTCCACCTTCCCACCACCTGGAGGCCACGCCCATCAGAGACCCTTGCCCAACCCTGGCCCTCCCCTACCCTCTGCCCTCCCCTTCTGGCCTGTGTCCCTCTCCCTTGCCCCACTAAATGGGCCTCTCTCTCCCTCTGGGCCTCACAGGCTGGGTCATCTGTATTTCCTGAGGGCTTTCCTTGAAGTTCCTGAAGAGCTCAGTTTGGTTCAAGTCCTGGCTCCAATGACCTGGCTGTATGACCTTAGGCAAGTCACTTAACCTTTCAGAGACTCAGTTTCTTCATCTGAAAAATGGGGACAATAGTCCTTGACCCACACACCTCCCAGGGGATAGTGAGATTCTCCTGGTCATTCTGGGGGCCAACCTGTGTAGACACCCCTCTTCCCTAGGCTGTCCAGCTGTCCTGACCATGACTATGGCCTCTGGAGAACTGGGGGCGGGGCATAGCACATACTGATTTGCTGTGAAATCTCGATGAGCTCCATCTCGGTGGGCATGTAGCCCAATGTCCGCATGCAGGCTCCCAGCTCCCGGTAGCCAATATAGCCGTCCCGGTCTCGGTCAAACTCCTGGAAGGCAGCCTGCAGCTCTGCCAGGCAGGACAAGGTCAGCCCTTCCCCCATGTGCCCCTGGATCCCAGCCTGGATTGAACCTTCTCCCCTTGGTCCGATCATTTTCTCCTTTTAAACACCCATTTCTCTTTGCTGCCTCAGGGCCTTGGTACATGCTATTCTTTTAATTCATTCTTTCTGCAAATATTAAAGGGACATCTGCTATGTGCTAAGCTCTGTTCTAGGTACTGGGGATATGGCAGTGAAGAATGAGAAAGAAAGAGAGAAAGAGAGAAAGAAAGGAAGAAAAGGAAGGAAGGAAGAGAATGAAAGAAAGGAAGGAGGGAAAGAGGGAGGGAAGGAGGGAAGGAAGGAGGGAAGGAGGGAAGGAAGGAGGGAAGGAAGAAAGAGAGAAAAACAAATCCTTGACCTCATGGAGCTCACATTCTGGAACACTGTGCCCTCCTCTTTGGTCCTTATGTCACTGACTCAAGGAAGTCTTCCCTCTCAATTCAGTCCCCTTCGGCCCATTTGTTCACTTCCTTGAGAGCACTTGGCACCATTGTACTTGTAGTTGACTTATTGACATCTGTCTCTGAGGACATGGGCCAAATCTGTCCCATTTGCCACGGGCCCCAGGGCCCAGCACAGGGCCAGGCACACAGTGGGCACCTGGGAAGGGTTTGCTGAATGAACAAACGTAATGGGACTGTGACCTGCCTGGCAAAGGAGATGAGGGAACTGACCGCTGGGGGTTCCCTCCACCCCTCCCTGCTCAGCCTTGTCCCCATCTTCTTGCTCTGGTCCCCTGCGGCCTTCTTGCTCCTCATTCCTCCTGGAGCTTGCTCAGGCCCCAGCTCAATGCCCCTACCCTGTATGCCCCGCCCTATGCCCCCAACTCTAGAAATTCTAGTTCTTTCCCCAAAAGCTTACCTTCAATCTCCTCTGGCCGCAGCTCCCGGTCCTGAGGGGACACAGAGGGGTTAAGAACTCCTGGACCCCCTCTTGTTCTTTGAGGTCCCCTACTCAGCCCCCTACAACATGCAGGCACAGGGCCCGAGTCTGGCGCTGCTCAGACTTGGTTCCCCCCGCCATTCCTGCTGACAGGCCTGGGCATCTTGGGCCCCCCTTCCCTGTCCCCTGCCCAGATCTTTCCCAGGGTCTCCCCCCATGCCCACCCTCTTCTAGGGCCAGGAGCTCCATTTGCCAGAGGTGGGTCTGGGTTCAGGCAGAACCCTGGGCTTTGCCATGGGGGCCTCAGTGTCACTGTACATCTCTGTCCCTGTCTTGCCCCTTCCCTACCCATCCCCTTGGTGGCTGTCTCTGCCATTCTTCTGGGTCTCTCTCTGCCCCCTCTTCTTGTTTTCCTGGCATGTTTCCCCAGGACTCCCCCGTGTTTGATAATGTGTCTGTTTCTCCACTCCTCCCTACACCCCATACTCCCAGATCTCTGTGCCTTTGCTCTGAGGCCCCCACTCAAGGAGAGGAAAAATGAGGAGGCAGGCAGGCAGTGGCCGTACATACGAGCTGGGTGGCGGCAATGCTGGGCCGCAGGAAGATGCAGGCGGGCCCCACCAGGCTGCTGAGCACCGAGTAGCCCTGGATGCCTGGCCCTGGGCCCCTTTGTTCTTCAGGGTTGGGGCTGGGGCCTGGGCCGTGGCGGGAGGCCCCTGGGGGGGAGCCAAGCCACTGCCAGCGGTCCTGCAGCAGAGCCAGCCGTGAGCTGGGGCTCTGGCCCCTCTCCATCCACTCATCAGCCTCTCTTAGCTTTAGAACCCAGCACAGGATGGGGGACCCTCACCGTCAACACTCTAAGCTGTTCAGTTAAACAAACCGAGGCCCAGATAAGGCAAGAGACTTGGCCAAGGTTACTCAGAAAGCCAATGGCACAGGGAGACCCTGAGCACATCCTCCGAGTCCCTCAGGCCAAGACTAGCTGGCAGAGGACAGGGACAGCAGTAGGGACAGGGCCATTGGGTGGGTGGCTGGGGGCCTGATGGGCTTAGCAGGAGAGGTCCAGTGGTCTGCAGGAGTCAAGACCAGGATGGGCCAGAGTCTGGGGGCTGCCGGGAAAAATCTCGGTCTAGGGCAATGGGAAGCAATCCCTCCATCCCCCTGCTATGCCCGACCTGTAACCCCAGCCCAGCCCTTACACAGGGCTCCACCCACCCCACCAGACCCTTCCAGGGTCCAGTCCAGCCTCCTGGCATTGGCTTCTTCCCCTTAGCCCTCCTACCTTAGGCCCCCGGCGTCGGGGCCGCTTGGCACAGTTTCCCATGGGCCCCTGAACCATGCCAGGCCTGGAGTCCCAGGGGCGGCTCAGAGCTGGGCCTCAGAGGATGCTGTGGGCTCCCACCAGCCCCCAGCCGCTCCCAGTGAGAGTCTGGAGCACTGCAGGGGATTTTCCTAGGGTTTTGTGGGGGAAGATCGGGGGTGAGTGGGCAGGCGGGGAGCCCTGGACACAGGGGCTTGGGTCCTAATCCGGGATTATCTCTGAGCATCTCTGCTGATGAGGGGGGCCACCCCGGGTGAAAGGCCCCCTGGAAGGCACAGCCTCCTCATGCCCACTCCTGAGGGTCTTCTAGACACCCCCTCTCCTGCATCCTCTCCCCCCACCCCTACCCTTAATCTCTCCCAACAGGAGAGATTTAATGTCTTGAGAAGCAGGGCCTGGACCTGGGAGGAGGAAACTGTGTGTCTGGTGTCCCAGGGCAGGCTGTCCTCCCAGAACAGCAAACCTAACCTAGGAAGCCCCTGCGCCTTCCCACCAGGACCCTTGCTCTCACCTCAGAGCATCTGCCCAGCCTGCTTGCCCTCAGCATCCTCGCCTGGACCAGCTGCCAGGCCCTTGTACTTTGCTGAGGAGCTGAGGGCAGCTGACTCTGGGCTCTGTGGGCTGGAAGCAGGGCCCAGTGAGGGCAGAGGTGGGGAGGGACGCCAGCCTCCCTGCTGGGCAGCTGACTGACTGACTGACCCCTTTGTCAACATGCCCATCCGTCTGAGTTCCCCTCCCTGGGCTCAGCCCTGGGTTTGTCCTCCAGGGCCCCAGTTGTAGTATTGGGTCCCCCCAGTTGAAGATGGCCCCACACCCCTGCCCCCTTTACCTGCCCGTAGGCGGCCTGCACCTGGGCCTCAAGCTCCTGGAGAAGTGCCTTTCGCCTGGTGGCTGCTGGGCTGGCAGGGGTCCGGCTAGGCCCGGGAGTGCCCTCAGAGGGGCTGGGGTCCCCCGTGGGGAGGCTGCCGTCTGCCGGGCTCTGGGCAAGGGCCATGGAGTCGAGGGCTTGGCACTTTCTGCTGGCTGAGGGGCACCGCCCCGCTCCGCTCTCCCTGTTCCTGGGGAGGGGGACTTAGTGGGCAGCTGTGGTGTGGTCCCCTGCCACTCTGCTCCCTGTTTGTCACTGCACTGGCTGATGGAGCCCCAGGACCTCCGAGGCCCACGTCTTCCCTAGTTCCCCAGGACCCTCACACAGCCTCAGCCTGAAATCTTAGCCTTTCCTGCACCCGCCACCCTCCAGCCCTCACACTGGACACAGACTGCGCCTTGGGGCTCTACCGCACCACACTGTCTTTGCCGACTCTGGGTCACCTGGCTTCTCTTCATGGTCTCTGCACCTCCCCACATCCCCTTCCACCTCTGTTTCTGTGTTGCTCTCTGTCCCGGCCGCTCCAGGGGTGTCTCTCTGTGTCTGTCTCACTTGTGGTCCTCTCTGCACCCTCTGCTCCTGGCTGATATCTGTCTAGCTGTGTCTCTCTGTCCCCTCGTGCCCATCTCTTTGTCAGTTCCCTCCCTCTGTTGCATGAGACTCTCTCATATTGGTCTGTCCATCTGTCTGTCCATTCTTGCATTTCCTGTTCTCGCCATCCCTCCTCCCAGGATGCCTCCTGGATTCTGGAAAGAGCATCCCCACTCAAGCCCGCCCCAGACACGCTCCCTTCTCCTCACTCAGTGCCCCGGTACCTCTGCACTTCCCCACCGCCCGCCTCCTGCCAACGTCTCCCACCCAGCTTCTGCTGACCTCCAGCCTCCTGCTTCTCAGGGAAAAGGGTGGGGGTGGGCCTCTCCTGGCCCCTTGTCATGCCCCCAGTCCACTTACCGCCCAGCTGCCTGCTCCTCACCTCCCAGAATGAGGTCAGTTGTCCTGCCCCAGCCCGGCTTCAGGCCTCTCATGATTTATTTACCTGCCCCCTGCACCAGCCTTTGTCCGAGGGAACTAGATCCTGCCAGGCACCTGCCACCTGAGCTGGTGGCTCTGGCCTCTCTTGGCCATGCATGGCCATCTGTTCATGTATTCCTTTTGCAAACATCTGAGGTCTGCTGGGATCCAGCCCGGGGACAGTTGCTGGGGCCACACGATAGACCCTGTCTGCCCTGAAGACCCTGCTCTCAGACACATCTAATTCAGAAAAGGGCCAACAGACAGTCCCCAAGTGTTTGGGGACACTGACCAAAGCTTCAGGAATGCTTCCTGGAGCGGATGAGGCACTGCCCACCAATATTTAACTTGGTCCTGGGCAAGTCCCGGGGTTCCCGACAGGGATCAGCTGTGAACTGGAGTGTTCCAGGCAATGAATTCCAGCAGGGTATGTGAGGGGAGGCCCTCAGGAAGAAATCAGGGTCAGTGGCCCCTGGAAAGGATGTGTGTGGCAAGAGACTGGAGAAGACGTCAGAGAGGCTCCATCCTCAGCAAATGTTTGTGGAGGCTCTGCCTTCCTGGGTGCTGGAAACCAGTCCCTGCCTCCTGCAAACTCCCACGTGGTGGGAGCTGCATATTCAGCAAACCCAGAATGAGATGGAAGGCTAAGTGCAGGGAGGGACCCAAGAGGAGGATGGAGAGGGAAGAGAACGGGGACCTTGCTGTGACAGGGGGCTGAGGAAGTGACCTGTGAGCCAGGACCACAGGGATGAAGGGAGTGACCACATGAAGGAGGGCAGCCATGCAGGCAGAGGCAACAGCTCCCACAAAGCCCTGAGTGGGTGTGAGGATCATCCTTCAGTTCCTCTGCACCTCAGGTCACAGCTCCCCCCAGAGGCCAGGAGTGCACTGTGTCCCCAGCAGCACTGCAAACATCCCTCAGAGACAGGAATTCTCTTGTTTTCTGCAAGGTCGTAGATGGGGAAGCTGGATGGATGAATGAATGGGCAGTGGGGTGGCTGACTGGATGGAAGGATGGGTAGATGATTTGAAGGGCCGGTGGTTAAATGGTTGGTAGGTAGATGAATGGTTGCATAGATAGATGGTTGGATGGATGGTTAACTGGATGGATAGATGAGTGGACGAGGAGATGGATGGAGAGACAAGTAGAGGATGATTGGGTAGGTAAATGAGATGATGGGTAAATGGGTAGGTGGATGTTTTGACAGACTACTGGTCTAACGTTTGGTTGTTGGATGGCTGGATGATTGGGTAGATGGTTCTGTAGATGGATAGACAGATAGGTGGAGGTGGGTAGATGGCTGGGTGGATAGACTGCTGGTGAAGGTCTTATATCCTTCATTAAGAGTCCATTAGGAGGGGGGAGGGTATAGCTTAGTGGTAGAGTGTTGTGCTTAGCATGCACAAGGTCCTGGGTTTGATCCCCAGTACCTCTATTAAAAAATAATAATTAAAATAAATAGATAAACCTAAGTACCTCCCCCCAAAATAAAAAAAAAGTAGAGAAGACCAAAATTAAAAAAAAAAAAAGAGTCCGTTAGGGTGGAGGCCATGTCTTACCTATTGCGGTGTCTCCCCTGACATCTAGCTCACTCGCTGCAGAGACATATAACCAGCGTGTGAATGGAGACTGCGTCTGTCTATCTCCCCTGCTCTGAGCTGTGATTCCTCTGATGGCAAAAATGATGGATGACTCTTTCTCCACCCACAAGCCAAACCCAGGCTCGGCACTGGGAAACACCACACACAGAACCACACTGAGATATCACTACACGCTCACTAGGATGGCTGAAGTGAAAAAAGACAGATGACAACAATTGTTGGTGAGGATGTGGAGAAGTTGGAACCTTCATATGCTGCTGTTGGGTTAATAAAATGGTGCAGCCACTTTGGAAAAGACTCTGGCAGTTCCTCAAAATGAGTTGCCATATGACCCAGCAATTTTACTCCTGGGTACGTACACAAAGCAATTGAAAACATAACTTCACACAAACATTTGTACACAACTGTGTACAGCAGCGTTATTCGTAACAGCCAAAAAATGAAACAACCCAAATGTCCATCAATGCATAAGTGAATAAAGAAAAAGTGTTATCTCACCCAATTTTATTTGGCCACAGAAAGGAATGATGTATTGCACGGGGTACAGCATAGATGAACTTGAAGACACCCTGCTGAGTGAAAGCAGCCAGACACAAAAGGCCACATAGTGTATGATTCTGTTTATATGAAACATCCAGAACAGACAAATCCATAGTGACAAAATAGATTGGTGGTTGTCAAGGGATGGGGCGCGGGGGAGTGAAGTATGACTGCTAATGGGTACAAGGTTTCTTTTGAGGATGATGACAATGTTCTGGAATTAGTGGTGATGATTGCACAACACTGAATATGCTAAAGACCACAGAACGCAGGCTTTAAGAGGGTGACTTTCATGTAGCAATAAAGTGCTTACATATATTTTAAAACCCACCAAAGACAGGTACTGATGTGTACATGGACTGGAGGTCGGAGGTGGACACAGGGAGGTGCCTGGCCCTGTCGGCTGGGAAAGCTATGCTTCTGGGCCCCAGAGGAGGCCCCAGGGTAGCGACAGACCTAAGCCACAGGCTGGGCCTGTGGGTAAGAGCAGCCACCACAGCACAGCGCCAAGCCATCCTGGGGGCTGCCTGCCCAGGGGACCTGCACGTGACGGCTGGAGAGAGCGAGCCGGCAGGAGGCTGCCCCGGGTCTGTGATGCTTGTGAGCAAAAGGAGCACATGCCAGCTCCAGGCCAGAGCAGATAAATGGACCTCCCTGAGCCTCGGTGTCTGCTTCTGCGTAGCGGGAGCGTGACTCCCTCCCTCCCAGGGTACTGTGGAGATGAAGTGAAACCATTTATACGACAGCTCTTTGTAAGCTGCTAAATGCTGGGCAGATGTTCTTTCAGCTGTGAGTCAGAGACGGAACCCAGCTCCAGCGCCCCCCTCCCACTCCCAGCCCCAGGCAGCTGTGGGCTCCAATGAGGCTAAGGGGTCCTCCCGATTAGGCATGTTTGGTGTTTTCCTGTGCTTTGGGTGGACACCTCCACACCTGGGAAGGATGCCTTCCTCTTTCCTTGGGGCTCTGAGAGGGAAACCAGGCTGAGTTAGTCTCCCAAGGAAGACCACCACTGCCCAGCCCGACCCCCAGCCACCGGGAAGGGGAGCCAGGAGAACCGGGCTCGGGGTGAAGATGCGCCTGCAGGGAGGCCGGCATGGGGCTCTGCCTGGAAGCATACAGCCCTCCCAGGGCCAGGAGGCCCTGCTCGTTCCAGTCCATCCAGTCTTTTCAACCACTCACATCTCCAGGCTCAGTCTGTATTTGGAGAGTACAGAGCATGTAGACTCGGTCAAAAACCGGTTTGAAGATTACAGGGCCTTGCAGAAAAAAGAATGAGGGTTAGAAGTGAGACCCCTGAAGCCAACCAGACCTGTACACTAGCTGTGTGACCTTGGGAAAGTCACTCTGTGCTTCAGTTTCCTCCTCTGTAAAGCGGAATCAGAACAGGCCCAAGTCTTAGGGTTTTAATATCTGTAAAGCTCTCAACACAGACCTCTAAGGGTTTGCTATTTTTATCATGGAGACAGGATGTGTAAATGGATGTTTATTGAAATTCATTCATGCATGCCAAAAGCATTTATGCGGCACCTACTGTGTGCAGGTGCTCAATCCTGGCCCTCTGAGGGCCCTGAGAAGTTCTGTGTGTTTGGTGTGGAAAGGAGGTGGGTGCATCTTGTAAAGCCACAGCCCAGCAGGCAGGATGCACCCCTGCAGACGAGCAGGTGCGCCCATCCGGCCCCGCCTCGCCACACCCAGCCTCGCCCAGGACCAAACTCCGCCGGGTGACTTGGCGCATCCCTGGGGTGGGGCGGCGGGGGTGGAGCTGGACCATAAATATCAGGCCTCCGGGCTCCTCCCCACTTCCTGCCGCCCTTGCGCTCCACCGCCGCCAGTGAGTAGGGTCCAAACAGGGTGGAGGGCGGGGCCGGCTGAGCCACCCCCTCTCTTGGGGGTCTGACCCCTGACCAGGCTGCCGGCCCCTGGGCCCTGCATCCCCGCGGGGTCCTCCTTCAACGTCCTGTCTGTCTCTCCTAGTGCCGCCCTACACCATCTTCTACTTCCCCACCCGAGGTGCGGTCACTGCTCCTTCAGGAGGGCGAAGGGCACAGACAGTGCGCCAGCCGGACTCACAGGCTGCTCCCAGGGCTCTGGCCAGGGCTGGAGGCAGGATGAGGGAGGCCGGGGGCGGGGCCGGGATCGCCGGGTCTGGCCAGGGCCAGCTCTCCTCGTGGCTGCATCCTCTTGGGGCCACAGGTGGTGCACTGTATCCGTCTCTGGTCCCTTCCTGGGGCACTGTGGGCTGGGGTCTCTGTTCCTGTCCACCTCACTAAGACACTGCACGGGCTGAGGGCTCCGTTCTTTCTCCACAGTTCATCTTTGCTGCATCAGCCTCCCAAGCTAGGGTTTCTATCCTGTCCCCATGTCCAGTCCCCATTATCGGGACTCCCCCAGGGCACTGCCTGGCTGGGGTCTCTGCCCATCCCCGCTACCCGGTCCTCGCTTCCCCCAGGGCGCTGTGAGGCCATGCGCATGCTGCTAGCTGACCAGGGCCAGAGCTGGAAGGAGGAGGTGGTGACCAAGGAGACCTGGCTGCAGGGCCCACTCAAGGCCTCCTGTGTGAGTGACTGCGTCAGGCAGGGCAGGTACTGGGCCTTTGCCAGGCAACAGTAGGTGGGGGGCAGCTGAGCTCTGCGTCCCTCACCGAATCATCCCTCCTTCCAGCTGTACGGGCAGCTCCCCAAGTTCCAGGACGGAGACCTCACCCTGTACCAGTCCAATGCCATCCTCCGACACCTGGGCCGCTCACTTGGTGAGTCCTGAGGTCGAAGGCAACCCAGACCAGAAAAGCACCTGACAGGTCCCAGCAAGATGTCCTGGAGCCGAGCTGCTGTACCTGCAGCCACCAGTCCTGCCCAGCTGGAGGGTGGACCAAAGGGTCCCCAAGGAAGGGGCAGGGCCTGGGTTAGGATGGGTCTGGGTTATAGGGCTGAGGCTGCCAGTCCACTTGGGCAGGGGTCTTACATCTCAGGCTAGCCCCTAGCCAGGCTGTTAGGGGCTGTTTCTTGGATGACAGCTCAGAAGCAGTTACCAGCCGCCACGTGTGTGCCGCTGTAGGCTAGAGGCCACTGTGGGTGTTGCCAGGGGACTCCAAGCAGACCTCCTGCCCATTTCTTCCTGCTCTGGCCTCACCTGAATCTGGAAACCCATGCTCACAGTGAGCAAGCTTGTGGCCTTGTTTCAAGTGTGGCAGGAATATGGGTGAGGGAGGTGGCTGCCTCTTCTTTGGCTAGCTTGGGGGTGTCCAGAAAAGCCCTGGGTCCCCGGGAGGATGTGGCAATCAGGGAACAGGACAGAAGAGCAGTGGGAGCAGCCAGGCCCAGGCTCAGCCTAACTTCTGCAGGACCCAGGGTAAGAGGACAGAGGCCTCCAGCGTCGGCCTGCCTCCCCCTCTCCCACTCCATGCTGTCCTGCACTGCAGAGGGACACACCAGTCTGCATGCCACATTCTGTCCAGGCCCCACAAACGGCCACCCCTCAGGCCTAGGGAGGCATGCATCAGAGGCTCAGTCCACCCTTGTAGGGGGACAACCTGGAGGAGAGGCTTGGGGCTATTTGGGCAGAGAGTTCCTGAGTCCCAGGGACCTAAGATGTGGCCCCGAAGGCAGCGTGGGCTTCAGCTACGTACGTTCCCTTGCACTCATGGAGATGGGAGCTGCAGAGTTGGGCAGAACAATGCAAGGGATCTGAGGCCTGTGGGCTTTGGGGAGAGAGGCGAGCAGAGGGGCACCCGCCTGGGCAGAACTGACATGCTGCCTGTCGGCTGACCCAGGGCTCTACGGCAAAGACCAGCGGGAGGCAGCGCTGGTGGACATGGTGAACGATGGCGTGGAGGACCTCCGCAGGCACTGCGGCCACCTCATCCACCACAGCTGTGTGAGTGGCTGGTGCTGAGGGCTGGGGCTGGGAGGCCGCCCTGGCCAGACGCGCTGAATGCCGCCACTGAGGTCGCTCCTTTCTGCAGGAGGAGGGCAAGGCCCAGTATGTTCAGGAGCTGCCGAGGCACCTGAAGCCTTTTGAAACCCTGCTGTCCCAGAACCAGGGGGGCCAGGCCTTCATCGTGAACGACCAGGTGAGTGCTGGGTCCGACCCATTATAGGTCCGTTTCTCAGAAGGGCAAACTGAGACCCAGAGCAGGGCCATGACTCTGTCAAGCACCCCCCCCCTTTAAAAATTTTTTTAAAATGGGGTTTGTTCTAGAGTTCTTGGTGTAATTTGAGTGCAAATCCTTTATCAGATATGTATTTTGCAAATATATTTCAGTTTGTGGCTTGTCTTTTGGCTTTCTGAATCAGACATTTCATAGAATTTAGAATTTTTGAAGTCATGTTCAGAATTTTATTTCTTTTGTGGATAGGCTTTTGGGGTTTTGTGTTAAACTTCATCACCAAACCCAAGGTTAGGTAGATTTTCTTCTCTATTTTCATCTACAGTTTTTATAGTTTTACATTTGAAATTTGTTTAATGGACAATTTTGAGTGAATTTTGGCATAAATTGTAAAATGTGTGTCTACATCTTTTTTGATTGCTTCTGGTTTCCAATTAATTATTCTGTAACTATTTTTGGAGAAGTCATGGGATATTTGGTTTCATTTCAGTTTGAGCTTCCAAATTTAGTGGATTTGGCAGGTTGCCATTGGAGCAGCCAGTGTTCCCAGCCACCCCTCTCTCTCCTGACCCTGCTCAAGCCTCTTGGCGCCCCCTGCCCTGCAGATCTCCTTCGCGGACTACAACCTGCTGGACTTGCTACTGAGTCACCAGGTCCTGGTCCCTGGCTGCCTGGACTCCTTCCCGCTGCTCTCGGCCTATGTGACCCGCCTCAATACCCGGCCCAAGCTCAAGGCCTTCCTAGCCTCCCCTGAGCATGTTAACCGCCCCATCTTTGGAGGCCGCAAGATATGAGCCCAGTCAGCCTCCCCTGGGAGAAGGGCTGCCCAGGGAACCAATAAACACGGTGAGAGGACAGCTGTGCTGTGATCACTGAGGGGCTGGGTGGCCACAGGGGGTCTCCTGCCCCTTCCCAGGGGAGGATGAGGGCTGGTTTGGGCCCTGGAAAAGCTTCAGGCCTCCAGAGCTGCCAGGAGACAAAGAGAAGTTCCAAGTCCAGAGAGGAAGATGAGACTCCAAACCTCAAAGATCCATCCTGGAGGACTTCCTGCAGGAGGCGGTTGACCTCCCAGGGACACTCCTAGTTATGGCAACCTGGGGAACCATCTCCATCTGAGAGAAGGGCAGTTGTGAATGTAACAGACAAACCCTGCCTTCGGTGTGATGAGTTCCATCACCTGGGCACATGCAGGGTGGTTGGTCTCTGCAGGCTCAGGTGCTGTGCATACACTACACTTGGGAGTAACACACACACTTGGGTGTTTCACACACCTGTCGATGTTGCCCGTTCTCATGTGATACCCACAGTCATCCCCAGGCTGTATGGCAGGTGGCCAGCAGGGCCCAGGTATGTGACTGAAGGCAGACCTGGGAGCTCTGGGTTTGTCGTGCTGCTTGGGGACCTGACGGGAGTCAAGGGGTCTCCTCCAGCTCTGGGGAGCCCCTGTCAGCCTGAGGTGGGAGTCCCCGCCCATCTCCCCGGCCAGAAAGGCTATGACCGCCTCCTGCCTGGCTCCCTCCACCTGCCCAGCACCTCCTGCTGGCTCATCAGACAATGTGGATCCAGACAATTCCAGAAGGCCTGGCACTGCCTGTGCGAAGCTCTCAGTGGCTCCTTGCTGCCCTCCTGGCAAAGACCACAGCCTGATGAGCCTGGCAGGCCTTCTTGACATGACCTCCCCGATCTCTAGAACATTCCCCACCCACCTGCCTGGTTCACATTTAGAGCTGCTCTCAGCTCTCCAGACAGCTAAGCTCTGCCCCTCCCAACCTTTGTCCCTGTGACCCCCACGGCCACGCACTTCAGTGCTCACTTCACTGCCCCTCTGCAGCGGCCAGGTGCCCTGAGCCTGCTGCCTCTACCTCTGTGGGGTCCTGGCCTGCCCCGTTGTCTCCCCTCCAACCCTCCTCCTGTGAGGTCAGAGGCCGGATCAGGTTCATTTCTGTCTCCCCTGCCCCCAAGTGAGGTGGCTGACTCACCTTTACCTGTCAGGAAGTGGGTGTGCAAACACCAGCAAGAGCCAACTCTTTATGTCCAGAACTCTCCATGGGAGAGGCTGCAGGGCCTCAGTCACCCACCCATGCTCTCTCTCTCCCTCCCTCCCTCATCAGCCAAGTCTGTTTTATAAGGGTCCCCTATCAGAGGCCTGTCTGTGTTCACAGACCTGGTGCCCCCACTCCATGCTGGCCCTACACCGGGGACTTAGTTATCTCACCGAACCCCCAAGGGAGGAAGCCAGAACTCAGAGAGGTAAGGCAGCTTGTCCAAGGCCACAACGGGAGAGCTGGAATCCAAACCCGAGGCTGAGTAACTCCCAGGTGGTCCTTGGAAAGGGAAGTAGAGAGGGGGTTGGGGCTGGAGGAGAGAGCAGGAAGAAGGCCAGTTTCAGGGGCAGGAATGAGCCAGGCACGGGCAGGGGCCAGAGGCTCCCGGGGTGGGGCAGAGTGGGCAGGGGCACTGGAGTCCACAGTGGAGCCACACTTTGGACTTGGAGTTGACTCCCAGGGCACAGGGGTCACTGCAGGCTTTTGAGGCCTGCAGCCCCACAGCCTGTGAGCCCCCTCGGTGTCCCGGGCATTCAGCAGAGCGTGTGCAGCCCCCAGCCCCACCTGGTGCGAGGAGGGCCGACAGCCCTGGCCGGTGTGCGTGATGGAGAATGCCAACACCCAGGGCCACGTGGTTCATGGCACAGGCAGACGGGACAGTGGCCAAGGGAGGCCACCTGGGGGACACTCAGGCGTCCTGCAGTCCCAGGACAGCAGGAGGAAAGTGGCTCTTTTGAAAACTTCCTGCAACCAACTGCTTCCACTTTCTTTGGGGTGACTGGGCTGGATGTTTTGATTGCGCGGCTCTGTGACCCCAAGAAGGTGCCTGGAAGAGGCCCCTGCAGCTGAGAGGAGGGACTCCAGGGAGGGGCAGGGCCCCGGTTTGGGAGTCTGGGGACTGTTGTGAGCTGGTGCAGCAAGGACAGGGGTGGTGAGATCAGCAGGTGGGGGAGAGGCTGGGAGCCCCCCTAGCTGGAGAGGCAGCAGGTGACGCCTGGCCTGAGCTCCCTCAAAGCAGTGCCCAGAGCATTTCACATGTATCGACTCATTTGATCCTCACAAAAGAACCCACTTAGTAGAGGCTATAAATATCCTCATTTTACAGAGGAGGAAGCGAGGCACAGAGAGGCGAGATGACCTCCTTGAGGGCGTGCAGCTGGTGAGGAGGCCAAGCCAGGATTCGAACTCAGGCTCTCTGGTATAGGGTGACTGCAGTCCCCAGCAGGAAGCTGGTAACTCTGGTGACCCCCCTAATTATATGGGGGACAGGAACCCTAGGAGAAAGGTTGGGCTTCCAGCCTGTCAGGGTGGAGGTGGGACTGGGTCCAGTTTGAAGGCTGGAACATTTACGGATTGACGGCCGAGTTTGCTCCCCAGCTAGGGAGGAATGATGTGGCGGTTACAGACTAAAAGTACTGGTCCTCCTGGCAGCTCCTGGTCCCCAGTCAGCTGCTGTCAGGTCAGAAGAGGTGGAATTAGGGGGATGATCAGTGCATGCAAGGGTTTACCCTTTGGTGACAGCTGTGGGACTCAAGAGTCTCTCCTGGGGTACCAGCCTGGGGAGAATGGGGATGGGGGTGCAGGGGGTCACCCCAGACCTCAGGGGTAGAACTCGAGGCTGCTTTGAGGCTTTACGTCCAGGTCTTAGCCTGTGGGTCTCACTCCCCCAGCCACACCATACAGGCAGGGAAGCTGTGGGAACTTTAGCTCAGTCCCTGCCAGCCTCGTCCCTTGCCTCCCTCACCTTCTCCCTGCTCTGTCAAGGTCCCAGATGACTTTGGCTTGGGCTCCATTCCCCTCTCCAGCCCACTCCCCCTGAATCCACTTGGTGAGCCGCTGAAAGACTCCTTTCCCTGCCCTGGAGGTCTGCCCTCGCCCAGATGGACAACCTCTCTGGGCCTGTTTCTTCTTCTGACATCCTGGGAGGTCACAAAGTACCACACTGTTTACCAAGCACCTCCTAGGTGCCAGACACTTAGCAGGTCTTAAAATCTCCATTTTACAAATGAGAAGATTGTGGTCAGAGCTGAAATATGCACCGAAGCCCAGCTTTTCCCCCCAAAAGCCTCAGAAAATGCTCTCAAATGTGCTCTGGCCGAATCTAGTTATCTACAAAGCGGTTATTTAAAATGTTAATGCTAGTAAAATGTTCAATGTCCAGATTGCAATCAAGTCAAAGCCACAGGAATTTTAGAAGCAAGGGTATAGGTCACGTCCAACCACTGGGCTTTGCTGTTTGCTTTAGTGGCCGAGAGGCTGGAAACCAGCTCTGCAAATGCACGCAGACGGAACCGCGCTGAGCGGGTGCAGCCCGGAGTCTCCTCTCCTTGACCCTGTGGAGACGTTTACCCCTAAGAACAGCCGAGTGTTTGTCCAGGAAGTGTTTTTGGCAACGGAGCTTGAACTCCAAACCTTTCCGTTGGAAGACTTTGAACGGATTGAGGGGGAGCCCTTGCATCTCCAGATGGGATTTTTCTGCAAGGTCGGGAAACCAGCCCAGGATCCTGCGGGCGTGATCTGTGCTGTTCCTGCAGCGTATCCACACGAACCTGTTCTTCAGGGTAGGCCCAGGGGAGAAAATAAAATAGATATTTAGTCCACCTATCAGTTGCATCCATGACTGGGTTCTGGCACAAAAATGTGTCAAAAATGAGAGGGTGGTGGCCTCTCAAATATTCAGGCTCAGTATGTTTGCGTTTGCAGATAGACTGACTGATCAGGCCACACCTGTGGAAAATTACCATTTTGAGTGTCTGAAGCAGAGGCTTTTTCCTGTTACTCCAAAAATAGGGCAACTGGGACTTTGGCTCATGAGTCCAGCCAAGGCAGAGTTAGACACACACCTGGGATGGCCGACGGCCACTCAGCTCCGACCTGGCAATGTCTGTGAGCAGCTCCTCCCCCGCATAGTCCCCTGCTGGTCCCAGGCCCCGTCCCCCCAGACACATGTGACCCAAAGCCAGCCAGTCACCCAGCCCCAGCCCCAGGCACAGTGCTTGGTCCATGGGGTCCATCAGAGTCCTCCCCTGACCCAGCGCAGAGCTGCTTGCCAGGCGCCAGGAGAGGCTTCTGTGACCAGAGCTTTCTCTTCTGCACTAGAGTCTGTGAGGTTGTGAATTCAGAACAGACTGTGAGGGGTTGGTTACAGCTGAGAGAGTGGAGCGTGTGTGTGTGTGTGTGTGTGTGTGTGTGTGTGTGTGTTTGTGTGTGAGACAGAGAGAGAGAGAGAGAGAGAGGGAGTGTGTTTCTTCCAGGGGAAGTTTGTCCTTCCCCTGGTTTGTTCACATGACCCCATAAAAGCCTCTTTTAGAGTTGGGTTTTGGTGACTTAAGCTGAAAAGAGACTGTGATCATTTTAAAATATGTCCACAAATCCTTCGACAATTTTCCCCTCGGAATTTGGAACCAACATCCTCCCCCTTGACTGTGGCTGGACTTGGTGACCTGCTTCTAACCGGCAGATGTGGAGGTGATGGTGCAGGATAGGATATCCAAAGCCAGGTCATGGAAGGCTCTGTGGCTCAAGGCTCCTGGCTCCCCTTCTTGGGTCACCAGCCACATGTCATGAAGATACTCAAGCAGCCCCATGGAGAGGTTCAGGTGATAAGGAACTGAGGCTTCCTGCCAAAGCCAGCACAAATCACGGTCCATGTGAGCAAACCGTCTCAGAAGGGACTCCTCCAGCCCCAGTCAAACCTTTGGATGGCTGCAGCCCTGGCTGCCATCTTCATTAGAATCTTGTAAGAAAGTGTATTGACCACATATTTTATTTTCTATTTTCTGATGCTTTGGCATCTGGGGCCTTGCTGACCCTGGAGGGACTGCTGCTCCTAGGGTTAGCTAATTCCTAGAGATGGTAAATAACTTGCCTGAGTGTGTGCCTTTCAGATACACACTAACCAATTCAGAGCCGACACCCTCAGCTACCTCCTCTAATGGGCTCTTATACACTGGCCTACCATCCACCTGCCATAACCACTCCAGGACCAGGTACCGGACAACTAGGAAAAGCCCCTGTAACTCCAGAGCCTGCTGAAATTACCCAGGGTTGTCAATCCTCAAGGCTTACCCTGCCTTGCTTGTTCCTTTCCGGGGAAAGTACAATAAAGACTCCTGCCCACAGTTCCCCATCTCTCTTCTCTCTGCCTTCTGACCGACCCTGGTGCTGACTCGGGTGGCCTCCTGATGTGGCAGGCCTTGTTCTCCTGGGATCTGTGAGGAACAAACTATCTTTCAACGACAGTTATCTCTTGATCTGCTAGCCTTGCCATACTTAAATGATAATGAAACCTATATTTAAAGCAGAGACCCTGAGCGACAACCACCCAGCCAAACCACTCTCAAATTTCTGACTCAGAAATGGAGATAATAAACGCTTATTGTTTCAAGAGGCTAAACTTGGAAGTTACTTGTTAGGCAGCAACAGATAAGTAATACAGAGCAGGAACCAGGCCAATACCATCCGGCCTCAGTGCGGAATGAAAGTGGAGCAGATTTCAAAGTTCACCATTGGGGGGTGGGTATATCTCAGTGGTAGAGCTCACGCTTAGCATGAATAAGGTCCTGGGTTCAGTCCCCAGTACCTCCATTAAAAATTTTTTTTAACAAAAAGATTCATAAAGCAAAGTAGATGCTCTGAGGTTTAATGAGCTATTTTAAGTTTTCCTGGTTCTTTCCGTTGAGGCTTGGCCTCTTCTCTGAGGCCACTGGGCAGAAATGTCGGTCAGTGCTTGGGACAAAGGTGCATCCTTCCAACAGGAATCTTTCCTTTAATGACCCTGATTCCTGGCTGCAAACCCAGGGCAGCCAGGCACCGCAGTGCACATTCCAGCAGTTAGTTTTTCCAGGCAGCTCTTTCACCTTGAAGGGGTGGGAAGGAGACCGCGGTGGTTAAGAGGACAGCTGTTGAGCGTGACTTCAGGTCCCAACCCTGCCCCTTACTTGTGGTGTGCTCTTGAGCTCATGCCCGAACAGGACAACACACCTAAAACATTTAGCACATAATAAGTGCTCAATAAACGGCTGAAAACAATTTTTGCAAGAACTCAGCTTTGTGGATAGTGTCACCCCCACTAGCTTTGACACTATCTCAACATCTAGAGAAAGTGTCATTTCTTCTTTCACCAGATATTTTGTACAAATAAACAACTGAGCAAGAGAAAAAAGAAATAGATGGTCAGTTGACCTCTAGCAAAACTTGAAGTTCGACATACTCAGCCAAGTCATCATTTGGGCACTTGGGCGTTTAGAATGAAATGAATAAATGTTACTACGTTGTGATTTCCTCTCCAAGTAAAGTTTTTTTTTTTTTCTAGTTTTTGTCTTTACTTTTTTAAGTAAAGTTTTTTAACCAAGTTTTTTTTTTTAATTATTCAGTTTTTAAAATCAACACATTATTTAAGGATGAAAATCAAATTGATTGTTCCAAGCACAAGAGGTGGAAAAGCTCTTTTCAGAGACAGCCCTTGATAGGTGATTCTTCTGCTTAAATAGTCAGCATTCTCCAGAGAAAGAGAACCAGTAGGGGATATATATATATAAAAAGATATAGAAGTGGGGGTATAGCTCATACTTAGCATGTATGAGGTCCCGGGTTCAATCTGCAGTACCTCCTTTAAAAACAAACAAACAAACAAACAAACCTAATTACTGCCCCCCCGCCAAAAAATTTTTTTATTTTTAATTAAAAAAAAAGAGAGATGTATTATAAGATACTGGCTCACATGATTATGGAGGCTGAGAAGTTTCACGATCTGCCACCTACAAACTGGAGACCCAGGAAAGCCAGTGGGGTAGCTGGTAGGATTGAAAGCCAGGGAGCTGATGTACATTCCAGTCCAGGTCAGAAGGCCTGAGAACCAGGAGTGCTCAGGGCAGGAGAAGATGGAAGTCCAGCTGAAGCAGTCAGGCAGAAAGTGAATTCAGCCTTCCTCCGACTTCTTGTTCTTCTGGCCCTCAGTGGACTGGATGACCCCCCCCACCACCACCACCACACACACACACAGGGAAGGGCCATCTGCTGGGATGTCCGTCCTTCCTCACACACGGCACCCCTATGCCTGCACATCTTTTCTCACGTGGTGAACTTCTTCCAGGACTGCCCCGATGCCCTCTGACCTTGAACACCTCCTTGTCTTCCCGCAGGGGCTGATCCCAGCAGCCTGGGATTGGCCTGTGCTATTTTGCAGTGACAGATGCACCAGCCTTGCAGTCACTCTGTTGAGATGCGAAATGCACTGATTAATAGGGTCACTTGGCAAACCAGCAGTTTGTACCAGCTCTCAAGCTGGCCCCTGGTGCTCCCTTCTATGATTCCAAAGCACTGTCTGGGCCTCCAGGTCTCAAGGGCACATTTTATTTTGTGCTAGAATGCTCATTACATGTCTGCTTTCCTATTCTATGCCCAGGAGCCTTTGGAGAGAAGGGACTGCGTTATTATTATTGTCTTCTTCTTTTCCCACTTAACTGAGCTACAACTTCCATATAGTAGATGCGCCTAAGTATACAGCTCGATGAAGGTTACTCGTGTGAACATTTCCAGCCTCACCTCCCAAAGGAAAAATTTACTCTCTGTTTGCTGATGTCACTGGATCCAAGAAAGCCTCAAACTGATGTAACCATATTTGTCGTCTGCTATGTAACCAACCATCCCAACATGTAGTAGCTTAAAACAATTCACATGTCTTATTCCTCCCAGTTCTGTGGCTTGGCTGGGTGGCTCTCCTGGTCCAGGCCAGTCAACTGGGGCTTGACTGTGCAGGTCGCCCTCCCTCCCACTGCCTTGGCCTCAGCTGAGACACCTGGGACCTCCTTCCACATGACCCCTTGTTCTCTAGGAAGCCAGCCCGAGCTTGGTCATGTGGAGGCAGAAGGTTTTCCAGCAGCAAGAGTGAGGAAGCCTCAACACATGAGGATTTTCAGGCCCCTGCTGGTGTCACTTTTGATAATTTCCTGTGGACCAAAGCAAGCCACTCAGCCACGCCCAGACCTCAGGAGGTGGAGACATTCTTTAGCTCCTGATGGGACGAGTGGCAAATTCACATTGCAGAGGGGCTTGTGCGGGACAATGGAAGAACTGACTTGTGGTTCATTTGCCATCAACCATTGATGTTCTTCAGGCAGAAGCT
The DNA here is from genome assembly GCF_036321535.1 of Camelus dromedarius. Lineage (NCBI taxonomy): Eukaryota > Metazoa > Chordata > Mammalia > Artiodactyla > Camelidae > Camelus > Camelus dromedarius. The sequence continues at coordinate 5,063,446 of NC_087447.1, read as the reverse complement.
GACCGATCACAGGAAGAACAGAGATGCAAGAAAGCAGACAGGCAAAGAGGTGACCACATGAGTAGTTTTTAGGGTACCTCTAAATGAATAGAAACAGACTGTATGTCACATGAACTAGCGGTCAAGAAAAATAGAAGGAGATGCTCAACCAATCCAAAAGAAAGCAAGAAAGAAAAGAAAGAACAGAACAGGCAGGACAAATAGCACAAAATGAGACTGACTAAAATACAAATTTAATTAGCAATTGAATGAAATGTGAACAGACTGTCCACACAAATACACCCAGTTGATTTTTTACAAAGATGCAAAAACAATTCAATGGAGGGAAAATAGGCTTTTCAACAAATGGTGCTGGAGCAGTTAGATTATCATAGGCCAAAAAAGGGGAGAAAATGTTCAGGATCTAGGGCCAGGCAGTGGGTTCTTAGAATTGACACTAAAAGCATGACCTGTAAAAGGAAAAACTGATAAATTGGACCTCATAAAAATGAAAACGTTTTCTCTGCAAAATGAAAAGACTGGCTATGAGTGGGAGAAAATATTTGCAAACCACGTATCCAATTAAAGACTAGGATCTAGAATAGATTTTTTAAAAACTCTTAAAACTCAACAGTTGACAAAACCCCAAGCAATTCTATCTGAAAATGGGAAAAGGCATGAAGAGACAGTTCATTGAAGATGATATGCAGATGGAAATAAGCACATGAAAAGATGTTCGACTTCATCAGCCACTAAAGGAAATGCAAATTAAACCAACAATGAGATATCACTACACACTGATCAGTGGCTAAAAAATTAGTGACAACACCAAATCCTGTGAGGATTTGAAGAAACTGACTCACTCAGTGTTGCTGGTGGGAATCTAAATGATACAGTCACTGGAAACAATTTAGCAGTTTCACATAAATCTAAACATGCAAATTATCACATGGCCCAGCAATTACACTCTTGGATATTTATCCCAAAGAAATGAAAATTTGTGGTCACACACACAAAAAACCTGTATATGTATGTTTAGAGAAGCTTTATTGATAATAGCCCGAAAGTGGAACTAACCCAGATATCCTTCAATGGGTGAGTGGTTAAACATACCATGGAATACAACTCAATAATAAAAAGAAATGAAGTATTATTTTTATTTTTAAAATTTATTTATGTATTTATTTTACAATATCATATTTTAAAAATTGAAGTATAGTTGATGTAAATATTATATGTAACAGGTATATAATATAGTAATTCATAATTTTTAAAGGTTATACTCCATGTATAATTATTATAAAATATTGGCTCTACTCCCCATGTTGTACAACACATCCCTGTAGCTTATTTTATACCTGATAGTTTGTACCTCTTAATCCTCCACCTCCGTCTTGTCCCTCCCCCTCCCTCTCCCCACTGGTAACCACTTCCTTCTCTACATCTGTGAATCTGTTTCTAAGAAATGAACTATTGATACATAGAACAACCTGGATGGATCTGGATAATTGTGCTGAGCGAAAAAAAAGCTAATCCCATTATGTTGCATACTGTTTGATTCCATTTATATAACATTCTTGACATGATCAAATTATAGAAATGGAGGAGAGATTAGTGGTAGCCAGAGATTAAGGACAGGAGAGGGGAGTGGGGTGGGGGGTGGGGGGGGTGGAGGTGTGGGGGTGTGGCTGTAAAAGCTGATGTAAGAGAATCCTGTGGTGAGGAACTGTTCAGGATCCTGACTGGCAGTGCTACACCAACCAGGACAGGTAATAAAATTGCACAGAACTAGACACACTCACTCATGCGTCCAACTAAAATCAGGGAAATCTGAACAAGTTGGGTAGACTGTATCAATGTTAATGTCCTGGGTGTGACACTGCACTACAGTTTTGCAAGGTGTTTTCTTATCTCAAAAGAAAAAATTTAGGGCAGCGGGCTCAGTGGTAGAGTGCATGGTGGGCATGCATGAGGTCCTGGTTTCAATCTCCAGTACCTCTGTTAATAAACAAACAAACAAACAAACAAACAAACAAACAAATGAATGTAATTACTTCTCCCCCCCAATTTTTTAAAAAAAATTTAGGTTAAAAAAGGTAAATAGACTTAAATACTCTAGTTAAATGAGGGTATCAGATTGAAAAACAAAAGAACGTTAAATTCTATTGTATTTACAAGAAACATATTTAAAGCAGAAAGATACAGAAAGAAAGTAAAAGGGTGAAAAAGATACACTGTAGGCACCAACTGGGAGAAAGTTAGTATAGTCACATTAACGTCAGGCCAGCAGGACCTTAAAGCGAAAAACAAATAACAAATAAAAAACTTTTTAAAAAATAGAGGGAATTTTGTTTATGTGAAAAGGCTCAGTATTTCTCCGGAAGTTATAAAAATACTAAATTTGTATGTGTCTAATATCATGGCCTCAAACTACATAAAGCAAAATATGATGGAATTACAACGAGAAATAGACAAAACTGCAATCGGGGTGTGTGTGTGTGTGTGTGTGTGTGTGTGTGTGTGATTTGTCAATCTTGTTTCACGTATGTTTTCTCCCACTCTACATTGGGATGTTTTAACATGCTTCTCTTAGTAATTGGTAGAACAGGCAGAGAAAGCAACTAGAATAATATAGAAGAGCCAAAGGACCACAGAAAACATTTTCTTTTCAAGCACACGTGGAACACATACAAAATGGCTTCTATAGAAATGTCCATATGTTCCAATGGGTTGAAAGTGTAAAGTATGTTTCCCGTATACTATGCAAGTGAGCGGAAAACCAGTTCCAAAAAGAGATCTTGGGTCTTTGTGATCGAGGGACTGACTGTTTAAGGAGCTACCAGGAGCCCTCATGCTATCAAACCACAAGTACTGTAGAGAATCTTTGCTTCACAGAAAGCAAACTGATGCACAAAATGGCAAACAAAGGGAAATTTACCTCAACTTTTTTTTTTTAAATTTTAGGGCTTAAAATTTGTTGTTGCTGTTGAGGTGTTATACATACATAAATACATTATTACACATGTGTTGTGCATACTGCAAAGTACACTGCTCTTAAGTGGACTTTGGGCATTTTCATATCTGTACAGACCTGGGCAGTCACCCCCAGATCAAGGTATAGAACCATTTCTAACACCCCATAAGTTTCCCTCATCCTCCCTCAAAGTTAATACACTCCAAGCTACACACTATTCTGGCTTCTAACACCATAAACTAGTTTTACATGTTTTTGAATTTCATATAAATAGAGTCATATACTATGAATTCTTTTGTGTGGCTTCTCTTGCTTAGTGTAATGTGTGTGGGATTTACCTCTGTGGTGCGTGGCAGTATTCTATTGTGTGATGATATCATAATTGACTGGTTATACAGCACAGGGAACTATATTCAACACCTTGTAATGGTCTATAATGAAAAAGAATATGAGAAGGAATATATATATGTATAAATGAATCACTATGCTGCCCATCAGAAATTAGCACAACATTGTAAATTGACCATACTTCAATTAAAAAAGATAATTGATTGGTTGACATTTGGGTTATTTCCAGTTTTTGGCTATTATGAACGAAGAATCATCTTGTGTGACTGTGGACACTTGGTAAATCCAAAATCTGCAGGATAGGCTGGCAAGATGGAGACTCAAAGAGTTGATGCTGTAATCTGAATCTTAAGGCAGCGATTTGCTGGCAAAATTCCCTCTTCCTTAGGGAAGATCTGTGTTTTTTAAGGACTTCAGCTGATTGGATGAGGCCCACCTATGTTATGGAAGGCAATCTGCTTTAAGTACTGTCTACTGATTTAAATGTTAATCTCATCTTTTAAAAAATACCTCCAGAGAAACATCTAGAATAATCTTTGACCAAATATCCAGGTACTGTGGCCTACCCAAGATGACACAAAATCAGCTATCACAAATATATACCTAGGAGTGGAGCTTTAGTAGATAATGCAAACAGTTTTTCAAAGTGGTTGAACATGTTAACACTCCCACCAGCAATGCACTGAAGTCCCAGTTGCTCTATTGTCAAAACACTTGGAATTATCAGTGCTCCAGATTTTTTTAGTGGGTGTGTAGTGGTAATCTAATGGTATTGTGGTTTTAATTTGCAATTCCCTGATGACTAATGATGCTGAGTACCTTTTCATATGCTTAAGGGGTTGTGCAATATTGCCACATAAAATACCTTAAGACAACGAGCACTTTAAAAATCTTTTTTTAATTTTTAAAAACATTTTTTCTGAGGGAGGTGGTAGGTAATTAGGCTTGTTTGTTTGTTTATGTATGTATTTTAAATGGAAGTACTGGCGATTGAACCCAGGACCTCATGCATGCTAAGTATGCAGTCTACCACTGAGCTATACCCTCCCCCCACTACTCCCTATATAAAAAAAAGTGGGCAAACACTTTTTTTTTATATTGAGGGTTGGATTGTGAAATATGGGCACAGATAGGCTAGTAATTTACTCCCCTTCAAACCAGTCTTTGAATATTTAATCATCATGCATTTAGTTTGGCCATGTAGAAGCTGCTTTAAAGAAAAAAAGAAAAGATTGTTTACAGAAACAGACTCAATTTCAGAGGCTGAAAAAAAGCCCTCCTATTTCCTACTCCTCTGCAGTCCTCATTCTTGCCTCAGGTTGTGTGTTAATTGGATATAAATTGAACTAAGGTAACAAAACCTCTAAATAATAGCAGCTGAAACAGGCTAGAAGATTTTTCTCACTCAACTAAAAGTGCAGTCATCCGACTGGAGCTGGTGTCTACTCTGTGGTGCTGGGGACCCAGGCTCCTTCCAGCTGACTCTGTCATGCTAAGGCTGCTGTCCTATCTCCTCCGAGTTCCATCCAGGGGAAGGGGGTTCTCTGAACCACACCTACTAGGGAGGCATAGTCTAGGGTTTACAATGTCAATGATAAAATAAGTCATTTGCTGCCAATGCCCAGCGAGACTCTGGGCAGCATTTGGTTAGGAATTTCTGACTTTCAATTGACAATGACTTCTAGTGAATATGCCCTACAAAAATATTCAGCAAAAAGAGGCAATGTTATCAAGAAGTTCTTTTTCCTCGCTTTTCAGCACTTCAGTGAGGCGGGGCTAATTCACTTTTAACCAGTTATTTAAGGAATCAAAGGCGGGGTGTGCGGTAAACTGGCTGCTCTATAACTGGTTTACTCCGGTTCTGTTTTATATACTGGCCCCTAGGAAAGCTCCCGGTGGCTTTTACCTAAGCCTCCACTCTGACTCTGATGACATATCACTGGTTTGGCGGCAGAGATTGTCCTGCACACCACCGAGCCCACAAATAGGCCACGCACTGCGGGGTGGCAGGGATCACTCCTAATAGGTTCTCTTCCATTTGTGTTAGGATGATTTTGACTGCAAGCCACAGAATCCCCACTCAAACAAGAGTGAATGTGCTGACTCAGTCACCTGAGGGGTGATGCATTTGTCATCTGGCCTTGTCGTTACTTTCCCCGGCCCCCTACATCTGCTCCTTGCACCCATCAACGGCCACATACATGCCCTGTATCTCAGGCTCTGCCTTCTGGGGAGACCCAGCCTAAGACTGCAGGGGCTAGTTACAGTAATAGTTTTTGTGAGTTTTTCCAGCATTGGGAAGGGGAGTGGCTGATATGTTTACTTCTGTGGACACTTAATTTTTTAATTAATTAATTTTATTTATTTTTAGGGGGGAGGTGATTAGGTTTATTTATGTATTTATTTTAATGGAGCTACTGGGGATTGAACCCAGGACCCCATGCCTGCTAAGCATGGGCTCTGCCGCTGAGCTCTGCCCTCCCCCTTTGTGGGCAGTCTTTTAAAGCACTGGGAGGTAGATTATAAGGCAGGCTCCGTGGGCTCAGGGACTCTGTCTCACACCCTGCTGAGTTCTCAGTGCCTTGAACAGTGTCTGGCACATAGTAGACACTGAAGAAATATCTGCCAAAGGAGTGGGGAGGGGTGGTCCTGCCGCTCTGGCAGCATCCTCTGGTTGGGTCTCTCTTGGCTGAGTTTCCTACTGGGGTGAGCCATCGTCCTCGCTGCTGCACTCCCTGGTTTTGCCTCAGGAGGGTGCCAGAATCTTGGCATCTGGAGAGGAAGGGTCCCCTAGGACCCGCACCTGACAAGTCCGTGGCTGAGTGTCTGAGGGTGTGTGTCCAGAGGCGGCAGGAAGGAACCTGAGCCCTGACCCCAGCTTCTCCCACACTGAGATGGAGCTCTTCACCTGGCAGGTGTGGGGACGGCCCTTGGGTGATGTTCGCTCCCTCAGGGAGCAGAGATCCTAGGAGCAGAAAAGGAGTCTGGAAATATCCCAGAGTAGATGCAGAGGACCAGAGGTCTGGATCCTGAGCTAGCCCAGTGGGCTCGTACCACCTTCCCTCTCCCAAGCTGGTCAGGTAGAGGGGAGGAGAAGCTCAGCCTGGGGCAGAGGTCGAGGGTGGGAAGGACCCAGGGTCCTCCGCAGCCCCGGGACTGGGCAGGCGGAGCACGAATGACCGCTGGCCTGGACTGAGGGCCTGCTATGTGCCAAGCATCATGTCCTTTAATCCCCACAGCTTGTCTTCACTTTGCAAGTGAGGAAAGTGAGGCATAAGAGGTTCTAAGGAACAAGGCTAAGGTCCCTGAGAGTGTGGGGAAACCAGGACTTGAATGCAGGCTGTCTGGCCCGGAGACTGCGTTCTGGCCCCTGAGGCCCCAGGTGGGGAGCTACAATGTGAGTGCCACGAGGGCAGGGGACGCGCCTTCTTGATCACTCAGTTCATGAAGGGCTTTTCAGCTCCAGCCCCTAACTGTTTTTCCAGGCTTTTAGCAAAGCAGGTGGGGGTGGGGCACGGGGCCCAGCCGTGGACTGCTGCCCAGAGGTGAGACGTGGTCTATCTGATGGCAAGGCTATTTTCGCTACATTCTGAGGGAATGTGTGAAGTCAGCAGTGCCTGCACCCTCATCTGCCCTGGAGCAGGGTTGACACAGTGTCCTGTCTGGACATAGACCCTGGAAGAGCCTCGCTGTCACCAACTGGCCCTGCTCCAGCAAGGTGAGAGATGAACTCCCTTCTAAGGTTTCCAGTTGTTCTGGCAGGTTTAGGAAGATTATTCTGAGTGCTAAACAGGTAAAATGAGCTCACCCAGGTTATCAAGTTAAGCTGGGATGCTGCAAATGATGTGAGCAGGGCCTTGGGGCACCAGGAATCCGGCCCCAGCCCCTCTCAACCATCTGGGGAAGCACTGAGGTGAAGCCATCTGCCCTTCGTGGTGACCTGCCTCACGTGGCAGGTTGGTAGGCGCAGGGGGCACTGGATCAGCCCAAAGAGGGGACAGCAGCCAAGGGCTTTTACCAGTATCAGCCTGCTCTTGGGAGCTGGCACCCCTACGTGAAGTGGAGCCCCCAGCCCTGAAACAGACCATCATCATCAGTTTTCAGTGAAGCCACATCTGGGGCCCGCTAGACGCCCAGCACTCAGCGAGGCCACTGGGCTCCTTTCCCCGCTGCAGGCTGCTGAACCACTGCGGCAGGGGCACAGGGCGATTTGAGGGCTGCCCACGGAGGTGTCAGCCCACAGTGCTGGGTGCTGTCAGGTTTAGGGGAGCAGGGAGGCACTCCTGGGTCCCAGGTCTTCTACTTTCTTGCTTCACTCCCTCGTTTGGCTGGACCAAAACTTCACGTGGATTCCTAAGAAAGGCATGGAAGGTGATTTTTCTAAGACTTTCATTTCTAAAAATTCTGTCTTTCCACTTGATGTCATCTGTCTGAGGGCACATTCGCGGCTGGAACTCTCCCCCGACCTGGAAGATCATGGCTGTGTGGCTTCTCACCTCCACTCGTGCAGGTCCCCAGGCCCGTCTGGTTTCATTCTTTTTTGAGAAGCCTTTTTTTTTTTTTCCTCGAGGGAAAGTTTTTGGATCTTCTTTTCATTCTGGGTGTTCTGAAACTTCTCACCCATGGCTGTAGCTGTGGGTCGTTTTTCTCTTCATCTTCCTGGATCCTTGGGGTCTTTCAGTCTGGAGGTGCATGTCCCTTAGCTCACAAAACCCTCCCCTACCGCATGTGTGGTTATGCTGCTCCCTCTGTCCTCTCTGTTAGCTGGGTGTCAAAAATCATTTCGTTTTCCATCACTCTTCTCTTTTTCTTAATTTTACCTAGTTTTATAACACTATGAAATGTTTCTTTCTAGTGCAACCCTTCAGTTAGATTTTTGCTTGGGCCATCATTTTGAATTCCCAAGAATTCTTTCTTGTTCTGATTTTCAGTTTTCCTCACTGGGGAGATGCTGTGCTCCTCTGCCGAGAAGCACTCCCTTCTGAACTGAAGGACTTACTCCCCAGCCCTGGGCACATGGGGACCTTCAGCCCTCTTTGGAATTTATTTGGAAACATTTGCCTGCCTGAGTTCATGCCTATTCCCCAGGCAGCTCACATCACCCAGTGGCTGGTTGAAAAAAGAGTATAAAGACTAACCTTTGTCCCAACTCAGGGTAATCCTCCAGGACCATCCAGCGTCCATGCTTCCCAAGGGGCTGGCTGAGGCTTCCATGGACACCCTACTGCAGCCTGATTTATTCCTCCCCCTAATCCTGTTTCCTTCCTTTGTCTCCCATGGGTGTTGACCCCAAGAACTCTCCCTAATGAACCTCCCCGTGCTGAGCTCTGTTACAGAGACTGCGCCCGGGGAGCCTAGGCTATAACAGCTGGTACCAAAGGGGCCCAAGAAAGCAGACACTCTTGGGGAGTTTAAAGCAGGACCACCCATTGCCCAGCTGGCAATGAAGACTGATCAGACTGGTGGCGGAGAGAGCTCCTGGCCCAGGCAGCAGAAGGATGGCTACACTTTAATTGTGGGGAAGGGGAGGCAATGAAGGGGACACCAGTGGAACTCAGAGGGATGCACCAGCCGGTGAGACGGATCAGGCATGTGAGAAACATGACGGCAATTGTACCTACAAGGACAGTGGAATTACATGTCCATTGCTAAGCTTGGTTGATGCTTTGGGAAAAAAGACCATGAAAGGCAGAGAACGACTAACTGGTGTGAACAGTGAAGGGGTGTGATGGAAGGCATCTGGGCTTCCACTTTCTGCAGCTGGAGGGTGGAGTGTGAGGACCAGGCCCAGGACTTCATCCTGAGAGGGGCTGAGCTCTAAAGAAGCTGAAGTTTCCCATTGAGGCAGATCTGTGTGCCCAGGTCAGGAGACTCTGCCATACAGGAGGGCAACATCGAGCTGACACCCCCAAACTCTTGAATCCCCAGATTTCCCTGAAGCTTCCATCCAGAAGTGATCCATCCTTCTCTATTAAGGGCTAATGCTCACGCGACCCCTGCCCCACCTGCTTCAAGAAAATGCAAGCAAGGGGGGAGGGGAAGAGCTCAAGTGGTAGAGCACGTGTTTAGCATGCATGAGGTCCTGGGTTCAACCCCCAGTACTTCCTCTAAGAATAAAAAAATAAATAAACCTAATTACCCCACTCCCACCAAAAAAAAAGAAAAAAAAAAAAAGTGCAAACAAGCCCATGTGGAGTCCCACAGCCTCTCCTGACCTCTGTGCAAATAACTAGGCTAAATCACCATAGTCCTGGTGGGGACAGGCTGGGCTGATATAGGAGGAAAGAGACCACACTCAGAGGAGCTGGGTACCCAGCCAGCACATACCAGGAGAACATGCCAGGGGCTGGACTGTGATCACAGAAGGGCAGAACACAGTTGGACCAAGGAGAGTTTATTGATCTGGGAACACACCCCAGGGTTATAGGACTTAATTTCTGGCAAGAACCCCAGGAAATGGGGCAATTAAGCTGTTAGGATGGCTCTAAGTAGCAATGTCCACACTAAGAGAGTTAGAAATGCCAGGATTGTCGCAGTAGGCACAGGTATAAGGCTCAAAGAAGTAGGCACACTAGACTGGATATTCTATGTAAGGCTGGAAACTCCACATTGACCAAAGCAGCAAAAAAGCAGACATGGCCATCATTAAAAAGTCTACAAATAATGAATGCTGGGAAAGTGTGGTGAAGAGGGAACGCTGTTTCACTGTTGGTGGGAATGTAAATTGGTGCAGCCACTATGGAAAACAGTATGGAGTTTCCTCAAAAAACTAAAAATAGAGTTACCATATGATCCAACATCCCCACTTCTGGGCATATATCCAGAAAAGATGAAAACTCTAATTCAAAAATATACACACACCCCAATGTTCATAGCAACACTATTTACAGCAGCCAAGACACAGTAGCAAACACACACACACACACACACACACACACACACACACACACACACACACACACACACACAATGGAATACTACTCAGCCATAAAAAAGAATGAAATAATGCCCTCTGCAGCAACACGGATGGATCTAGCGATTATACTAAGTGAAGTCAGAAAGAGAAAGACAAATATCACATGATATCACTTATATGTAGAAGCTAAAAAATGATACAAATTAATTTATTTACAAAACAGAAAGAAATTCACAGACATAGAAAACAAAATTATGATTAGCAAAGGGGAAGGGGCAAGGATAAATTAGGAGTATGGGATTAACAGTTACAAACTACTATATAAAAAAATGGGTAAACAACATGGTCCTACTGAATAGCATAGGGAACTACATTCAATATCTTGAAATCAACTACAATGGAAAAGAATACGAAAAAGAATATATACATATACATATATATAAAAAACTGAATCACTTTGCTATACACCTGAAACTAATGCAACACTGTAAATCAATTATACTTTATAAAGTTCTTTTAATCAAAACTCAAAATAAATTTGATTGAAAGGGGAAAAAATAAATAATACATCATTAAATAATCCTTGAGTTAACAAGGAAGTCATGACAGGAATGAAGAAATATGCTTCATTAAATGAATAGAAATATTACATGTTGAAAGTGGCAGATAGAACACAGCTAAGAGCATATTGAGAAAAAATTAATAACTTTAATTATTTTTATCAGGAAATAAAAAAAGGCTAAAAATAAATGAGCAAATCATTGAACTCACAAAGCTGGGAAAATAACAGAAAAAAAATTTCAAATGGTGGAAAATAATGATTAGAGAAAAATAACAAACAAGAACCAAAGGACAATAGAGAGCAGTAATAAAACCAGAAGCTGGTTCTGCATAAGACAGCAGGTTTTTTTTTGTTAACAAAACTAATCAAGGATAAAGAGAAGATGTGAATGATTTCTACTTTTTACAAGTTCTTCCAGATAATAGAAAAAAGGGGAAAGTTTCCCAGAATAGTCTTATGAAGATAGTGACATTTTGATTTCTAAAATCAGATAAAGACAAAACAAGAAAATTACATATTCATTTCACTTGTGAACATAGATGTTAAAGTCCTAAATGAAATACACAATATTGTAATTAAAAACAATACATTCATGATCAAGTAGTCTAGGAATTCATTACAAAACTTTTCAGTATAATTCTCCACAGTAATGAAAATAAAGGAGAAGCACCATGTGATAGCTTCAAGCCATGCAGAAGAATTTAATAAGATCTGTTATTTATGTATAATACAAATTCTTACTGAATGAGGAATAGAAGGGAACTCATGAACTTGATGCAGGTTTCATGCTAAAAATCTACAGCATATATTTTATATAATGGCCCTTAAGCCCCAGCCCAGACACCCTGACTGGGGGGAGGTCAGCCTGAGCTGTGAGAGAGGTGGGGGTTTGGGTTCAGGCATCCCCGTCTTCATTTATGCTCACATGTCCCCTTAAGATCAGAAACAAGATATTAACATTTAATATGATTTTGGAGGTGCTGAACAATTAATAAAGTAAAAGAAATAGAAGGTGTAAGAGTTGGAAGGAAGGAGATAAAATTCCCAATATTTGCAGATGATGTGGTCATTTAATTACAGGGGTCTTTGGAATCAATAGACTATGAGAACCAATAAGATTTCAGCAACATTGCTAGATATAAACCTACAAAATCAATAGCATTTCTTGAATTTCTCTGTATCTCTAACACTCAAATAAAAAACAAAATCCTACTCACAGCAGCTAGATACAAAGGATCTAGAATATATAAGAATACGTATGACCTCTTGGTGGAAAACTTTAATAAAGGATAGAAAAGAGAATCTGAATAAATAAAATAGACCATATGCAGGGTAGGATGACAAAGTTATAAAAATGTGAGTTCTCTTCAAATTCATCTCTAAATGTGATGCAGTCCTAATCAAAACTGCAGTTGGATTTTTGAGAGAAATTTGATAAATTCATGATAGCATTTTTCTAGATGAATAAAGATCCACAAATAGCTAAGAAAACTTCAAAGGAGGAGGAAGGGGGAAAGGGAGAAGTGAAGGGGAGGGAGGATGTGCTTCTCCCTGCCAGATTTATAAGACCATAGTAATAAAAAAAATGTGCTGCTGGCACAGGAACACACAGACAACGGAATAAAACTGACAGAGACCCAGTATCTACAGGAGAATGTGGTAAGTCAGGTTGTCCAGTAGATGGTGCAGGGAAGAGCATTCCTACCTAACAGCACACGCAAGGTGTTCTCTAGATGTGATGCAGGAAAAACAGGTGTGGAGCATGAGGAGGGCCGTGTCCCAGGTCTTGGCTGAGTCCCTGGGACGTTCCCTGCCAAGTGTGGGTTCTTGGCTTCGCGTAGGAAAGAATTCAAGAATGAGCCACAGTTGAGTAAAGGTGGATTTATTTAGAGAGCTACATAGTGCGTAGAGTGTAGGCAAGAGAAAGGCCAGGAGGTGTGGGGGTTGGGTGCTCAGGTTACAGTAAAAGTAGGTACACACTCCATAGAGTGCGGGCCATCTCCAAAGATGATGGAGCGAGAGGTCGTCAAGAAGTGCCCTGTTGCCAGTTTTTATGGGTTCGGTAGCTTCATATGGTAACAAGTGGGAGAGCCATTCTAACTACCCTGGGGAAGAAGCTGGGATTCCCAGGAAGTTGGCCATTGCTGACTCTTTGACCTTTTATAGCTAGCCTTAGAACTGTCACGGCGCCTGTGGGCATGTTATTCACCAAGCTAGTATATTTCATTGGGCGTATAATGAAGCACAAGGTCTACTAGGAGTCAAATCTCTCACCACCTTGAGCCTCAAGGCCTACTGGGAATTGAATCTTCCACCATTTTGGTGTTAACTGCTATGTCATTCCTTGAATGGCTGTGCCCTGGCCCCTTCCTTCCTGTCTCAGATGGATGAATGGTGTGCAAGTAACTTGACAAAGTTAATAGAAGACAACATAGGAGAATGTTATGGTAATCCACGGCAGTAATAAAAGACTTTTAAACAAAATTTCAAAAGCACAAAACATAAGCACCTCTCTCCCCAGAAGAAACCCTTGATGAATTTAATTGCACTAAAGTTAAGGAGTTCTGTTCAAGATACCGTGGACAGAGTGTAGAGAGAGGGGACAGAATAGGAGAAGGGATTTGTAATGTCTGAAGCCAAGATGTTAATATCTAGAATAAGCGAAGAACTGCAAATCAACAGAAAGTAGGTGGCAAATTAAATAGAAAATGGTCAGGATATAAAGGGGCAATTCCCAGAAGAGGAAAACAAAATTCAAGGAGCACATGAAGAGATGATGGACCTCCTTAGTAATTAGACTCGACTTAGAACAACAAAATGTCCCTTTACACCTATTAGACTGGCGAATTAAAGTTCCAAAGCTGCCAATGCCACACGCGTGTTGGGGGCTCTGGGGGCGGGACTGAATCTGAAGTTACAGCTAGGATGTGGGGCCGGCTGGTGCGGCAGTTTGCGAGGGCAACCTGGCTCTCCTGTGCAAAGCAAGTGTTCACATACCTGGGAGGCAGCAACTCCACTTCTGGGCAAGCATCCAAGCAAATTCCCACAGGAAGTGAGAATGGAATGTAGGGATAAAAGGAACACAAACTAACTAAATTAATTAGTGCAGACAGTGGGGCGGGGTACAGCTCAGTGGTAGAGCATGTGCTTGGCATGCAGGAGGTCCTGGATGGCAGGGGGTGGGAGTGGGCAGCACAGGCTAGTAATGACAATGGACTAGGAACTGAGGAGTATGTCCGTACACACACACACACCCCTGCGGTCCAGCTAGCAGGAACAGCCAGGACCACCCGGTGACCCTGCAATAGGAGGAGAAAGGGATGGGACAAGTTGAAATGAACCCTGGAAAATCTCTTATGATCCACAGGGCATGGGGATAGAGGGTGGGGGTAGACAAATGTTAGGAGACACAATGCATGGGAGGTAAAAGAATTTACCAAAGACAAAGAGAAGTTTAAGAACAAAGGGAAGTTTAATAGATACGCTGCTACAGGCAACAGCAGGCCACACAGATGAGAGGTGCCTGTGTGAGCCCCCAGGGCGAACATGCAGGGTCTTTTATTGAGGAAGGGGCTGTGCACACAAGGGGTAGGGGGCTGTGTGATCAGCTTGTGCACAGGTACCTGGTTCTAAGTGAGGTGAGACTTGCCAGGAGCTCCTCTGAGCAATGGGATTTACGATTCTGACAAGGGCAGGGTGTGCAGTGATGCCTGTCCACCCAGGTATTGTGAGATTAGCCATTTTTGGGGGGTGGTTAGTTTTGTTAGGGTAAAACACATATTGAGGGAAGATGTTTTTACCTTGAAGAAATGCAGGCATATGGAGGGTCCTGAAGTGGGGGTTTTATGGCTTTAGAGACACTTCAAAGAGACTTCAGAAAGCCTGGTCCACAACAAATGCTCCCGCACACCCCAGGGCAATCAGGCAGGGTGAGTTAGGCTAAAGTCTTCTCAGGAAGATGGGAAAGGGACGGAGACCTGGGGCTGGGGCAGGATGGGTGGGGGAGGGGAACACCAGCCAGGGCCTCCTTCCCACCCCCACCCGTTTCAGTTGCCAAGACCTAGGCCCCTGAGGTCTGGCTGTCCCTGTCAGGCCCTGGAGAGCCCAGAGCAGGAGGCCCCTGTGTTGCTGGTGAGACTCCAGTCCCCATCGTCGTGTGTGCGTGCAGGTATGTCTTGAGTGTGCATGACAGAGTGTGAAAGGGTTGTGTGAGTGTGGGTGTCAATGTGTGAGTGTGTCTTTGGAGAAGGGGTGCGTTGTCTTTGTCAGGGCTGTGGAATTTGGGGAAAGAATGTAGTAGAAAGGGAACTATTTGGGCTGTTTTTGATATAAAATTGCAATTGTTACTTTGCTTTATTATTTCTTTGCTTTTTTGTAGCTCATTGAATACCAGGAGTTGAGAACTGGGGAAGGCAAATTTCAGGTTGCTTTTAGCTCAGCTCAGATGAGCAAATGAAGCTCTCCCGGAAGAAAGAGAAGCAAAGAGTTTTGTGTGCTAAGGGTTAAGGAGGGCGCTGGCAAGACCTGAGAGAAGGTTGTGAGTGGGGAGGGGCAGTGACCCTCAGCCCTGGCCCCTGGGCGGGAAACTGGAGCGTGTTCTAAGGCCCAGGCACTGTGCTTATGGCTTGGCCCAGCCCTCTCTTAGGCCCAGAACTGTGCCTGTCCTTGCCTGTGCCACCTCTGCCTGGGCCAGTCCCGGAGTGTGCAGTAAGCAAATAATTGTTTCATTACCTGCTTACATGTTGATGGCGTTTTGCAAGTTTCACATGGCCCCTGAGGAATCACTGTTGGGGTGGAGGCAGGGTCAAAGGTGAAGAAACCAGAAGCCCACCGGTCCTCGGGCAGGAATCTGGTTCTCCTGACTCGACATCATCCCTTGGCTGGGCTCCTGTCTGGGTTTTCTTTCTGCCTCTGGGCCCTCTCTCCTTCTGAATCCCACAGATGCCTGGACTCACTAAGCCCGACAGGGAACATGATGTCCTCCCAATGGCTGCCTCTCCTCGTGGGTCCCCATCTCAGTCTCCATTGAGGCTCTCTTGCCCACACAGTCACCAAGTCAAGAAGCTTCCACCTAGATGTTTTTGGAGAACTTGCCCAGGGTCCAGCCCAGACCAGCCCCCACCTGGAACCTGCCTCCCCTGCAGCCTCGGCCCACAATCCAGCTCTGGGGGGAAGGGTCTTTATGACACACTGCCTGAACACTCCTCACTGCCACTTTCTCCATCACTGCCATCAGGGGAACCCAGAGGAAGGCCTGACCCCCCAGAAAGGGGTTCCCAAGTGGACAGCTGGGATTAAACAGCGTTGGAGCTTGTCCTGGAATCCTTTAAAATTGCTCTCATTCAGTTCGGTGCTACTGTGCCAGAACCACCTAAGCTTGTAGTGATACTTTTGAAAAGGAAAGGTCCAGTGTCCCACTGTCCAGATAAATTTAAAAACCAAGGTCCTGGGTTCGTTCAATCCCCAGTGCCTCTGTTAAGGAAGAAGAAGAAGAAGAAAACGATGTGGTAGACCAAAAATAGACACAATAAAGAATTTTTTAAAAAAGACCTTATTCTCCTGTCATGATTTTTACAGTAACCTACTTATAACAAATGGTGCCTGCTTGCACTTAGGGGAAGCAGACAGGTACCCTCTGAAGGCACAGGTCTTTGGTGAAGAAGTAAGGTAATTCAGAGAGAAATGACAGGGAGATAGCAGCGGGGTGCACTGACTAAAACGAGCACCCGAAGGTGGCCTTCAAAAGGTGGACGGATATGAAAACCCAGCTTGGGGTGTGAGCTGTGTGTGCAGGTCAGTGCACGGGGGTGTGTCTGTCTTTGTCTAGCATCTGTCTTTTGTCTGTGGGAACAAGTGTCTACACGCAAGGGTTGGTGTCTCTGAGGTCTGCGACCCCAGCAGGGGAAGGGGCTGGACTGCACGGGCTCTAAGTCCTCTGGAAGATTCTGGAACCCGTCCCCTAGCCCTTGCCCTGAGTCCTCCAGCGCCCACTGGAGGGTGGCAAATCCTGCGCGGGCGAAGGGTCCGGTGCAGCGGGCTGGGAGGCGCGGCGCTGCGGGGCGTCGGCTGGCGGGCGGGCCAGCGCAGTGACTCAGCACGGGGGCGGGCCGGGCAGGGCCGGGGCGCGCCCACCCATATAAGTCTCAAGGCCGCCAGTCGGAGCGCTCGAGCTCTGCTGCCGCCGCTGCCGCCGCTGCCGCCGCTGCCGCCGTGACCACCGTCCCTGCCGCCACCAGTGAGTCGGCGCCTCTTGGGGATCCCAGGGATTCCCAGGGGGCTCCCAGGGTCTTTGGGGCAGTTGGGTCCCTCGGAGAGGGCAGAGCGCCCAGAGCAGGGAATGAGGCCCCAGGGAGGACGGGTGGGTGCCCTCTCCTCCATATTACGCCTCACCCAGATTCTAACAGACTTCTCTCTGCATCCTCCAGTGCCGCCCTACACCATTGTCTACTTCCCTGTTCGAGGTAGGGGCCTGTGACGGGGTAATGGGGGGGAAGGGGAGGGGAGGCAGAGGTTGGGGGCTGCAGCCCACGCCCCTCACCCACCCGAAGGAGTCCCCAACCCCCCTTTTGCCTCCATCACGTGGCTACTAGCTCGGGCCTGTGCCTAGGAGCTCCCTAGGCTGGAGTATCCAACCTCGCGGCCTAGGCCTGCCCCTGCCCAGTGTGCCCTGAGACCGCCGGAGGAGCCCCCGCCCTCTTGGCCCCTCTCCAGGGTGCTGCGAAGCTGGGGTCTGTGGCCGTCCCTACTTCCCAGTCCTCCCCTCCCCCAGGGCGCTGCGAGGCCATGCGCATGCTGCTGGCTGACCAGGACCAGAGCTGGAAGGAGGAAGTGGTGACCATGGAGACCTGGCCTGCACTCAAACCCTCCTGTGTGAGTACTCATGCCCTCTCAGGGTCAGGGGCTGGGCCTTGAGGGCAAAACTAGGGTCGGGGGGCAGCCAAGCTCAGCACCTCTGACAGAGCTGTGCAACCCCTCCAGCTGTATGGGCAGCTCCCCAAGTTCCAGGACGGAGACCTCACCCTGTACCAGTCCAATGCCATCCTCCGACACCTGGGCCGCTCACTCGGTGAGTCCTGACGCTGCAGGTGGCCCAGCCCAGGGCAGGGGTGGGTGAGCATCAGCCAGTGTTCCTGAGCATCTGCTCAGTGTGTGGTCTGAGCTTCTTCCATTTAAATCAAGCCTCCCAGCAACCCTGTGGAGTACAGGCACATGAAGGCTAAATAACTTGCCTAAGGTCGAGCTCAGGTTTGCCAGCATCCTTGCCCTATCCCAGGCCACCTCCCACTGAACCCTGAGCATGGACTCAGATCAGCACTGTCTTCCATCCGCATTCTCTTCCCTCCTCCCTGTGGCTCACAGGCAGCCACATGGCCTGTTGGTGGATCAGGTTGCAGTTGCTGATCAGGCTCCTGGTCATGCTGTCTGCTCTCACACTCCCCCCGCCCCCCAGGACTGTATGGGAAGGACCAGCAGGAGGCAGCCCTTTTGGACGTGGTGAATGATGGCGTGGAGGACCTCCGTTGCAAATATGTCACACTCATCTACACCAACTATGTAAGCACGTGCCCCGGGATGGGCACTGAGGACAAAGAAAGAAAGGGGCTGGCTTCCTTTTCACCCTATACCACACCCCTCACGTGGCTCTGGCTGATTCCCTCCCTTGGGCTGCTTCTGGCTCTGAGGGTGGAGTTGCGGGAGCCATTGTGGACAGGATGCAACTCTCAGCCTCACTGCCTGGGGTTGGACTCAGTCAAGTAGCAGTCAGTGGATAGTGCAAGGACAGGAGATGCCTTGAGGTGGTCCTTGATCCTTAGCTGGGGGAGGTCAGGAGGGCTTCCTGGAGCAGGTTGCAGGAGGAAGAGTATAGCCAGCTTCTGGAAAAAGGTGCTGACACTTTCAAGGGCACAAAGTATGCAGGCAAGGAGCACATTTAGGGATCTGGGACCAATTTAGCAGAGGCAGGGCCTGTATGCCTCTGTGTGAGAGCGAGGGAGAGTGTCAGATGGAGCCAGAGGGGCGGCAGGCCCAGATCCTGAAGGCCTTGAACCAGGCAGCTTGGATGCTTTCTTGGGGAGCCTTAGCAGGTCAGTGTCTGAATACGAGATCTGGAAGGATCCTCCAAGGCTTTTGCAATAATCTGGAGAGATCATGGCAGAGAAGGAAAGGCAGGGATGAACTAGAGAAAAATCAGCGACTGAAATGGACAGGATGTGGCGATAGCCTGGGGGTGGGGACTGAGCAGAGGAGTCTGGGGCCGGGTGGGTGGTGATTCACTGAGATGGGGCAGACAGAAGGGAGCATCTCAGGGCAGGGGCAGGTAGCGGTATGCTCAGGAGGCTGATCCACAGTGGCATCTTTCTGGCAGGAGGCAGGCAAGGAGGGCTATGTGAAGGCACTGCCCGAGCATCTGAAGCCTTTTGAGACTCTGCTGTCCCAGAACCAGGGGGGCCAGGCCTTCATCGTGGGCAACCAGGTGAGCTTTTGGCCCTGTTCTGCCCCTTCCACGCCACCCTCTTACAGATGGGAAACAGGCGCAGAGAGAGCATGTGAGCCATTGGTTCGGCAAAGCTGGGCAGACCTAGGGACCAGGTCAGTCTCCTTGCCCCTACCCCTCACACCCACTGAGTTCCTAGCCCCCTTCCCTGCAGATCTCCTTCGCAGACTACAACCTGCTGGACTTGCTGCTGAATCACCAGGTCCTGGCCCCTGGCTGCCTGGACTCCTTCCCCCTGCTCTCAGCCTACGTGGCTCGCCTCAGTGCCCGGCCCAAGCTCAAGGCCTTCTTGGCCTCCCCTGAGCACGTGAAGCGCCCTATCAACGGCAACGGGAAGCAGTGAGGGCTTGTGGCACTCTCTGCAGGAGGCAGCGAGCTGCCTGCTTCCCTCTCCCCAGGACCAATAAAATTTTCAGGAGAGAAGCTGTGCTGTGAGTACATTGAGTTTTCTGGAGAAAGGGGCTTCCGGACCCTCAGCACTCAGGCTTGGGGGAGGGACAGGGCAGCTGGCGAGGATACTTGAATCCTAAAACACAATCAGAGTTTCTTCCTGGAGCCCTCAACCCAGCCTGTGTTTACTGAACTCCAGAAGCAAAGAGAGAAAAAAAAAAAAGAAAGAAACAGGAAGAGGAATTAACCATGCTCCCTACCCTGGCAGTCCCCACAGTCTAGAGAGAACAGGCTTGCTTATGTAAACATGCTTTCTTGTCCCAGCAGACCACCTGCCAGAGGGCCTCCATCCGGGACAGCCAGAGCTGAGGGGCCCCTGGCTGAGGAGGGGCATGAGAGGAGCTGAGCTGCTCCGAGCAGCCCAGACTTGGTCAAAGGGTCAGTCATTTGTGCTCAGGTGGGGCTCTCCTTGCGTCCTCATGCATCCTGGGGATGGGAGCAACACTGGGGGATCCAGGTGGCCCACCTGCTGCCTCCGCTCACCATCCTTGTTAGCTGGGCAAAGAGAACAATCCAGCTGGCAGTGGGGTGTCCACAGTGGTGAGGCATTGGGGTGCAAGCAAGTTGGGGCTCTCAGGGCTCCAGGGATAGCTGGAGGCAAGGGGTGCAACATGGAGGAGCAAACATCTCTTAGGAGCCTTGCCCAGCATCAGAGCCTCCTGCCCAAAGTGGGGACCCCTCAGGAGGTCAACTTCTATTTCTGAAGGAACTCACAGTAGGTTGAGACTAACAGAAAATGTCACTTGAGGGCCCGAGGGAGGGATTTGGGTGGTGCCTAAGCCACCGTGCTGCAGCGGTGGTGGGTTGGCAGGGGACTACCTGCACCCATCCCACATCCTAGGCCCCACTTAGGGGACCATTCGTGGTGTCAAAGGAATCCTGGCTCCAGTATCAGGGCAGAATGCCTGAACACTCTCAGAAAGTCCTGGGAGCACAGAGCAGCTGAGAGCAGTGGTAGGTGCTCCCTGAGTATCATGCAGGAGGCTGGACCAAACATTGCCGGGGGGGGACTTTGGGTTCAGGAAGTGTGGATCAAAACTAAAGAGGCATATAGCTCTGAATTACCTATAACTAATAATGCCCTAGCAAATAATGAAAATAATTGCTCAGGCTTATCGAGTAACTTCAGTGCCAGGCATTATGCTAAATGCTTTAGCGTGTTACCTTCCATGATTGTCACCACCCTTGAGTAGGTGCACTTATCCCTATTTATGGATGAGGAAACAATTACAGAAATTTTAACTTGCTGATACGTGAACAGAGGCCCAGCAATGTTATTCATCATATTACTGCTTGTGATCACAATAGGTTGAAAACCGCTTAGTTGTCCATCAACAGGAAACCGGCAAAGTACATTGCATGAACACACACAATGGATTTTGCTGCTTGTGAAAAAGCCAGGAGGCCTGGATCAGGCTTTTGGAGCACACGGGGCTGAGCCAACAGAGTGCAGCCCTCTGCAAGAGACTTTCTCTATTGCTCATCCATGACATATGGGGAAATGAAATTCCCTGTCCCCTTTGCAGTCAGGAGGGACCATATAACATGTTCTGGTCACTGGGCCATGGGCAGAGTGGGTGAATCACTTCCAAGACAGTAAGTAATTGCCAGTGCAAGAAACCCCAGCACTATCCTCCGCTGCCACCACAACCAGTGATGGCCTGATCCTGAGTGAGGACGACATGGAGCAAGCCCCCTCAATAATTTGTGATGGACAAGTGGTGTGGTTGAGCTGTGAACTTGTGGTTTTCCACTGCTGGTACTTTCAAGTTTGTTACTGCAGCATAACCTGACAACCCTTCTGATCTGTCCTTTCTTAGCACAGGCTAAAGGGATCCAGTCACCTCCCAGCTTTGTCTTGCTGCTGAAGCTGATCAGGGGAGGGGAGAGGGCTGTGACTTGGGTATTCTCCCCGCCCCAAGACTATGTTCCTCTGGCTCTCCAGACCAGACCCTGAAATCTGTGATGGGGAACTGAGGAAATGTCCTCATTTGGGGTTGGAAGAAGTCACCAAGCTGAGGGAGGTGATCCAAGAGAGACCAAAGAGCCCAGCCTTCTCCTTGGCATGGACATTTGGCTGCAGAGCTAGGGAAAGTGGAACAGACAATGGGGACCCATCTTACTGGGGTAGCTCCTGGACCTGGAGACCCTGGCTGGGTGACTTTGGACACTGGGGAGAGCAAAGGATGGTTTCAGAGCTGGACCAGGCCTACTCCTGCCTGAGAGTGCACTGCACTCGCACACTTTGTTCACTGCATCCGAGAGGCCCGCCCACAGACCCAAGGAGACACTGTCTGCCCTCCACCATCTTCCCATCTCAGCACCTCCCTCAGCTCCCTTTTGGAAACTCTACTTCCCTCAGAGCTGGTTCTGGTTCCCCTCTGAAAATAAACAGGCCAGCTAAAGACAGCAAGCAGAGCTGTGTGGCTCCAGCAAGCGAGTTGGCCACTATCACTTGATTTGGCAGAGCTCAAAGGCACATGCAGGGAAAGTTTTATGAGAGGAAAAGGGGAGACTTAAAAGTATGCCCTGCCGGGAGGCTGTGCACCTGCTGTGGGCGGGCTAACCGGAAGTGGGGCATCCTATCTCAGGGGAGCACATTTGGCTTCCTCTGGTTGGTCCTAAATTGGAAAAGGGGATAGAAATTAAGGAGGCTGTCACTTGTTAATGAAGACCTGGACATTTGGGGCGATTATTACTGTTAGAGATAGCAGTCTGACTCCTTGCAAGTCTGACCTATAATGCACTGGATCCCTGTCAGGTTATTGTAGATAAGAAGTTTCCAGGCAGGTGGCTGCAGGTCATGGGTCAGATTCTATTTCCATATATAGTCTGGCCATTGTCCGTTGTATTCAGTCTCCTCTCTGGACAGAGGTGACCCCAGCCACATCATCTGGAAGCCTTTTCCGCTGGCATTTGAACCTTGAGTGGAGAAATCCTGTAGGGAGAAAGCAGGAGCTATGCATCCTCCTTTCGGGAACAGTCCCTGGCTCGTTTCTGGGCCCTGGAGGAGACGGAACACTCCATCGTGGGGCACCAGAGGACCAGTCTTGAGTTGCTCATCAGAACACCAAGACAGATGGTGTGTCAAAAGGCACTGCTTCCAGGGCACGTGGTTACTGAAGGGCCTGGGAAACTGCAGAAGCCAGTGACTCACAAGGCCAACGTGTCTGCACCTGCCACACCTCGGCCTGGGGGCTCTGGGGGTTCTGGGGGTTAACTCCAGGAGCTGGGCTTCCTGGGAGCTCTGCACAGTGTGGCTGCTGGCTCGGGCAGGAGGCCTGGGGGGGTGGGCAGCAGAACTTTGAGTGGCACCTCTCACTGCCCACTGCCAGGAGAGAGAGAAGGCCAAGATCGGCGTCCAGAGTACTGGGCAGAGGCCAGTGCTCAGGAACTCGGGAAAGGCAAGATCGGGGGACTGGTGTTGGGGTTGTTGGTATAAAGGGTCAAGAGGAGGCCTTAGGGTGACCAGGAAGAATGCTTGCCCAGACGACCCTGCTGCAGAAAAAGGCTCCAAACAGTCGGGGGCGCTGACCTCTAGAAAGCTGTCGCTGGTTCCTTTCTCCAGCCGCCCCAGTGCCTACTTGGTGGGTTTCCAGGTAACCGGTTGCTGCAGAACAAACTGGCTGGTATCATTCTCTATCAGGAACCCAGGCCCAGCGCGCTGGCCCCGCGCCGCTCCCTTAGTGGGCGGGGCGGGGCCGCCCGCAAGCCCCGGCGCGGAGCCGCATACCCAACCGGCGCCGCCCTCCCGCCCAGCTTCCGGAGCATGCGCAGAGAGGCCCGTAACCAGGTGGGAGCCTGGAAATTGACGTCGGGGGACCCCGATGACAGGATCTGTGTCCAGTAAACCTGCCACGCAGTTTACAATCTCTTCTGTTACCCAGAGCTTCCATCAAATTTCCTGCTCACTCCTAACACGACAAATATCAGTGGACAACAAACAACTGCCAGATACTTGAGAGAAATCGCTAACATAAAAGAGACAAGAGTAAACGGAGAAGATACTGTGCAGGCTGCATAAGGAAACTTCAGTAAGCTTTAATCATTATCTTCAAGGAGATAAGAAAAGATATTACACCTGGAACATAAGAAAAGGAGGCTATTAAAAAGAATGCTCGGAGAAAAAAAATATGATAGAAGTGAAAACTCTCAGAAGATAAAGTTGAAAAGTACATTTGAAAATAGAACAGAAATGTTGTTTTCTCTGCCTGGAATGCCTTTCTCTACTCCTCCTACAATTTTTTTCCTTGGGGTGAAATCCTATTCCCATTCCCAAAGACCTAAATCAAAAATCTCCTCTGCAAAGTCGTCTTCAATTGCTCTAGATCAGAGATTGACAAATAAAAAGAGAGAGAGAAAGAGATCAAAAAGATAAAAGCAAGGAAAGGTAAGAAAAATAGAGTATCATTTGAGGAGGTCCAGAGAGAGGGAGAGAGAAGAAGGTGGAAACAAAACAATAGGGAGCAGATTATCAAATGAAGAATACAATACATTTTCTCCAGACTGAAGAAGATGAGCTTTGGGTTTGAAAGGCACAATGAGTGCCCAGCACACTGAAAGAAAAAGGACCAAAGCCTGTTACAAAAGCAGATCATGAAATTCCAAAGCCCCCAGAAGGCAAATGAAGACTCTGCAACCTTCCAGAGAGAGAAAAACAAACACCACAAACAAGGGATAAAGAATTTGGAATCGCATCAGATATCTTGTGGTGATGATGAAACATGTCCACAAATTTTCTGACACTCTGGCATCTCTATGCCCTCTTGTGGACGCTGGGCAGGACCTTGCTGCTGCCTCAGTGACGAGAATGCAGAGGAAGTGACAACTGTGGGGCTTCCCTGGCTACATTCAAGAAGGTCATGCAGCTTTGCAGTTTCTCTAGAGACACTCACTTCACTCACTGTGCAGAAGGTTCAGCCACCCTGAGGCTGCCACACAGAGAGCCCACAGGAAGAGACCATAGAGGAGGAGAGAGAGGGAGGGGGGAAGAGGGAGGAAAGGAGGCTGGGAGAAATGATGGAGACATACCTGCTCCCAGCTGCCCAGCCCTGGAAGTGACATTCTTTACTTCTGCCCCATTCAGATATGAGGGGGCTCTGTGCCCAGGGAGAGGAAATGAGTTTGTGCTATCTGGTCAGTCTCCACCATATACAACATAAGATCTGTGAATGTACAGGAACTAGATGTGCAGTAGCAGTGGCATCACAAATAAGTTTGAGGACTTATTTTGTATTAGTAAAACTGATTCACCACACTGAGAAAAGCTGTTAGATCCTTACCTCACACCATTTACAACAATGAACTCCAAACAGATCACTGGTTCTCAACTGGAGGTGATTTGGCCCCCTCCCCCGATTCTGTTTGGCCACATCTGGAGTTATTTTTGTTGTCACAACTTGTGGGGTGCCATTAGGGATGCTGACAAACGTCTTACAATGCACAGAACAGCCACCCACAACAAAGAACTGCACAGCCCCAAATGTCAACAGTGTTAAGATTGAGAAACCCTACCATAAGTTTCACCTATAAAATAATAACAGAAAGAAAAAGTTTCTTTATGACCTTGGGCTGGGGATGAATTCCTTAAACAAGGCCCCCAAATGAATGAACTTGACTACATCAAAACTGAGGATTTCTCTTGTACAACAATGGTTACTATTTATCAGATTATCAGATAGATGATAAATTCAAAGGAAATATTTGCAACATCTGACAGGGGGAGGGAGGACCAGTGGTTTATAATGTTGGAGCTGGTGTTCCCACTAATCTTTCAGAATCCCCCAAAGCCACAAAGACCATAAAAAAAAAACACATACTCCATCTCTCAAGTAAGTAGGGGACCTCTGAAGTGATTACAGTTATGTGCTTCTATGCACCAAATAACATACCCTGATGTTCAAAAAGTGAAAGCTGATAGGGAGACAGGGACTTAGGCAAATAACAAATCTCAAACTCTGCAACAGGAAAACAGAGAAGGCACTGTCCTTTCAATGGCTCTTGGGACATTTGCTATAATAACCATATATCATGACTCAGAGAAAGTTTTAGAACATTCCAGAGGGAGAGAGAGAAAGATTATAGTCCACAGTCTCTCCTTATAAGGCAATAAAATGAAAAATAACAAAACCAGGAAACAAAAAGATCCTAATGTATATAGTTATAACACTTATTAATTTATATTTATACTAAATATATTTATAAACTTCTCTTAAAATGACTTATGTCAAAGAAGAAATCAAAACCAAAGTTAACAGAACTAGCCAATTAAGTTGAAGGATCACCACGTATCGGAAGACTAGTCCGCTTGTCCCAATTCGTCTAGATTTATAACTCATCTTGCTGCCTGGCAGGGCAGATCTCCTCAACCCCTTTGTTCTTCTTCAAAATTGGTTTGGCCATTCTTGGCCCTTTGTCCTTCTATATTCATGTTAGTATTGGTATTCTCAGTTCCTTGAAAAGCCTTGATGGGATTTTGATTGGAATTTGCAATGAATTTGTAGATGAATTTGGAGAGACATGATATCTTCATGATATGAAGTCACCCCACCTGGTAAAGTCCCCTGAGCAGCTGTGGTGCTGGCTGGAGGCAAAGGGGATGTGGGATTCGTGAAGGAGGAAGGAAGCCATAAATACTGGCTATGGTGTCATGATCCACTGCAACAATGAAGCCCCCTCCACATGTCCTTTGTGGCTCTGAGTTTTGTATATTGGGAAGAAATTGGCTTTGTAAGGTGCAAAGTGGTCTCAGGAGGAAGAACATGTAATAGAAGATGAACAGCTCAACCTGTTTCTAATAAACACTCAACAGATTGTTCTTCTTGCTGATTTATAAGGTAGGGCCTGGCATTTCTAAAATCTCAGCCTCGAGTCTCACATTTCTAACAGCCTGGGATTAGTCGAGGGGTGCGTAAGCTCTTCCTGGTGTCTGTCATCCAAATAATCGTCAAGGGCTCATTGGGCAAAGATGAGAGCTTTTGTGATAAGGGACAAAGGAGGTATAGGCAGAACTCCAAGGGACTACTTGGGGACAGGAAAAGGACCAACATGGAGACACTCCAGATACCCAGCCCTGATCTACTGGGTGTCTGAGTGTGGGTCTGCTGCCAGGATGGGGTGCTGAGGGGACTGTACTGGTCCCTGGGACCAGTGTGCCCAACTGAGACCTCACAGGTCCTCCCTGATGGAAATTGCAGATGGTGTCTGGTGCTTGGGACCAGTATAAGCTGAAGAGAGATCCTAAGACACTGGCAGGCTGACAGGGAGTGGTTCTCACGCCAGGACTAGAGGGTCTGGAGATCAGGGAGGGAGGCTGGGCCACAAGGGTCATTAACTGGGTTCCCTGCCCCAGAAGCATTTACCTTGTCCTATGTGTACCTCATCAGCCATGACTGATCAACTTTACTTTCTTGAATTTAAATTAATGGGAAAAAAAATATAAGGAGGTTTCCAGCTCAAGATAGCAAGATAGTCAAGATAGTCGATCCTGAAAGGTACCCTGTCCTTCTCAGAGGGAAAAAAGAAAGGTTAATAATGAAATTCCAGCCACACAGAAATGAAAAAGGGAATTCTGTGTAGACTCGAAATAAGGCTTTCTTTGAAGGAAAGAAATAGGAAGAAACCCACAGCCTGGGATGGAAGCCTTGGCTCTTAGCCAGGAAGCAGGAACACAGCCAAGCTGAATGTTCAGGGCTTGGGGCCAGGTACTCAGTCCATATCCAGCACTGGAGAGCAAAGCTGAGAGCCTTCCGTGACTGAGGCCAGGTTTCCACCAGCAGCATGAAGCAAGGGGCCAGAAATGCCCCTGGTGCCATGTCACAAGCAGGGCCAATGCAAGGGAAACAGGAGTGCAGAATTTGGGATGGAAGTAAGTACAGATGGAAACAGTATGCCTGTTTTTGTGTCATATTCATTAGGAGGATAGACATATTAATTAGCTTTTGCTGGAAAAGGAAATTTAGGTATGACTGTTAAAAGTGTCAGGGAAATCACTAAAAATAGAAATAAAATGTATAACTTTCAAGTCAATGCTGGGGAAGAAGGGCATAGCATAAAGGAAACTCAATTAATTCAACAGAAGACAGGATAACAGAGGAAAAAGAAAGAAACAGAAAGAATGCTGAATAAAAAATACAATATAATATGGCAGATTTATGTCCTAGTGGCAACACCAATAAATATAAACAGGCCAAACTCTCTTTTTAAAAGACAGACACTGATGGGATTAAAATAAAACAAAATGAAATTAATTAGCTGTTGTTTTTTAAAAGACATTCCTAAAGCAAGAGAAAAATTGAAAATAAGAAGGAAAAACCCAAATACTAATAAAAAGAAAGCTTGTGTAGCAAGAGTAATGTTACGAGAACCTAGACCTCAAGGCAAAATTGTTAAAAGGATGCAGAGAAATATTTTATATTAGAAAAAGGAACAATACATAAAGAAAACATTCTTTTAGCTGTGGCATATTTATACAATGGAATACTACAGCCATAAAAAAGAATAAAATAGTGTCACTTGTAGCAACATGAATGGACCTAGAGATCATCGTTCTAAGTGAAATACGTCAGAAAGAGAAAGAAAAATACCACATGATATCACTTATATCAGGAATCCATTAAAGACACAAATGAACTTATTTACAAAACAGAAAAAGACTCACAGACATAGAAAACAAACTTACCATTACTGGGGGGAAAGAGGGTGGAAAGGGATAAGTTGGGAGTTAGAGATTTGCATACACTAACTACTATACATAAAATAGATAAATAACAAGTTTATACTACAGAGCATAGGGAACTATATTCAATACCTTGTAGTAACTTACAATGAAAAAGAATATGAAAAGGAATATACGTATACACACGTATGACTGAAACATGCTGTACACCAGAAATTGATGCAACATTGCAAACCGACCATACTTCAATTTAAAAAAAAGAAAACATTCTTTAAAATATAGGTGTTCAAAGGTGGCTCAAGGAAATAAATAAATAGTCATAGAAGAAACAGAATCAGACCTGAAACTTCTAAAAAAAAATAAAGTCTATCAACAACAACAACAAAAAAGGAATCAGTGGTCAGATCACCCCCAAGCAGAGGCCCCCAGCTCCAGATGAGTTCTAGTCACACTTCAGGAAATGACAACTTTTACCCTCAGGAAATTCCTGCAATGTATAGGAAAAGGTGGAAAGTGGTACATCTCATTTTAACAAAACTGGACAAGATCCTTTAGAGAAAATAAAACTGTAGGCTTTCCTCACTTATGAGCATTGATGTAAAAAACAATCCAGCAGTTAGTACAGTGAAAGAATATGACAGCATGACCAAAAGCTTTCGTCCCTGGAATAATAAAAAATGAGAACAGCAAACACTTACAGAGGACTTGCAATGTGCCAGGCCCTGTTCTAAGGGCTTTACAGAGATGAGAACATTTAATCATTGTAATGACGCCATGAGGCACAGAGAGGTCAAGGAACTTATCCAATGCCACACAGCTGGTAGGTGATAGAGTCCAAGATTTAGCCCCCACTGGCTTTAGTCTGTTCTCTTAGCTGTCTCACTTTGCCACCCCTTTAGGTCAACAATAGTTCAACAGATTAGGAAAAAAAAAAAAAAAGACTGATGTAATTAAGAAAAAAGAAGAAAAACAATATGATCATCTCAGATGCCGAAGAAGTATTTAATGAAACTGAGCACCCCTTCAAGATAAAACTGTGCCTGAATATGATCAACATTTCTACCAAAAGCCTCAGCAAATCTCATACTTACAGGTTGCCTTGACAATTGTCACACTTCGGCATTAAGAGAAGACATAGGCGAGAGTTTTCAGCACGTTTTACAATCCTGCCTGACTAGAGGAGAAACTCCTGTTTCCAAGGTGACTCTGGGCAACCAACCAAACTACGCCCAGATCTGATAGGGCCATTCGAATTTTATTGCCTGGAACTACCCGCTTCCTACCCACCATAAACACAGTTGGTAAGAAGCCAGTTGGAGGTTCAGGGTCATCATTCAGGATGCCTCTCACTGATGAGGGAAGATGTTCTGTGGTAGAAGGCAGCAATAAAGGATGTCGGAGAAAAGACTAGGATAGATGCTCTTGTGAATGTTTCCCGTCTCCAGCTTTATCTGGAAAGGTATTAAAGTATTATTGCTTAGAATTCAATTTCCTTTTGCACCTGCATCAATGGTTCTTCTCTGCTGTTAACTCTGCCTTTATTTTCATAAGCAGCTATTACTAATTGGGGGAAAACAGATACCCACTGTAGGAATTCTGTTTCTGAGCAGCCAGTGAAAAACCACTGGCCTAAGGAAATCTAAAGGCACATGGAATGAAAAGGAGAAATAGAAATTCTAGCACATGGAATTGAGATTTTAATATTAAGCTTTTACACACTCCCACTAAAGTCACACTCCATATAAGGAAGCTCCCTGCTACCATTATACAACCTTATTCTGAAGCTCTGAGATGGTGCAATAAGAAAAAGGAAGTAGATACCTCACGTTAGAAAGAAAGATACTAGACTCTCATTATTTCTCAACAATACAATTATCAGCACAGAAGAGAGAAAAGCTTCAACGGACAAACTTTCTAACAGGGGAGTCCATTAAGGGCTCCAGATACAAAAAACAGTAAAAGCAAATTGTTAGTTCCCTATTCACAAACAGTAGACAATTAAAAAATGTTATCAGAACAGAGATCACAAAATCATAAAAACGCAAAACATTACATAAAATTCCTGTATTAAAAAATACGCATTGGGGAGGGTATAGCTCAGTGGTAGAGCGCATGCTTAGCATGCATAAGGTTCTGGGTTTAATCACCAGGACCTCCATTATAAACAAACACACAAAGAAACCTAATTACCTCTACCCCCCAAAAAATATGCAAAAAATTCTTTAAAGAAAAAATTCTAAATGTTTAGTGAAGGACCTAAAAGATCTGGGAAAAAAAGGAGTGACACCACATTCCTGGGTAGGAAGACTCAATGTTGTAAAGATGTGGATTGTCTCCACATTATAAGCCAGTGAACTTAGTTAAACTTTCTTTGGGCATTTGCAGTGTGTCAGGCACTGCTCATGTACTTTTCTCAACCCTAACGGATGGTCTTCTAGAGTATATGTTATCCTAATTTCCCATTAGAGGAAACTGAGGCACAGGTCATAAAATCACACAGGTAGTAAGAGGAGGAAGCAGAATTTTGAATCCAGGCCCTTAACTGTGATGCTCTGGTGTCCCTGGGGTGGGGGTGGGGGTGGGGGCACTCCAGGGAAATAATTATGCTTCTAAGTCTATTTGTAACATGGACTAATCTCAAAGACATAGTGTTGAATGAAAAATGCAAGGTGAAAAATTGTGTTATAGTGAGACATTGTTACTCTAAATAAAAAGCATCAAATACTCATTTTTCTGCAGGTAAATATATGTACACATAAAGGTATTTTTTAAAAGGACTAGAAGATAATATTGGATTCAATAGCAGTTGGCTCTGGAGTGGACAGACTTTAGTTTTTTCTGGTAAGGTCTAAATTTTTAAGGATCAGTAAATTCATATGCTATGTGAAATGTCTTTAAAATTTTTAAAAATTTATTTAAATGAAGGTACTGGGGATTGTACCCAGGACCTTGTGCATGCTAAGCATGTGCTCTACCACTGAGCTACACCCACTTCTGTGATGTGGAATATTTTTAAATCACCTAGAAAACAGTGGAAACAAACAAGCAAAGATGGTATCGGGGACTAAGTCAGGGAAGTGAAAACACGTTACTACTTTCTTTTTGTCTTTTTATATCTCTTAAATTTCCAACAAAGGAAAAACATTGGGTTTTTTTCATTTCCAAATATAAAATCAGATGACAATATGGAGTTAAGCACCTCTCTCGAGAAGCTCTGTGCTAGGGGTCAGAGAAGAGAGAAGAGCAGATCATGTTGTAGTCACACTGGACCTATGACAGCTGTTGCTCAAGACAGTTGTATGAAGTGGTGGAGGAAAGCTTCCTGGAAGGTGACATCCTAAGGGCTCCTCAGGAGAAGGAGGAGGAAGGGGAGGAAGACCGATCCTCTGGAGCATAGCCAGTTCGTGTGGACAGAGCAATCTGAGCTAGAGCTGAAGAGGTCAGCACAGGGCCCTGAATGCCAGGCCAGGGGGCTGGGCTTTGTCCTGAGGACACTGGGGGACCATCGAGGGTCTCAAGCAGGGGAGGGGCAAAATGGATCTGAGGTTTATGACAATCTTGCTCATTCCATAGTGCAAAGAAAGGACTGCCGGGGCCAAGACTTGAGGCCAGGAGACCTCAAGGAGGCTTTGCAAAAGTCCAGGTGAAAGCTGACAGGTCACGGCCATGGGGGGGGGGGCCTGAAGGCACGGGAACAGGGTGTGCTTGGAAGGCAGAGTTGGCAGGATGCAGTGGATCTGGGGACAGGGAGGCATCTGTGATGCCTCCCAGCTTCTGCCCTGGAGGCTGGTGGGGTAGGCAGATGTGCACAGTGGTCTAAGATAGCACAGGTGAGAGCCGGGATCTGGGATGCCTTGGAGGAGGGCTTCCTGGGAGGTGACATTGAGTGGATCCTGGCAAGTGGGTGCTCTAGATGGGTGGGGACTGAGTGGGGGATTGAGGGTCAGGAGACCTCAGGCCGAGACCTGGCAGCTGTGCCATCTTGGGCAGGCCACTCAGCATGGCTAATACACTCTGTCCTCTCTGAAAACAGGGGCTCATCATTCTTATGCCCTGGGTCGTAGGAGGATTAAGGAGATAACACATGGCAAGTGCTTGGCACAGAGCCTCGCGATGGATCAACTAGAGATCCTGCCCCTCACTCTTAGCTTCCCATCACCCCATGCCCAGCATCTTCCATCCGCTGCGTCCTGAGGCTGCCTCTTCCCCACGGCCTTGTGTTCCCTTGACCTAGTCAGACAAAGATGAGGAAAGAATCCATCCTCTGGTTCCATCTTTCCCCCCTTCTCCCACCCCAGAGGAAGGGATCCATGGCCTCAGGTCTGAGCCCTGGATTAGCTGTGTAATCTCCAGTTCTGTCTGGGCAATCTCTTTCCCTGCCTAGGAGGGGGGGCCTGTGGCTGAGAGTCAGGACTGCTGGGCCCTGGGCCTGGTACTGCCCTACCCATCTGTGAGACCCCAGACAAGGTGCCCATGCTCTTGCCAGCTCTTTTGGAAACACTACTGACATCCTGCAATGACTGTCATATGTGTGTCAGTCATTCTGTGCAATTTGCTGGGTGTGGGGTTCTCTGGGAAGGAAGAAAGTCCTGACCTTTATCACCTCTACCACTCAGCAGTTTCATGCCCGCAGACAAGAGATGAAACCTCCAGGGGCCTCAATTTTTTTCCCGTATAAAATGCAGTTAACACTATCCAGGGCTGCTGTGGGGAATGTATGAGAAAATAAGAGCATATTACTTTTGTAAATAGCACATTTCTCTAGAGATTAAGAAAGGATGATCACAGGACAAGAGAACAGAGGAGCTGGGAATAGAAGGCCAAACCAGCTCCAGGCAAGCTTACCACCAGCCCTAGGCAAGCTCTCAGAGCTAAAGTGTTCCATAGAACAGACAAACTGATTAACAAGAGTTAAATAGGCTTCCAAGACTTCAGGAGAAGGCAAAGAACAGAGGACCCCCTCAGGTCAGGGGAGCATGGGTGGGAATAGGGGACTGAAACGCCCTAAAGCCCCAGGTGGAAGAGTTCCTGGGGAGAGGAGGCATGATGTGGCCTGGGCCTGACCACCTTGTAGGGGAGGGGCAGACTCCTTAAATGCCTGGCCAGAGCCCGGTTGCCACGGCAGTGGCGGCCACTCCAGGATTTTGAGCAGGAGTACCAAGTGCCAACTTTCACCCTGTGTAATCCCCAGCTCTGTCTGGGCAATCTCTTTCCCTAACCAGCGAAACTCTCCTGATGGGGGATGAGGAAGGAATGGCTGGAAGAGTTTAGCAGCACCGGCAAGAGGATGTCCCACCCACTGACCATCTCCACCCTCTCAGCCAGCCTCACTCCAACCTAGGACTCTAGACACCTCCTCCTGGGAGACCTCCGCCAACAACACCCTGCCTGCCTCTGGAGCTGCCCCAGCTCTCTCTGGCTAATGAGTAATCCTTTCCTGAGCCCAGGGGTGTCCGTAGTGGTAAAATCACAGTCTGGGAGGGTTTGGACAGAGACAGAATAATTACAACGCAGCCATGACGAGTCGGGATGCAACGATCTGATTTCTCCTTCTCCCCGCATACACTTGTACATACAACAGGAGCACACGAAATGCGGGACCTGTAGAAAGTGTAAAACACCAGAACTAATCAGGTGACATGCAAGGTTTGTTTACTTGGGGGCTGAAAGGGTGAGGGTCCGGGGACGAACGCGAAGAAGCAGAGCAGGTCAACAAGAAAGTAATATGAGACCCACGGTAGGAGAGAGGCGGGCTGGAGGCCGGCGAAACTGCACCTTCCAACAGCCTCCGCGCCAGGCAGGCCACTTCCAGCCTCTCCGCCCTCCTTCGAGGAGGCGGGGCCGAGGGCGTGGCGGAAGCGCCGCAGGGAAGCCTGGGAGCGTGACGTTGTTCCTGTGCGCCGCCTAGCGTCTTGGTCGCGCCGGTTCTTCAGCCTTAGAGCCGTGAAGGTGACAGCGGGAGGTGACCGGCTTGGCCACCGCGATGCTGGCGGCACGGCGGCTGCTCGGCGGGTCTCTCCCAGCTCGAGTATCTGTGCGTTTCAGCGGCGACACGGTGAGGCCCGGCCTGGTTCGGGCCAAGGGTGCTCTCGGGCCTGGTCTGTCTGCCGCGCCTCTGCGTGCGCCGTCCCTTGGGTTTGTGGTGCCTTCTGGAGAACCCCTTCATCTCCCCAGCCCGGCAGGAAGGTTGTGGCTCTGGCCTGGGTGTAGAAGGGGAACGGGTCCAAACGGAGATTGACTCCTCCCCCGCCCCCAGCCCTCCGGCTCCTTGGCTTTCCTTATTTAACAGCCTTGCGACCTAGCGGAAAATTTTGCAGGTGGCAAAGCATCCTTGTCCCGTTCTTTCCTCGCCACAGCCTGGCAGAGCATGAAGAGGTCACTGTCCCATTTTAGAGATGTACAAAACAGCTTTGGAGGGACTTGCGTCTCCTCATTCTTCGTTCAGCCCTCTGCTTCCTATATTGGCTTTTAAGGGCATGGGTGTCTGGAAGCCAGGTCCCCTTATCCCTCAGCTGGGATGCTCCCCGCTGGGTCACATGGGATTCCAGACCCCATCTCTCAACAGTTTTTTTCCGGAGCTGCTCTCCCTCCGTCATCTTGTGCCCCAGCCCCAGTGAAACATTTCTTTGCCTTCAGAAAATGCATGTTGTCTGCAGCAGAGATTAGTAATTTAAATCTTTGGCTTAGCCAAGTTTTGATTCAGCAGCACAGCCAGACAAGTAAATAGACATGACATCACACTGGGCTCAGGGATGTAGTATGGTGCTGTGGTTCGGGTGCAGGTTTTGGCCACGGACATTCCTGAGTTTAGATTCTATCTGCTGCTTTGGGCTGTGTGCCTTTCCATAAGTTCATTTTGCTCTGAGCTTCAGTTTCCTCTTCTGTAAAATGGAGGAAATCATTCTGGTCTCAGTTATGAGGATGAAATGGGGTTTTGGATATAAAATGCTTAGCCTAGTGTCTGCTAAACAGGAAGTGCTTACTAAGTGGTGGTAGTAGGTATGATGCTATGAAGGGTTCTGAGGCTTAGACCCCTGCCCTCTCCCCAGCCCAGCCCTCTAATCAGCGGGACCCAAGAATCTGTAGCTTCTGACCCCAGAGCTTTGCTGGGCCTCCTGACCTTCTGTGTCCCCAGACAGCACCCAAGAAAACCTCATTTGGCTCACTGAAGGATGAAGACCGGATCTTCACTAACCTGTATGGCCGCCACGACTGGAGGTGAGATGGTGCCCTTAGCCTGGTGGGTCCCGAGGCAGGGCCTCCTCCTTACTGCCTTCTCTACTCTGTCCAGGCTGAAAGGTGCCCAGAGTCGTGGTGACTGGTACAAGACAAAGGAGATCCTGCTGAAGGGGCCTGACTGGATCCTGGGTGAGGTCAAGACGTCGGGCTTGCGGGGCCGTGGAGGTGCTGGCTTCCCCACTGGCCTTAAATGGAGCTTCATGAATAAGCCCTCAGATGGCAGGTGTGTGTAGGCAGGCAGAAATGGGGTTGCAGGAAAGACCTTGGGGGTGGCTGTGGCTACCTGGGCCTTTGGGCTGTTTCCTTGGAAACTAAGAGTGAATGAAGTAGGAAAACATTACCAGGGCTCAAGTAGGAGGGACTCAGTTCTCTCTGCTCTTCCTCAGGGGAGACTTGAGGGGTAGCAAAATCAACACAAAATTTTGACTCAGGCAGTCTTAACTGATCAATTCCTAGCTCTGCCTTTTAATCATACAGCTTTGGGCAGTCTCCTGGCATTCTTGAACCTCAGTTTTTTTATTTTGTAAATGGATATTGTATTGCTCAGGAATTAAAGGGCTAATGTTCATACAGCTTTTGGCCTGCACTTCGGTCAGCACATAGAAAGCAGACGATAAATGTCAGCTACTTTACCTCCTTTTGGCTCCAGAGATAACAGTGGAGGTTCAGGACACACTCTTTGTGACCAAAAGCAGATTTGGGCTCTTGGGAAACACTAGGAGAGATATTTGGACTGAGCAGAACAAAAAGGTTTTTCCTGTGGTCATAGCCACCGAAATATGAACTAGGCAGTGAGTATCCTGTCATTGGTGGTGAGCAGGCAGAACCCCTGGGAACATGTTGGGAGGACAAAGAGGGATTGCCTGTCAGAGGAGACATCTTTGAGGCTTCCTTGGGTGGAGTGGGGTGGCATGTGGTTAAAGGCCCAACCCTGGTGGCCCTGTAGCCTGACTCACCTGCTGATGCCCACAGGCCTAAGTATCTGGTGGTGAATGCAGATGAGGGGGAGCCAGGCACCTGCAAGGACCGGGAGATCATACGCCACGATCCCCACAAGCTGGTGGAAGGCTGCCTAGTTGGGGGCCGAGCCATGGGCGCCCGTGCCGCCTACATCTACATCCGTGGGGAATTCTACAATGAGGCCTCCAATCTGCAGGTGGGCAGGGGGAGGGGCTCAATGTGCACAACTCTGCCCCAATCCCAGGCACAGTTGTTAGATTTTAGCACCTAATTTGTCTGGGGTCGAACTAGGAGAGTGCTGTCCACTCCTGTATGCCTTGTGTCACAAGTGGGACGGGGCCCCCAAAGCCTCTTCCTCTTCCTGTATGTTCCAGAGCCTCAACTTGGGAGGTTGTATGTTCCAGGGCTCCATGACTTCTGGAATAGGGGTAGGCTGGGGAACTCACATGTGGGCATTTTTCCTGTAGAAGGGTCAAGGGGTCATTTCGGTAATTCTCAGCTCGGTGATGCCTGTAGTGATTGGTCCAGGGCCAACACCTCACACCTTTCTCCTAGGCTCCTACACAGCAGCAATGAAGGATGTGGGAATAATACCTGGAACGGTGCCTGGCACATAGTAACATTACATATAAGTGTCAACATTGCATATTTAAAAATAAGCCTCCAGGGTCTTTTCTTTACTACAGAAGCAGTACTTGCTTGTTATAAAGATAGGAAACCACACACACACAAAAGAAAATTATCCCACAGATCCACTACCTAGAGAAACTATTTGCCAGCATTTTCATTATTTCCTTAAAGTCTTTCTTTTAAAGATACACATAGTTGGAGAATTTGTTAAATGTTATTACAAAAGTATGACCCACATTATAAAAATCCCCGTCCCTCTCCCAGAGTGTCCTCTGCTTGTGTCCAGAGGGACGTTTCGCTCTGGACTTTGGTGATGGACTTACTGGCCCTTTACCCCTTCCTCCCACACACAGTATTCTTGGGTTCTTGGGGACAGTGCCCTCACACCCCTGTCCCACAGGTGGCCATCCGGGAGGCCTATGAGGCTGGTCTGATTGGCAAGAACGCCTGCGGCTCCGGCTACGATTTTGATGTGTTTGTGGTCCGCGGGGCTGGGGCCTACATCTGCGGGGAGGAGACGGCGCTCATTGAGTCCATCGAGGGCAAGCAGGGCAAGCCCCGCCTGAAGCCACCCTTCCCTGCAGATGTGGGTAAGACCTGGCACCTGGCCCGATTCCAGGCCTTGTCCTGTGGAATCTGGTATCTGGCTTCATGTCCCCATTGGTCACTGTTAGGGAATTTCTGAGTTCCTTCTGGACTGGGGGCCAGACACAGAGTAGGGTGGTAACAACTTAGAGGCTCCACTGGTGCCACTTGCAGTCCCTCATCCTGTCTCAGACCCGGGTCAGACACCCAAGTCCTCTCCAGCCCTCCGGGAACAAGGGGCAGGGTGGTGAAAAGGCAGTGCAGCTCCTGCTGGCATCTGGGGTCCAGTGGGGGACAAGAATAACAAAGGGCTGAAAGTGGGGCTCTCTGCCGCATGAGCAGGACTCTGGACAGACCCCACTGCCAGGAAAGCCGCCCCAACCTGGCCCCACCCGCTGGCAGCCACCAGTTTCTCATCCCATTCCCCTACAGGAGTGTTTGGCTGCCCTACAACCGTGGCCAACGTGGAGACGGTGGCCGTGTCCCCAACTATCTGCCGCCGTGGGGGTGCATGGTTTGCCAGCTTTGGCCGTGAGCGCAACTCAGGCACCAAACTGTTCAACATCTCTGGCCATGTCAACCACCCTTGCACTGTGGAGGAAGAGATGTCTGTACCACTGAAGGAACTGATTGAGAAGCATGCTGGTGAGCCTGGGGCCAGCTAGCGAGTGAGGGACCAGGGAGTCCATGAGAGAGCAGGGTGGGAGGGCCATAGGAGCCTGGGCTGGGGTGGGGGCTGACATAGGTCCTGGGCTTGGGGCTAGGCAGGTGTGCTGGCCCCAGCCCTGACCATCTATCCTTCTGGGGACTAACTGGGGCCCCAGGGGGTGTCACAGGTGGCTGGGACAACCTCCTTGCTGTGATCCCTGGTGGCTCGTCCACCCCACTGATCCCCAAGTCCGTGTGTGAGACGGTGCTGATGGACTTTGACGCGCTCGTGCAGGCGCAGACGGGCCTGGGCACGGCTGCGGTGATCGTCATGGACCGCTCGGTAAGGGCCGGCCCGTGCTCCCCACCCAGTCCCTGCCTTACGCCAGCCTGGTCAGTAACCCTTTCCTGGGCTTCTTGGAGAACTCTTGGCAGCTCTTGGGTCCCGGTTCCTGTAACCTGAGATAGAGTGAGGTGGGAGAGGAGGGGAGCGAGGCGTCCCTGGGGGAGAATGCCCGTGGGGTCTGGGCAGTGTGGGGTACCCAGGGAGGGTGGAGGAGCCGGCCAGAGTACTGCTGGAATCGGGAGGGTGTGTTGCTGGTGGGTGCTGAGGCTCAGGCCTTGGGTGCCTCCTTATTGTCCCGTCACCCCAGACAGACATTGTGAAAGCCATCGCCCGCCTCATTGAGTTCTACAAGCATGAGAGCTGTGGCCAGTGCACCCCATGCCGTGAGGGTAAGTGCTGAGTAGGCCAGGGGCTTTCTCTGTGGTTCAGCCTGGACCTGGGCTGGGCACAGGACAGGTGGCTTGGGCTCTGGACCCTGAATAAACCGCTGCTGCTTCCCAGCCTGCCATGGCTTCTTTCAGCCCCACCCTCCCCATGACCTGCACCCCTTGAGTTCCGTCCCCCACATCCCCGCTTTGGGAGATCATCAGGCCCTCTCTTGCTGCCACGTCTACAGGTGTGGACTGGATGAACAAGGTGATGGCCCGCTTTGTGAGGGGGGACGCCCGGCCAGCGGAGATCGACTCCCTGTGGGAGATCAGCAAGCAGATAGAGGGTCACACCATTTGTGCTCTGGGCGACGGAGCCGCCTGGCCTGTGCAGGTACTCCTTGCTCTGTTGTGTCACTAGGTGGGGGTACGGAGAGCCCAGGGCACTGGGGGTTCAGACCCTGCTTTACAGTGTCCCCATCCCCACCCCAGGGCCTGATCCGACACTTCCGGCCAGAGCTCGAGGAGCGGATGCAGCGGTTTGCCCAGCAGCACCAGGCCAGGCAAGCCGCTTCTTGAGCCCGCTTTGCTGGTGTCATCTGTCTGAACGGCTGGACAATAAAGCAAGTGCTGCCCACTCTCTCACTGCATCTTCTCCGTGGCCTTGCTCTTCACTCTGCCACTGTGGCCTGTTACCTGTGGAGGCTTATTTCCCAGACAGAGGTGGAGGTGTGGGAGGGATAGGTCAGCACAAGGTCCTGTTGTGAATTTACATCTTGGCTTCCTCTGGGTTAGTCTGTCCTAGACCACCCTGAGCATTTGTCCCTCAGTGCAGGAAGCACGGGTTGGGAGGGGCAAACTGGCCTATGGTCCAGACCTGGGCCTGGCCCAGCACAACCCTCTGCAAGGTGGGAGCAAGAATCGGCCCACTCTGCCCTGTGAGGCGACGGGCAGGGAAAGAACAGGCTGTCTGGTCTGGTTTGGAGGAGAGGTTTATTCTTGCTTCATGATTTGGCAGTGGGGTGAGTTTGAACAGGCGGAAGGAAGGGAGAAATTGACTAGGGGCTGGGCATCGTGGGTGAGGCAGCCCCAGGTCCTCGCAGCTCCATGGACACTGCTGTGGGTCAGTCTAGGGGAGAGGCAGGGAGCAGGGCCAAGCCGGGTGCCCCTACTAGTCGCTGAGCTGGAGGGGCGCACTGTCCAGTGGGTGCCACAGCTCCAGTCGGTGGTCACTGTGGCCCAGGCATTCATGCCAGTGCTGCAGGCACTCCCCACTGGCCTGGCTACTCAGTTGCACCCCGCCTGGGTTGGGGGACAGGTCAGGAGCCATGTGGGAGCCCATTGGGCCCCCAACTCCAGCGACCCCGCATTCCCACTCACCAATGAAATCGTCGGCTGTGCCCAGGTCGTAATCCCATACTGATACCAGCAGCGTCTTCTGGGCCAGCTCCTCCCTTGGGCCTGCATAGAAGAATTCCTGCAGGGAAGAGGGCAGAAAGGCAGGAAGGAGGTGGCCTTGGGTTCTTCACAACTTCAGAAACAGACTCAGGCAGGTGAATGGCTCAGGTTAGCCAGGACTAGTGCTTTCTGACTGATGCAGGATGCTGACCTCCCCTTCACCCCCAGCAGCCCGGAGTGCCCCATCGGCCCTGGCCTACCTCGTTGAACTCAGGGTTCAGGGTCTTCTTCCGAACACTGGTCTTGTATTTAGATTTCTTCCCCACATTTGGATGCAGGAAACTGGGAAGGATGGGGTGGGGTTAGGTGTGGCCCTGGAGAGGTTAGCTCCAGAGGGGCTCTAAGGAACCCACCTGCCCACCCCTGTTCACACTTACAGGCGGACAAAGGGGTCCGAGTAGCCGTTGGCATCCATGGGGGCAAGGTGGGCACAGCGCAGCACACCCACCAGCAGCCCGCCGCGCTAAGAACTGTAGCACAGAGACAGCAGGATGCGCCCGCGGTCCTCCCCAGCTGCCTCCACCTCCACCTCGTCCTGCAGGGGTAGGCTGGGGTCAGCCCCCGGGTGACCCACAGCCCAGCCACCCACCAGTGTGGGCCCGGATGTGGGAACAAAACTGGCTGCAGAGATAATTGAGGGCCAGTGATTCAATTTCATGATTCAATTTCCAGAAACAGCCACTGGCTTAGTGCCCTGGAAGGGAAATTCCAGGTCAGCTGTACTCTCCAGGGCCTGAGGAGGGGAGGGGCTTGCCCAGGTCACGCGACCAGTCAGTTCAGTGCATCTCTGTCTGGAGGGGAAGGGAACTGATGTCCCTAAGGGCCACAAACATGCTAGGAACTTCCTAGTGGCCTTCCATTAAGTGCCCATCACCACCCTCCTGTGGGGCAGGTCTCCTGCCTCGGAAGCAGCTCTCAGAGTCTGTTCTCCACCCAAGCACATACAGGTCTCTTCATCTACAAAACCCACCCTCCTCACCCCACCGCCCAGGGGACCAGGTTCTGAATGTCTTTTGCCACACTCAGCCCCTGGTACTTCCAAGAGGACTCAGGGAGGATGCCTGGAAAGAATATGTTTCTCCCACACTTAACATGGGATTTGATTTCCAGAAAGCTCAACCACCTTGCTTGAATTCAGCTCTCAGTAAGGGAGTGCTCTGTGAGCACCCACCATGCACCACGGGGCTGCTGTGTACGGGTCGGGGGTCTGGAACAGGAAGTGCTTGTCGCAGGTGCCCGCCCCACCTGGTGGGACTCACCAGCCTGGCCCTGATTGAGAGCTGCAGCAGCTATGTGTGGCTCCACTAGGGGGCAGGGCAGCAGCACCTGGCCCTTGATCCTGGAGGAGCTGGGGAGGGACCTGCCTCAGCCTTGCCGGTGCTGGGTGCCTGCTGGGCTGCAGGGGTTCTGGCCAGGTCTTTGGTTACTCACTGCAGATCCCTTGCAGTCACTTTCACTGCCTCCTGACAAGGGCCTGTCTAGCCCCAGGAACGGCACCCACATTACCCCAAGGGCAGACCTAGCAGCTGTGGGACCTCAGCATGTCCATTCCTTTCCTGCACCTTGACCTGCCCTCCAGCTTGGCCAGATTCCACCAGTTTCAGCCTCTGCATCAAGCTAGCCTGTGTCTCTGCTCTTGAGAGCTTTACTTGTGCCAGTGCCCCACTGTTCCTCTGGGTTCCTCCCCTCTCTGCCCAGCCACGAGGGCCTGGCTATTCCCTGGGACCGTGAGTGTGAGAGAGATGGCCTCGGTTTCTCCAAGCTTGCCTGGGCCTAGACGCCTTCTAAGCCCACATCGGCCCCTGCCTGCCACATTTCAGCCTGGGCTGCCCCAGACCTACCTACCCGCCTCCATCCCTGTGTGGGTCCCGCCGTCCTACCTCCTCGTACAGAGACATGCCACGTGCTGCATCCAGGCTCTTGGGCCTCTTGGTCTGAAAGAGCAGAGAGCCGGTCACTTTGGCTGGACGCTGCTTGGCTCCCTCCCTGACCCCCTGTCCCACCCTATGCGCCAGCCCCACTCACCAGCCTCCGCTTCTCCAGACACACATTGAAGCTCCTGGCTCGGTTGGGCACCAGCTTCCTCAGGGGCACCCGCAGCTCCCCAAGTGGAGTCGCCCGCCGCCGTCGCCGCAGCCGTGAGTCCTCACACACGCACAGCCTGATGGCCACCCAGGTCAGACCTGGCCAGGCAACACACCCCATCCCCGGGTGGATCCTGCCCCCTTGTAGCCCAGGCCCAATCCTCACCACAGGGTCTTGCGCTGGGCGTCCTGGAGGGTGAAGCCATGATAGGTGAGTGTCTCCTCCCAGACAGGCCCCCTTGTGCCCCGAACCGTGCGTGTCCGCAGCTGGCTGGCCTGAGGACCGGGCAGGGAGGGTCAGAGCCTTCTCAGGCCCCAGGGCCTCACCCTGGCCCCATTCCCGGACCCACTCCCAGCCCCTCTCCCTGACAGGGCCTCTAGGTGCACATCCCAGCAATGGGGAACTCTCTGCCTGATGTCCAGGGGAGGAGGGGCATGGCAGGCCAGGTGGGTGCCCCAGGCCGAGTGTGCAGCCAAGGGGCAGCAGTGGAGGCCTGCAGCTCCCTCTCACCTTGCTGGCCCCTGGCAGCAGATTGGCTTTGACATAGGTGTCCACGGAGCCTGAGGCCGGTGGCTTGAGGCCCTGGGAAGAGAGAGTGGATGTAGGACAGGCCTGTGGCCCAGGCCCAGGGCCCAGGGATGCCAACCCCATCCTCACCTGGGCATGGTGTGCTGTGCAGTGGAGGGTGCTGTTGTCCGCATCAAAGAGGAGCGTGAACTCGAGGGTGCCAAGGGTAGCTAAGGGCAGGTGGCAGGAAGGGTCAGCTTCTGCCTCAACCCCCACCACGGCACCATGACTCCCGCCCTGCCCCTTCCTGGTGGGTAGTGTGGGATGCCCCAGACCCCATCCTGGCTGGGCCCAGTGTCCCCCTTGTCCCCCGCCCCCACTCACTGCTGTCGTCTGAGTCT
The DNA here is from genome assembly GCF_036321535.1 of Camelus dromedarius. Classification (NCBI taxonomy): domain Eukaryota; kingdom Metazoa; phylum Chordata; class Mammalia; order Artiodactyla; family Camelidae; genus Camelus; species Camelus dromedarius. The sequence goes on along the minus strand of NC_087447.1, from coordinate 5,019,819 downwards.
CCCTCTGGCTCTGGGTCCAGCTGGGGTGTAGAGCAGATGGCGGGGGTCACTGTAGGGCGTGGGTCTGGAGTGTGCAGGGTGGGCTCAGCGAAGGGGTTAAAGTATGGGAAGTAGTCGGAAATGAGGTGGATGGGCCGGATGGGGCCTGGGCTCACATCGATAGCCATGTGCTCCTGCATGCTCACCCGCCCCCGGCTCGCTGTCCCCCTGCCCGCCATGGGGGCTTGGACGTGGGGGCGGGACTCAGAGGAGCCAGTGCGGACTGGAGATGAGGGGCATGCACCAGGCCAACCAGACAGGGCAAAGAGGCATCACCGAAGGTGCCCAGGGGGGTTCTGGGCAGCAGCTGGGACCTGAGGACAGAGCGCAAGGTCAAGGCTGGTGGGGTGGGGGGCTCCAGCCCGAAAGGGGGCCCCCTTGCAGTTAGAGTAAGGCCAGCTGGGCTACTTACCGCTCTGAGAGCTCCTCCACCCACTCTGGTGCTCTGGTTCCCTGCTAGCGCTGGGTGTGCACCTGACTTGAGGTGACCCACAAGAGAGCCAGAGCATGGCTGTTGGGGAGGGGAAGGGGCGGGACTCACGACCCATCTTCAGGCCCAGGAGACTAGCATCTCCCTGTCCCCCACCCCCAGGGTCCCTTCCCTGGTGTGCGGGCTCAGCCTCCCTCCTCCTCGCCCCCGCTTCCTCCCCACCCCAGCCATTCACACACTGTCAGAGTTATTTTTACCTCCATCATGTGGCCCTGCTCCCAGGTGACTGGGAGGGCCAGACGGGAGGGCCAGAGGTGACACAAGGGGTGTGAGGGGCAGAGGGAGGGAGTGTGGGGAGGAGCGGGTAGGTGAGACAGAGGGGGTGCAGGGGAGGGAGCAGTGGGGAGGTGTGTGGGCAGGGGGAGGGGTGCGGGGCACTTGGGGAAGTGTGGAGGGCACACATGCGCATGGGAAGGTGAGATGGGAGGGCTCACAATCTGGTCCCCTTGTGACTCAAGCTTTTTAAAACAGGAATCAGACCACTTCGCCTCTCTCCCCCTTCCCCAGCTTGGAATAAAATCCTCACCCATCACTGAGGCGTGTCCCCTGGGCACCACACAGCGGGCCTGGAGTGGTGGGCCCTTCGCCCCGTGTCCACATTTCTCCTCTTGGTTTCCTTGAACACTCCAAGCTTTGTGCATGTGCTGCTCCTTCTGCTTCCTCTCTTGCCCTTTGACCTGGCCTGCTCCTGCTTACCTTTGGTCCCAAGGTCGCTCTCTACAGGGAAAAGTGATGGGCTTTTTACCTGTTCAACCTTCCCTCTGTCTCTTCCCCGTGGTCTTGTAGGGGCCACCCCTTCTGTACTCTCAGTCCAGGAGGTTCCCCCTGCTCCCCAGGCCTGTGCCCCAGACCCTGCCAATCAATGAATTCCAAATCTGGCAGCCATGTGACAGGCTCAGGGAAAGGCATGTAACCCAAAGCAGGCCAATAAAGTACCATTCTGGGATAGACTGGCCCAGAAAGAGAAACTCCGTTTTCTGTTGATGGGACGCTGGTACCATGCTGTCCTAGAGCTGTGGCCCTCTCCTCACCTCTCATCCCTGTGGAGTAGAGGATGCTCCTGAGAGTGAGGCCAATACAGCAGAAAGCACAGAAAGAGAAAGAGCACCCCTAAGCTCCTGGATCCAGCTATGCCTGAAGCTAGTCTATCTCTGGAGTTTGTAATTACCATTCCTCTTTTGGCAAAGTCAGCTAGTGAGTGGACTTGTCTTGCCTAATACTGCCCAGTCCACCATGTCAAGGTCCAGACTGCCTACTCCTTCAACTCTCTCATAGAACCCTGGCCTGCATGACTGATATACAATTATATTATTATCTGTGAGTAATTAATGTGCAGTCACATGATTATCTGTATGACCTGGTCTAAGGTCTCCCTCAGTCTGAGCACCCCCAGAAGGCAGAGTAGGATCTGGATGGTGCATAGATGTGGCCGCAGCACAACACCTGGGACATGGTGGGAGCTCAGCATGTTAGAGCTTTGCAGTAACAGGGTCAGGGACGTGGGACAGGGTCAGCCCAGCAAGGAAGAGGGAACAGGTACAGTGGCTAGGAGTTTGGGCTCTGGAGTCAGGGAGGGCCTGGTTCAAATCCCAAATTGAGGTGATCTTGGGTAAGGTGTCTGCCCTGCCTAAGCCCCAGTCTCACCAGCCAGGGACAGAGCTGGCCCCACCTCACAGGGCTGTGGTGAGGGTGAAATAAGAGAAAAGACACCAGGCACCTAGCACACAGTACGTGCTCACAGCAGATGCCCACTGTTGTGGGTGACAGTGTGATTATCCAGAGGCACTCCAGCCAGGAAACCAGATGTTCCAGGGTGTCTCCCCAAGGTCAGGGTACCAGTGCAGAAGACGCAGTTGCCATGGAGGTGGTAAAGTCTCTTTATTCAGTCCTGGAGTGGAGCTGGCCCCACAGGGCAAAGGCAGGGGTTGATCAGGGCCAGACCTTCAGCCCTTGGGCAGCTCAGGGCCAGCCAGGCAAGGCTGGTAGGTGCCAGGTGCCAGCAGCTGCAGGGCGAACTCGGTGATGACGGCTGTGAGCCCCCAAATACGGTGTGGCCCATGCAGGAAGACGGGCAGTGTGTAGCGGAAGTGGCCACCATGGCAGAAGTGGGTATAGCCCTGGTTCTGCGCCTGCAGCAGGTGGGCCAGGGGCAGTGCAAACACTTCATCCACCTGTGGGCAGGAGGCATCGAGAAGGTAGACAGAGCACTGGCTACTGCAGCTCCCCACCCAGCATTCCGCTACTCACCTCCTCGGGGTTGGGCCTGAGGCTCTGGAGATCCAGCGGGCCCACGCCAGCAAGCACTGGCACCACAGAGGCCTTTGGCTGAGGCAGGAGGAGGGCGGGCAGTCAGGGGAGGCGTGGCCTCAGTGGGGCTTTGGGACTGGGAAGGGGACCTGAAAGGAAGACTTCAGAGGCCTTCAGTGCAGGCCAGGTCCACCTGGCCCCTGCCCTTGGGCTTGCTCAGCCATGCTGACTGACTCAGTTTCACAAAATCCACTAGATGCATTCAGGCCTCTGGGCCTTTGCAGACTGGTCCCTCTACTCAGGACAACCTTCCCTTACTTTCATTACCCTAAAATCTCCCCATTGTCATTCAGTCCCTGCCTACCCTTCAAAGCATTCCCTAACCTTTATCCACCAAGCTGAGCAGAGCTGGCTCACCTGTGGGCATGTGGGGGTGGGCTACCTCCAACCCAGGACCTGAGCCTCAGTAGACCCTGTGAAAGGGGGTAAAATACCCCGACCCCTTCCCGACGGGTTGTGTGAGGACGGAACACAACTGCCAGGCAGGTGTCTGGGGCTCCACCGCACTGCGAGACTGCTGGAGCCCATGACCACTCTCCTTGTCCCCGGGGTCCCTGCTTCTAGCCTAGGGCAAGCACAGTCGGTGCATGGGGTAAGGGCTGGTGGTGGCCTCAGGGCCTGGTGGGCTTACCTGGTCCTGCAAGGGCCGCAGGACACCCCACACATGCTCCTCAGGCACCACAAGGCCCAGCTCCTCACGAGTCTCCCTCAGGGCTGTCTGAACCACATCCCGGTCAGTGGGATCACACTTGCCACCTGGGAAACTGAACAGGCACAGGGAGCCTGGTTCTTGGGCTGTTGAGGCCATGGAGGGGTGGTGGTGGCAGCTGTGGCAGAGGGCTAATGACCCACCTAAATAACGTCTGTCTCTGCCCCTAGTTTGCAGAGAGGGCTGGGCAAGCCACATGACCTCGCCAAGCTCAGTTTACCTCCCTGAGCAACGAGGGTAAGGGAGAGGGGCCCTGGGGCTCAGACACACAAACTCTGCTTATGGTGGCCTTGGTGGAGCTGACATTAACCCTATGATGTCCCCAGTTCCCGCCGGGGGCGGGGCCAGGGCGGGACACGGGGCAGCCCAGCCCCGAGTGCTTCCTGGGCTCTGGACCCGAATCTCTCCAGAGTCACCATAAGAGGGCGCGGTCCTGCCTTTTTAGAAGTGGGACACAGATCTGAGAGATGTCCCCGTCAGAAGTGGCGCGGGACGCACATCGAAGGATCCGCGCAGCGCCCGGGCAGGAGCTCCTGCGGCACCAGGTTCGGGGCGAAGGGACGCGGGTTGCTGACTCCTGGCCGCAGTCCGCGGGCGGAGGGGCTCTCCCCGGACCCAGTCTACCGAGGCGGCCATGGAGGCTCAGAGAGGCTTGGTGCCTTGCCCACGACCCTGCAGTCGCCGGGGTTCAAAGGGCTCCTCCAAAAGGGAGAGGATTTCCCGGCCGGTGTACCTGACGTCACCCTTGTGCCTCCCGGCCAGACGGCTGGACCGCAGCGTGTAGAGCAACGCCGGAACCCCGCGCACCGAGCACAGCGGCACGAGTACGGCGGCCGCCGCGGGCCGAGCGCGGAGCCGGGCCGTGGCCCCCGCCAGCAGCCGTCGGCAGCGCCGCTCGCCCTCCGCCGACAGGCAGTCGGGCAGCATGTCCGGCCCAGCACGGCCAGGACAACGAGGGCACCGGGCCGCGCGAGGGAAGGGGCAGTGCGCACACTCCCAGGTCTCTCCGGGATCTGGGCGGGGACCGCAGGAGGAGTCGCCCCGCCCCGTGGTGGCTTCCCAGCGGCGCCGGCCACGCCCACAGACCCCGACCTAGTAAAGGGGGCGGGCCCGGCAGGAGCGAGTGATGGGGCGGGGCCGGAAAAGGCCTGAGCTGCGGGCAGAAGGGCTGGCCTGGGTGGTTCGAAGTGTGTCACCGAGCACGGGAGTCGGGGTGTCTGGCCGTTGAGGCCCCGCCGGGCCCCGTGTTCCTTCTCGCCCGAGGTATACGGGACCTCAAAGGAAGTGCGCCAGATGTTCGGAGTCGGCGTTTAGTGGGGGTCTACGAGACCCCACCAGGAGGCCGAGCCGCCCTGGGAGTCCCTTGCCCTCCCCACGCTCCAGGCCTTCTCCCTTGGTTCCTCTGGGTGGTGCGCGCCGCTCCCTCTCGCCCCAAGGGACTCACTTCAGCCCCAGGCCTTCGCCTTGCTTTTCCCACCGCCGGGAGCTCACTTTTTTTTCCGCCTCTGCAGTTTTTACTCCCATAGGTGTTGGTTCAAATGTCACTTTCTCTAGAAGCTCTCCTGCCTCGAGTCTTGATCGGATTCTCAAACTCCCCCCCACCCCTTGACCCTTGGAGTCACTGCCTATGGTGCTCTGCACCTCTTTGTAAAACTCTGACCCCTCCAGGCACCAGGCGACCCTCGCTTTGGGCATAACATCTAAACATGGAATGGCAGGTGTCCCATGCTTTGCTTCCACTTTGAACAGGTGCCTCCCTGAGCTGTGGTGGCGGTCCTCATTGGGGCACACAGGCAGAGAGCAGGAACACAGCCTCCCTCACAGCTTGTATCCCCACGTTGACTATCACTCTGTGCTCCCAGGGATCCCAACAGCACTGGGCAGAGCTTTGAGATATCTGCAGGCCACACTCGGGTGTGGGCATTCCTGAGTCCCTCCACCTTGACCTCTGAGGACAGAAGTGCTCTGACCACTCATGCCAAATGATTTAATGCTGGGGGGAAAAGAGAGGTAAAGCAGGGCTTGGAAGAGTCACCCCCAAGGCAGAAGGGGGCAGGTTGTGAGGTAGGGGGCCTGGTTCCAAGCCTGGCACCAGCTCAGCCTTGTTGTGACTTTGGGCAGGTAGCTTCCCTCTCTGGGTTTCCACCTGCCCTGCTCTCTCCATGTGAGGGGAAGGGGGTCTCTGCAGAGGTGAGTTTGGGGTCCAGGGTAAGAGGACTCTGTTCACAGGGCCCCCACCATTACTGTGGGTCCTGGCCAGCCCCTGGGCACAGAGCGGTGGAGGGGAGGAGCCCCAGCCCAGCTGGGAGGGGCACCCCCTGACCCCTGTCATCCTGAATATTGGGGATGGGGTATGGTGTTGGCCGGGCCCTTGGGATTCGGAGGCGGCTTGAGGCTCCACGGTACAGGCCCTGGTAGTTGAGGGGCCGGTAGATGGCTGGGGCCAGGAGAGCCTCAGGGGGAGCCAGCAGCTGATGGTGGAGCCTGGCAGGGGTCCTGGAGGTGAAGGCTGGAGCTTTGTTGGGGTCTAGGGAGGAAATGGTCTGAGTGGACCCCAGACCTCCCCTCACACCCTCAGCCTGCCTGTCCCCTTTCCTGCTCCTCCCATCCCAAGTTGCCCACCTCTTAGTCTTTGCTCTTTCTCTTCTATATGCCAGAAATTTCTTCCCCACCTTCTCCCTCTGTCCAAACCCTTCCCAGTCCTCCAAGCCCCAGCTTGGGAACCACCTCCTCCAGGAAGCCTACGTGACCCTCCTTCCCTCTGCTCTCAGCACCTTATCACTGCCCTGGTCTTTCTGCTCTGGGTCCCACATTGTCTCCAAAATCTCTGCCTCCCCGTCTCTGTTCACACAGATGCCCAGTGAGCTTGCTGAACATGCTGAAACCCCTTCCTGGAGGCCTGGTGGCCCTGTCCCCTCACTTCCTGCCCACAGTGCCGGCTCTCGTCCCACTGTGCCTGTGGCCTGGGGGCTGACCTTTCTCCTGCTCTGGGGAGCCCTTCAGCAGGCAAGGGCTGAGGCTGCTGCGACTCTGGGTTGGGACGCTGAGCAGGGGCCTTGGAGATACAGTCCTGAAGGTGTGGCAAGCGGGAATGGGGGCAGGGGTCAAGGTGGAGAACCTAGGCCAAGGGTCATGGTCAGAGTCAGACAGTGGGATCCCAGGACAAGCCAGTGGATGAGACCCTGAAAGAGGGTCAGGAGCCAAAGCCTTAGGAGATGCCTGGGGTGAGGGGATGGGTTAGGGCAGGTGGGCAGGGTTGGCCGGGGCCAGACAGTACCAGGAGTCCGGGTCACTCTCCCTAAAGCCCTTGGCAAAAGGGTTGCTGGCAATTTTCAGCTGAGTGATCTGCAGGGGAGAAACTGTAGTTATGAGCCAGCTCTGAGCTGGGGAAAGTCTGTGGGGCCCCAGGCTCAGCCACCCTCTCCTCCCAGGACCCCCCAATCTGGAGGAACCACAGAACCAGTGAGCGTGAAGGCAGGGGAATGACTGTGGACAGATACCCACTGAGTCCCAGGGAGGGAGGGGAGGACAGGGGTCTGTATGCAGGAGGGGCCTAAGAGCCTGGGGCCTTAGTCTCCCCGCTGTGAAATGGGCTGGCAGCTGCCTCATGAGCTGTGGCCTGACCCACCCGATGGTTCTGATATGCTGTCACGGCCGTGAACTGGGTCTCCGTGAAGACAAAGGACTTAAAGTTCTCCTGGGCATAGCGCTCACTGTCTTTGCGTGGGTCCACGAAGACCACGTGGAAGCGGGGCTGGTAGCGGTGCATAGAGTTGAGGATGATCTGTGGGGGTTGCGGAAGTGGGTGTGCAGGGGTGGGGCACAGCCACAAACCCTCACTGAGGCTGAAGCCCTTTTCCCCCCGGGAAAAGGCAGCCCTGAGCCCGCAGCCCATCTTGAAATGGTGGTGCCGGGTCTGGGCTTGAGAGACTGCAGTTCTTTGTCAAAGGCCCCTTTGTGTCTGAGCATCCTTACTGCTTGGCCTTCCCTCATTCCCATGTCCCAGCTGTCACAGAATTATCCGGGACCTGACCACCTCTCCCACCCACTGCATCCACCCCTCCCGGCCACCATCATCTTTCTCCTGGGTTTCCTCAGCTGCCTCCTGGCTGTGCTCCTCGCCTCCACCGGGTGCCTCTGCCCGTTCCCCACATAGCATCCCCAGTGAGCAGCTCAGAACCCTCCTGTGACACCTGCCCCATACAGAGTAAAGACCAAAATCCTCTCTGGAGCCAACTGGCCCTGCAGATCAGCCCTGGCCGCCCCTGGGATCCCTTTCCCGCCTATTGCCCCTCCGTGGTCCACTCCAGCCACACAGGAGCCTCCTCGAAGCTCCCAAAGTCCCCAACATTCTCTAGCCTCAGGGCCTTTGTACTTGCTGTTCCCTCTGCCTGCAACAGCTCCCCCTTCTATACGCATGGGCTCCTTCCTCCACTTCCTTCGGATCTCTCTTCAGATATCCCTTGAGCCCTGTGAACTGAGCAGCCACCTCCGTCTCAGCCCCCCTCTCTGTTTCCTTTTTCTCCTGGCATTTATCACCACCTGAGACATCTGGATTCTTATCATCTGCTCCCTACCCCAGGAGGGGAGTCCCGTGAGGGCAGGGGTCTTTGACAGAGTGTCAGCAGTGCTGTGTTCCTACCTGTCCGGGCAGTCCCCTCTGCTCTCCAGCCCCTGGCCAGGTGAACTTGGCCCCCCGCCTTGGCGTCAGACTCAGGCAGGGGTGCTGGGAACTAAGGTCATCAGGCACCAAAGGCCTTCGGGCTTCATCACAATCAGGCCCCAGTGTCCCCTGCCCTGGCCCAACCCCTCCCCACTGTGGCCCGGGCCTCACGTGGCCGTTGTCATCCAGCAGGTTGTTGGTCAGCTTGAGCTTGTCAAAGGACACAATCTGGCGCATCCACTGTGCACCCTTGGCCGGTGAGTCGGGGTGGAAGTGCACACGACCAGGCGTGGCTGGGTCCGCCTTGCCTGCCACCAGCCAGGCTGAGCTGTGGAAGGCATACCTGGGGACAGAGCAAGATGGCGAGGGTGCCCCGACTGCACCCCACGACATCTCATCTGCTGCTGCCCCTATGTAGAGCCAAGACTGATGAGGCGACAGGGCTGTCCTTGTCCCCATCACAGCCCAGGTACCAACTCCATCTGCACATGGGGAACCGGAGGCTCCAAGAATGCTGTGCAGCTCTGGGTTCCCCATGGCTCCACCCGCTGCCCAGGGCTAACCCACCCTGCCTACCCAGGCTCACCCACTGCCCACTTCAGACTGGGGCTGCCCTGAGCTGCCCACCATCAGGCTCCCCACTGCTGCCCCAGGATAGGCCTCCCTGACACTGCTCCGCCCGGCCCCTGCCTCCCCCAGGTGCAGGTAGGGGTCTACCTTCCCATCTCAGCACCTGAGGTCTGAGCTGCATCCCCCGGCCATCCCCCAGACCTGTATCTCTTGTCGTCCAAAGGCACAAAATCCATGAGCAGCGCATAGTCAGCCAGAGTGTCCATGCCCAGAATCTTCACCTGGAAGGTGGGGAACATCCTCCTGCAGGAGGGGGCGCTCAGCTGCCAGAATCTGGCTCCACCCTGGCCCCCGCCCCCACCACACACACCCCCTCTACTCATACCTGCCTGCCTTGGTGACTATCATCTCTGTGCCCAGCTGGTTGAACTCCTCCCACAAAGCCTTCATCTCCAGCCGAACTGTCACGCTCGACACATGTGGGTTCTTGGGGCCCTGCCCAATGGGCTCAGCCACCGCCTGGACCCCTGCAGAGCCGGTGGAAGAGTCTGATGGTAACAGGGAGACCAGCTGGGGCTCCCAGCTGGGGCTAATCGTGGGCAGGGTGTAGGTCTCCGAGGGGGCAAATACCCTGAGGCCAGCAGAGAGGAAAGCTGGGGAGAGAGGATAGAATGTGGGCTCTTGTTCACCTCACCCACCCCCACTCCACCCAGCCAGCCTTCATCTTTCAGGCTGCACCTAGAAGCCTCTTCCTCCAGGAAGCCCTCCCTGACTGCCAGGCCTGTGTTCCCACAGGATGCCCAACTCAGCATTACTTCATGAGGTAAATGCTCGCTTAAAGCTCAGGGAGGCCAGAGACAGAGACTGTCTGGCTCCCCAGGGAATCTTTGAGCCATCAAGAGGCCATGTGGACTTGAGCAAATTGTTTTACCTCCCTGAGCCTCAGTTTCCACATCTGTCACAGGGGTTCTTAATATCTGCCTTACAGGGCTGATGTGAGGATTTGTGAGGACACACAGCAACCCTGGCACACAGTAGGCCCTGCATAAAGGACATCTGTTATGGATGAGGGGACATGTGGGGTCATGGGGTTGGGGGTGGGGGTGTTTCTCAGCTCTGTGGGGACCCGGCTGCCTGGTGCAGCTTAAGAACACTGAGCTGATAGGGATCCCCAAATTACCACGAATGACTCTCACCCACCTCTGACCCCGAGAACCCGCCCAAATCCTGCCTCCAGAAGCAAGTTCTAACACCTTTCTGCTCTGGCCTCCTCATTTTTTTTCTAAAGAGCCCATCTTTTGATCTGCAATCCTGGCACAAGCCTTGACCAAAAACTGCTGCACTCTAACTTTCTGATTAAAAAGAAATCCTACCTACAATGAAATACTATTTTATACTCTCAAGGATGCCTATTACCAAAAACAAAACAATAATGAAAACAAAAAATGAAAAATTACAAGTGTTGGCGGGGATGTGGAGACACTGGAACCTTTGTGCTTTGCTGGTGGAATATAAAATGGTGTAGCTGCTGTGGAAAAGGCTGGCGGTTCCTCAGAACATTAAAGATAGAAATACCATGTGATCCACCAATTCCATTTTTAAGTATAAACCCAAAGAATCAAGAGCAAGGGCCTGAACAGATCTGTGTACCTGTGTTCATAGCAGCATTGTTCACAATAGCTAAAATGTAGAATGAACCCAAGTGTCCATTGCTGAATGAATGGATGAGCAGAATGTGTCTATACAGACAATGAAATATTATTATCCAGCCTTTAAAAGGGAGGAAAGTGTGGCACAGGCTACAATACGGATGAACCTTGAGGATGTTATGCCAAGTGAAACAAGCCAGTCACAAAAGGACAAATATTATATGATTCCACTCATAGGAGGTATCCAGAGTAGTCAAATTCATAGAAAGTAGGATGGTGGGGGCCAGGGGCACGGGGAGGGGGAATGGAGATTTAATGTTTAAAGGGGACAGAGTTTCGGTTTTACAAGATGCAAAAAGTTCTGGAGATGGATGGTGGTGATGATTGCACAACAATATGAATGTGCTTAAAGCCACTGAACACTTAAAGATGGTTAAAATGGTCATTTTTATGTTATGTGTATTTTAATACAATTAAAAATTGGGGGGGGGGGGCAGAGGGAGATAGTTAGGCTTATTTATTTATTTATTTTTAGAGGAGGTACTGAGGATTGAGCCCAGGACCTCATGCATGCTAAGCACGCACTCTACTGCTTGAGCTGTACCCTCCCCCCTTAAAAATTTTAAACTAGAATAAGCATCCTGAAAACCAGAGCATTAGTTTTAGCAGCACCATAAGAGGCAGAAGACCTGGTAAAACCATGAGATCCCCTGGGCAGAGGCAGAATGTTGGCACTGGAGGGATGGATGGTCAGACAGCCAGGTGGAGGGAGACTCCTGGAATGGTGGAACGTGTAATGTGCTCCCAGGCGGGCAGCAGCTTGCTAGAGCCAGTGCATAGTGGGTACCTGGTGAGAGTGGGGCCCAAGGCCTGTGGTCCCTCCCATCCTTAGCAGCCCTAAAAGCCACGTTGAGAAGTGGCACCTCACTAAAGCCCCTGGAGTCTAGAGGTGGGTGTTTCACTGAGAGAGGATGGACCATCTCAGGTTTAAATCCCCCAGAGGGGCATGAAGGGCGGATAAGCTGGTGTCCCCCACCACCTGGACTGGCCATCAGATGGGCAACTGCCCATCACTCAGCTGTCCCGCAGAGGCAGGTACATCATGCAGGTAACTGATGCCAGCCCCCGGGGTCCACGGTGGTGGGTCCCAAGGTGGGGAGGCTCATATGCTCTGCTGGGCCTGGGGACTTCGCAGGCTGCTCACTGGCTCCCAAGTCTTCTATGAGCCCATGCCCTGCCCATCCCGGTCCACAGGCAGCCCCTCAGCACCCTCAGTAACTCTGGGGAGGAGCCTGTCCTCTGCCCAGTTCCTTGAGAAGCCAGCACCTCTTGGGTTCAGGAGTTGACAGTTTCCCACAGGCACAGAGTGAGATCTGGAGAGGAAGTTACCCAGCCCCTGACTTTGATACACAGGGGTGAGGCCCAGAGAGGGGTGGGGACAGGCCCAAGGTCGCCCACGCCTGAGAAGGCCTTCACCTCCCAGAATGGCTCTGTTCCCCTCCCTGTCAGCACCCCCATGGTTACACCTGAGTGACCGGCAGCCCCTTGACTCCGCCCTGGCAGGATCTGAGGCCTCAGCCTGGGGTGCCCCTGCCCCATCCTCTTGCCCAGGGCCTGAGTCCAGTGGGGTTTCCTTGGTCCCCATGCTCATTCCCTGCCCTGCCCCACTCACTCGGAGTCCACGCATGGGGCCGCCTTAGTTGTTCACGCCTTACCTGCCATGGGGACAGCCTGGACTTCCAGCTCCTGGAGAAGCGCTGCTCAGCTGGAGCCCCTGCCTGCCAGGACCGGGATCAGCCTCTCCTGGTCTCCTGGTCCATTCGGCAGTCCAGCTCAGCTCTCAGGCCCTCACTCAGTCTCCAGTCTCCTGGCAGGACTGTCCTTCCCTCCTCGATCACCCAGGTCTTTGTTCTCCACTGGAGCCAGGCACCTGGTCTCTGCAGGTGGGACCCTGGTTCTGAGGGCCCCTTCTCCAAGCCACTCAGAGTGGACTGTGCGAGGCTGCTGGCTCGGCTCGTCCAGCTCCAGGCACGATGCTGTGCGGGAGGAGGGCAGGTGGGAAGGCTCTGACGTGGCAAAGCCTCCTCTCCCCCTCCCAGTCTCCCTCCTGTCTTCCTCCCTTCCCCAGCTAGGAGCCCCCCCAGCCATTCCTGATCAATGGGCCCAGGCGCAGGGCGGGGGCCCATCTTGAGGATGGGCTGGGCGATCCACAGGGGCCCAGGCCTGGCTGACTGGAGGGGCTGCGGCTGACAAGGCTTCAGGGAGGGGGGGTGCGGGCCGCAGCAGTAGCAGGAGAAAGGAGAGCTGAATGATCAAGGCAGTGCCCTCTCACCAGGACCCAGACCCCTGACCTGAGTGGTGTGGAATCATGGGGAAACTTGAGCAGGAAAGGCAAGGGGGCAACAGCCACAAGTACAAGCAGAGGCGGAGCCCCCGGGCTGGGTGGCAGGAAGCCCGTCCTCCAGACAGCTTGGCCCGATGAACTGTGCAACGCTAGCAGGTCCCTACTAGTCCCCATGCCTCAGTTTCCCCAACTGAACTAACTGCATAATTGCTTCTGCCTGGGATGGGCTGGCCCAGCCTGGGGAGCAATAAGCTGTCCCCATCCTGGTTGACAGTGCCTACATAGTCTCCACGGGGTAGGGGGCTGGCCCAGGTCAGAGGTCCCTGGGACATGCCTGCTCTGCCTGCAGGTCTGTCTGTTCTGTTCAGCCTGACCAGGCCCCTCCCCAGGTTGCCCTTGCTTGTTTGGCGCTGGGTATTCAGGGAACACACAGATCACCAATCAGGAAGGCAGAGGCGAGGGATCCCCCAAAGCTAGTTGCTGCCATATGGCCCAAGGAGGGTCATCAGGCTACATCCCCAGGTAGCCTACTCCAGGAGGGAGCACTGCAGCCTAGCCCCCGGGTGGGAGCACCAGGCGAGAGCATGCCAGGCTGGACTGGGCATGCTCTACTGGCGTCCCCAAAGTCGGCTGGACCCCCTAAACCTCCTCCAGAGTCTGGCACTGGGGAAATGGGGTTGGCAGAGGCCCATACCTAAGAGGGGGCACAGAGTGACACTCCAGCCCCTCCCAGAAGTGTATATCAGCGGGCAGACCTCTCCCCCTTCAGCTAGGGGAGGCCTGCTGCTTCAGTCCCCTGGGCCCGAGACTCCTGCCTGCCCAGCTGGGAGGAATCCCGCAGGGAGAGTGTGGACTGACCCCCAGCCCAGACCCACGCCCAGCTGTGGGAAGAAGGTGATGCCAACTCTGGGGTTTGCTGTTGGGCAAGATGGGGGGCAGTTCTCTGCGCTTGTGATGGAAGGTCCCATTGGCTCCCAGGGGCCACCCAGTGAGGTGTGGCCAGGCTATCCTGTCCCAGGATCCACAGTGGGGCAGGCGGGAAATGGGAGAGATGATGGAGAACTGGGGGGATCCGCACTGATCCTGGTGGCTCCCCCTCAGCCAGGACTCCCAGGGGCCCAGGGTTCTATTGGCTCCTGATGTGTGTGTGTGTGTGTGTGTGTGTGTGTGTGTGTGTGTGCACGCGCGCGCGCATGTGCACACGTGTGTTTGAACATGCCATTGGTCTGTGTGATGAGAACCCTCCCATGTGTACATAAGTACACTGACATCACTGACATTCCAACCCACATGCACACACAAACTCAAGGCCGGATGACCCGCCACCACTCATGTGCACATGTGCACAAGCTCCTATGTGCACAGAAACACAGGCTTTCTCTTACACGCACACACACACCACAAGAACCATGCACAGAGGCATACCTCCCTCTACAGCCTCCTCTCCAGCTGGCTTGCCCTTCCTGCCGGAGGCGCCTGCTGGCCCCCTGCCCTCTCATCCATCTTGCCTGCCAGCCTGTCCCTCGTGCCCCCATATCCTTCACACCTTCTCATCTTGCTGCTCAATAGCAGGAGGCAGTGTGGCAGCCGTGGCCGCAGGGAGATGGATGGGCCAGGCGGGGGTGTAGAGGGGCCAGGGAGTGATGCCTGGAGAGGATGGAGCTCTGGGCCCCACCAGCCCCAGTGTCAGGCAGGAGTGATGCTGCCAGGCTCCAGTGGGTGTGGAAAGTGTGAGGCTGAGTCCAGGTCCTGACTCGCCCTGTCCAGTTCAGCCCTGCCATGGACACCCTGCAGAGAGTGCCTGGATTGGGACTGAGGGGATCCCAGCAGCAGACCCTGTGCCCACTCCCTCCCTGACACTGACGTGCAGTGTCCTGGTGATGGAGGAGTCTCAGCCTCCCTGGTAGGACTCCCGCCTACCCTACCTGAATCGCCTACTTGTGTCCCTGTGCCTGGAGGGGCTGTCCTGGGTGGGGAGAGCCTTGGGGAGCTGTACTTTTTCCTGGCCTTGACTCCCCCTGAGCCCTCATAGGCATTGAGCTCATTACACACCTGGAAATGCACATCTGGGCTGTGCACTCAGCCACATGTGGATCCCCCAGAATGCCCAGGGTACTGAGGCTCTCAGAAACACATGTATGTACAGACACTCACACCTACATAGAGCACCTAGGCATGGACATCCACACACGTGTGCACATACTTCTGCCCTCCCAGATCGACTGTCTGGCCCTGGAAATGTAGTGGAGTTGGAACCCTCCTCTGGGTCATGGTCTCCCCTAGAAGACCCTCTGCTGGCCCTAGGACCGTCTTTCTTCAAGCCCCGCTCCCTCCCCCCAGCACACACCACGGGATCTTCCTCCTGGGCACTGATGAAAAAGCGTGGGCACAGAGACAGCCACAACTCGCCCCGGGACACAGCATGTCCAAGACCACCCTGAGCCAGACCTGCCCTAGATCTGAGGTTGAGGTGGGAAGCCCCATAAAAAGACCGGCAGGACCCCCCAGCAGGGCCACTACTCTCCTGCCAGCACCATCCGGTTCCCTGGCCCAGAGGCTCTATCTCTTTTTGCCTCTGAAAGGGCTTACTTCTAGGAAAGTGGAACTTATCCGTAAAATTCTATTGGTTCCCTGAGCTAACTCCTGATTGGTTATTTCCTTCACTCCTGATTGGTTATTTCTCTAACTTCTGATTGGTCCGTTTGTAGTACTTTATTTGCATGGAGCTCACTCCTGATTGTTTCTCTCCCTCCTGATTGGTCCATTTCTACAAAGCTTGTTCCTAATTAGTCAACTTTTGTTATACCTTATTTGCATATGATGTTGCAAACTATAAACTGGCAGCCTATAAAAGCCTGTGTAAATCTACACAGGGGGTCCAGAGCTTGGAGTGTTAACTTTTCTGGGCCTGCTGGCATAATAAATCTGAGTTCTCCAACTCTCTGAGTGCTGTTTGGTGTCTCGCTGGGATCCAGGTTGCTGTCACAACTGAGCTGTAACACGTTTTTCTACAACAAGGTCACAGAAGGGCCATGAAGGACAGGACACAAACTGTGGTGTCCCCTTCACCATAATGTTGTTACCAGTAATATAGCACATCAAAATAAAATATGTAGCTATAATAAGAGCACAAAAAAAAAAAAAAGTCCAACCAAATTCTGATTTTCCTCACCATTGTTATTTGGTCCTTTAAAAAGGACCAGATTTTTGAAATACCTAAATCTTCCAACTATTTCTCTCTCTTTTGTGCCCATGCTTTGTTGTGCCCTCGGCTGGGGGTTCTGCTTGCCCTGACCATGGCTGCCCCTCTCAGGGAGGGACAGGGCTGACAAAGGAAGGAGGTGGAGGTACCTGAGACAGAAACCCATACCTGCAGAGGTTCAGCATTACTTGGTCACCCAGGTGGCGGGGAGTGGGGGGTGGTTGGGACCTGAGTTCCACTGACAGAAAAGGACCCTACTGGCCCACAAAGACTCATCACGAAGGAGGGAGCTCTGGCTGGTCACTGGCTCCAGAGCAGAGCTTTGGGGGTGGGTTGGGGAGGGCTGGTGCCAACAGAGCAGGTGACACTCTCTGAAGCTCCTCCCACCTCTGAAGGCCAGTTGAGGGGCTTGGGGAACAGTTACTAGGCAGGCTAGGGCTGAGGAGCCCAGGACTGCTGGACACAAAGGCCACCGGAGGGCATGGATGTTGCTCAACAGCGACCCCATGTGGCAGAAAATAGAGCAGCAGCTGGTGGGCTGCCCATTCTTCCCAACCTCCTTCTTGCTAGGTTTAGAAGCAGGATTACCCAATTCCTGTAACATGAGGAAGGGGAGGTCTGGAGGGGATGATGCTGGACTCCCTGCTAACATGCATAGGGATGCTCGTGGAATTAATTGGAAAATAAGGAGAGAGCTGCGTATTTGCACCAACAAGCAGGCGAATTTGGTAGTACCTGTTCCATATCCCCTCCTGCCCTCCGCAGGCTCTGTGAGGATCTCTGGGGCCCTGAGTCCTAGGCCTACGTGTGGGGTTCCCGGGGCGGCAAGAGGGGCGGGGCATGGGGGAGGCCAATCTCCTGTCCTGCTCCTGATTCTGAGGTGCTGGTGACCCTGCGGGAGGCCTTGTGATCCCTCCCTCTGGGCCTCAGTTTTCTCTGACACCCCCAAGGCTGTTATTCTGGAATCTTCCCCCATAACACACACACCTGC
The DNA here is from genome assembly GCF_036321535.1 of Camelus dromedarius. Taxonomy (NCBI): domain Eukaryota; kingdom Metazoa; phylum Chordata; class Mammalia; order Artiodactyla; family Camelidae; genus Camelus; species Camelus dromedarius. The sequence continues at coordinate 5,002,855 of NC_087447.1, read as the reverse complement.
AGCTGAGGACCTGCCAACTCCCTGGCCTCGGTGCAAGGGAAGTCCACACTGCTCACAGTTCTATGCGCTTCCATCTCACAGGCAGGAAAGGCCGTGCCTGTGCAGGAGGCTGAGTGTGTGAGCCCGTCCCTCCGGGCCCAGGGCGAAGTGCGCCGTAGGGAGCCTGCCTCCTTGGTCCCTGGGCCAGGCCCTCTCCTCTCTGGGCCTCAATTTCCCAGCTATGTTGGGGATTGAGTGAGTGGGGACGCGGGGCAGGGCCACCTGTAGATGGTGGCACCAGTGCATGGCAAAAACACGTTGTGGGTGCCTTCCATGATGAGACCGTGGTGTTGTGAAGGTCAAGGATGAGTCAAAGGCTGGGCCCAACTCCTTGGGTGGTCCCAGCAGCGGATTCAGTTCTTGGGCCTTGTCACCTTATACAGGTCATCCCGGTTGGCCCTGGCATGGTGGAGGCAGAAATGGAGTATCAGCCCCCTGACGTTCTCAGTCAAGGATCTAGTGGGGGCGGGGAGCCTCATGCTGCCAGCAGGAGTGAAGCTCCTGAGACTCTCCAGGAGGGACAGAGCCACTCAGGAGCTCGTGTGGATACCTGCCTGGCTCAGGGCCCTTGTTGACTCCCTACAGCCCCATAAAATCCAAACCCTTGGCCTGGCCCTGCCCACCTGCTTCATCAGCTCTCATGCCAGCCACCCCTCCACATCTTCAGGCCTCGAACCTGCTCGGCCTGTCCCTGGATAGTCCTCTCCTGTCTTCACCTGGTTAACTAATACTCACTCTTTGGGCCTTGGCTGAGATCCCACCTCCCCCAGGAAGCCTTCCCTGATTGCCCTTGCCCAAGTTAGATGCCTTGTGTAGCCACCACCCCTGCATTTAGCCTCCTAGTTTGTGGCTGTTGGGTCCTTCCTCTGTCTCCCACAGTAAGCACCCCAGTCCTATTTCCCATTCTCTCACCTAAACTGACCAGAGCCTGGCTCAGACACAGGGCTCAGCCAATATCCATTGAAGGAAGGTATAAACAGTGGTTAAGTAAACAGTTGGTGGGTAAGCACAGCTGGTGGGGCTGATCTGAGGCAAGCCCCAGGGTCTGGAGAACCCAGAGGAGGTCCTGTCCCAGCTTGGGATCAGGAAGGGCTTCCTGGCGGAGGTGAAGTCAATCTGGAGTTCTCAAAACTGGAAAGGGAGGAATGGGCATTGCAGGCAGAGGGTGACCCTGCTGGTGGCCAGAACGTGAGCTGAGGTGGAGACCTCAGTGGGCACGTCCCCCCACCCTCCCGTCACTGCCCCATGGCACAGGGCCTCTCTGGGCACTGGCAGCCAGCACACAGTGGTGTTGGATGGCGTGCCTGGTGGGTGGACCTGCCCAGGCAACCCTGGCGGAGATGCAGGGCTCAGGGCTCAGGGTTCAGGGCTGGGCTGGAGGTGTTGCGCTCCCTGGGGCCTGAGGAGCCCAAGCCCAGCTAAGGCAGGGCAGCTGCTTGTCCAAAGGAGCTGGTTGTGGAGTGGCACGATCCGGATGACTCCTGCTCCTTCCTGCCCCTCCCCCATGCTCCTCTGAGCTGGTACGGGGGGGCCTCCGGGACTAGGGTGTGCAATTTCTGGACCTATAGGAATCTATGGGTCTGGAGATCCCTGGGCAGGAAGGGTTTCTGCTGAGTTGGTGGAGAGCAGGGATGGGGGTATGTGTGGGCTGAGGTCCACCTGGAGGTCAGGAGCGCTGGGGTCTCCCTGCCTGGCTCTAACTCACACTGTTGCTTGCTGCTGCCGCAGTCCACCGAGTCCAGACCCTGCAGCCAGGCTCCCACCCTGGCCCTTGGTCCCTTCCCTGGGAATTGGAACAGCCCCACCTCCCAGGGCTATGTGGGCATCCCACTGGGGAGTTTGGGAAATTACTTGCAGGGACTCTTTAAAGCCTGGGATGAAGACAACTCCCCCAGAGGGAACCTCAGAGGTCTGCCAAGTGCGGGCTGTTCTCAGGTGTCCAGCCCAGGGTGAGCAGGCCTGGAATCTGCCCCTGGCTGAGCCGTGGGCTGCCACCAGACTGGGCCACTGCAGTTGAGGTGTGTGCCTTGGTGGCCACTCAGATGAGAACGTCCCCCCCGCGCATCCCCTCAGCAGCATGCTCTGCCCCTGCAGCCCCCAGAGGGCCGGGGTCACTTCTGGAACTCCGTTCCTCCAAAGGGCTATTGAGCTATGGGGTCCCAGCTCCACAGCTCTTTGATTCTTTCAACAAAATTTCAAAATATTTCATCCAGTATTTTTTCCCCTTAACAGAGGCACTGGGGATTGAACCCAGGACCTTGTGCACACCAAGCACAGTGGTCTACCACTGAAGTACACCCCCCAACTCATCATCTTGTGTTTTTGATTGTCCTCAGGGACAGATATAACTCAAGTGGTTCAACTTGCTTTGTTTTGGAAATGACCCTCAGACCCATTTTATAGATGAGGAAACAGAGGCTCAGACAGGAGGCCCAAAGGCTCCCAAGGGCACTAGGGGCAGAACTGGAGTTGGAACCTGGGGGTCCAATCTGAGCTCTCCCTGCTGCTCTCAAGGGACAAGGCAGGGCAGGATGAAGACTAAGTCCCCTGCACCTGGTCCCGGGGCCTGTCCTTTCCCCAGGCTCAGCTGTCAGGGAGGAGATGATGGCAGTCTAGCCGTCCCTGAGGAGAGGAGCAGTGACATGTCCAGCCAGGTCTCCAGTGCCTACTGCATGCCAGCACTGGGGCTCTGAGGCTGGGCCTCCCCCTAGGTGTCTGGTCCCAGGCTCTCTTCACGACCAGATTGAGTCCTCCCAGGCAGTTTCAGCCCTGCTCCAGAATCAGGCCCAGCGGCTGGGGGCTCCCTCCAGGCCAGGCCTCTTTGCAGTGGCTCAGATCACACACAACTCATTGTGAGGGCTGGGCTCGCCCTCCGCTTTCCTGCTCTCCTGCCTCCCACCCCCTGATTGTGGGGCCTGTGGCTCCCATCAGCGCAGCTGGTAATAGGGTAGCTGGGGTGGGGGTCGGGGTGAAGTGTGAGGCTGGGCCACCAAGGGGGCGGGATCCCCATAGCTCCCTCCAGGGCCACCCCTTCCTGGGATCTGGAGCCTCAGCAAAGGGAGGACAGAGACCTCCACTAGGGTCACTGAATCTTCACGGCAATGGCCCTGCAGGCCAGCAAAGGGAGGGCAACTGTTATTTGCTGTTTCGCGAGGCCAGACCTGGGGTCTAAGAGGTTGAACGACTTGGCCAAGCCCCGGGCTGGCAGTGGTGGACCGAGTCAGTGGGCGAGCCTGTGCCTGCCTCCCTCCTGTCCTCCCTGGTCCCTGCTTTGTTCAAGGCCAGGGGCTCGAGGCCCCACTCTTTGGGTCAGAGCTGTGCTCTTTGAGAGGCCCACTGGGGCTGCTGGGGGGCTGCTGGGAGTCCACTGCCTCGCTCGCTACCAGACCTCTCGGGAGGGCAGCAGGGGCCTGCCCAGCAGCCCCTGCTGTTCGCCGGGTTGCTGGAGGCCAGAATGCTTCCCTCCAGGAGGAGCTGGGCCCCCAGCTCAGGGCAGGACAGCAGTAGGGAGTCCTGGAGAGTTTCACTTCCTTTGGCTGAGGTCCAGCTTCCCTGTCGCAGAGGGTGTTTATAGATTTTTAAATTTTTCCAAAAAATTTTTTTATTAAAATATGGTTGATTTACAATGTTTCAGGTATACAGCAAAGTGATTCAGTTATATATATATATAAATATATATATCTATGTATATCTATATATGTGTTCTTTTTCAGATTCTTTTCCATTATAGGTTATTACAAGACGGTGAATATAGTTCCCTGTGCTGTACAGTAGGACCTTGTTGTTTATCTATTTTTTTTAACTTAAAATTTTTTTCTTTGCGGGGGAGGTAATTAGGTTTATTTATTTGTTTTAACAGAGGTACTGGGGATTGAACCCAGGACCTCATGTATGCTAGGCATGCACTCTACCACTGAGCTATCCACTCCCCTCTATTTTATATATAGTAGTTTCTATCTGCTAATTCCAAACTCTTAATTTACCCCTCCCTCCCTTTCCCCTTTGGTAACTGTAAGTTTGTTCTCTATGTCCGTGAGTCTGTTTCTGTTTTGTAAATAAATTCATTTGTATCATTTTTTAGAGTTTTTAGATTCCACGTGAGTGCTATCATATGATATTTGTCTTTCTCTCTCTGACTTCACATAGTATGATAATCTCTAGGTCCATCCATGTTACTGTAAATGGCATTATTTCATTCTTTTTTTATGGCTGAGTAGTTGAGTAATATTCCATTGTGTGTGTGCGCGCATGCGCGCGTGCATGCGCACATTTATGTATACCATGTCTTCTTTATCTAGTCATCTGTTGATGGACATTTAGTTTGCTTCCATGCCTTGGTTGTTGTAAATAATGCCACTATGACCATTGGGGGTGCATGTGTCTTTTCAAATTAGAGTTTTTGTCTTTTTTGGATATATGCCCAGCAGTGGGATTGCTGGATCATATGATAAGTCTATTGTTAGTTTTTTAGGGCACCTCCATACTGTTTTCCATAGTAGCTGCACCAATTACATTCCCGCCAACAGTGTAGGAGGGTTCCCTTTTCTCCACACCCTCAGAAGGTGTTTACAGAATGTAAGGGCATCTGGGAGCCTGGGCAAGAACCCCCAGAAACAGTAGCCCCCGATCCTGACTGAGCGTGCACAGGCATGCGTGGGTGCCCAGCGTCTGCCTACCTGAGGGTCCGTGTATTCATCGCTGTGCTCGTGCACCAATGTGTGTCTGTGCCGCAGCAGCAAGAACAGTCTGGAGGTGGGCCTGCTGAGTGGCACCTCTGAGGCCCAGGAAGTAGAGGGGCCCCCCGCCCCCACTGCCTCTGACACCTCTCCCTGACAGGCTGTGTGAGTTGGGGAGAGTCAGTGGCCCTCTCTGGGCCTTGGCTTCTGCCTGTGAAATGGGAGGGAGGCTCCCTCCTGGGCCTGGCAGCTGTGAGGAGGGAGCACAGGGGCAGGTGCAAGCTTGGAGGACAGGCATAGGCGCAGCAGACCCCGGCCTGACCCAGGGCCGAAGCACCGTGAGTGGGCCAAATTCTTCACTGCTGTGGGGGAAACTGAGGCCCAGAGAGGGGACAGGATCTGAACCAACCTACAGAATGTTAAGGCTTGGCTCAGGAGAGCCATGTGACCTGGGAGCCACACCTAAGGGCCACTGTCCAGGGGCTTTGGAGGCCCCCGGCCTAACTGTTCATCAGCCTGACCAGGCTCCGACTTCCCCTTTGGCCTCTGCTCACTCCCCTCGTGCCAGACTTTCCCAGCATCCTCATCACAGCTGTTCCTCCATGCCCAGGACCACCCTGGCCCCTCCTTCCTGCTGGCCTGGTGTCCTGGGGTGGGGGTGGGAGGAAGGCTCACCCTATACTGTTGTTTTATGTAATGGCCCACTCTGGACTGTGACCTGTTACCACAGTGGAACCAGCCCCTAGCCTTGAGGCTGTAGGATGCCATGATTGTCGGACAAGGAGAAGCTGCTGTCACAAAAACTGTGGCTGTGACAGAGCCCTGGGAAGCTCCGGGGGCAACTCTGTAGCCAGGGCCTCTGCCCAGTGCTCACTCAGCTTCTGTAAGAGTCTGGACTCCACTGTGTCCTGGAGTGGGGGTCCCTAAGCCCCACATGTATGATCCCATTGAACATCACACCAACTATAAGAGGTAGGTGGGAACCCCATTCTACAGGATAAGGAAACAGAGGCTCAGAGTAGTTAAGCAAGTTGTCCAGAGGCATCCAGCAACAATATGGAGTGTTGCAAACCCAAGATTTTAGGTGGTGGAGCTACTGTAGGTACGTGTCGGGTGACATGTTAGCCATGAGGCCCATCTGGAGTTGGAGCTAGACTCCCGGGGGAGCAGTGGGTGAGTGGAGTTGGAGGTGGGGCAGAGGTGGATGGGAGGGAGCACTGGGAGGAGGGCACAGTGCGAGCAGAGGCCTGGGAGGGTTCAAGGCTCTTTGAACCTCTGTGTTTCTGGGTTGTAAGAAGCAGGACCAAGTCTTTGTTCCATATCTGGGTAACACTGTCTCCAAGACTGGGCCTGGTCAGCCATGACCAAGAGAGAAAAGGCTAGCATTGGGAAGGGTGGCCTGAGCAGGGTACACTTGTCACATTTTGTGGCCTGTCTTGGACAGCCTCCTGGGGGAGGGGCAGTCAGAGCGTGTGTCCCAGCCTCCCTTGCAACTAGGATGCAGTCATGTGACTCTGCCCCACCAATGAGGTGAGAGCCTGCCATCCAGGGGAGCAGTGTGAGGGAGCTGGTGGGTGCAGAGCCCAGCTTATGGCTGGACTTGGGAGACAGGGCCCAGGTTTTTCTGTGTGACCCTAGGAAGTGTCCTACACTCTCTGGGCCTGGGGACAGGAAGTCCTGCCCCACCTGTGGCAGCAGGCATACCTGGGTTTGAATTCAGCCTAAGCCTCACATTGTAAGCCTTAGAGACTCTGAAACTTAGAAACGCAGTCTCTCTGATCCTCAGTCTCTCTCCTGTTGACCAGAATGAGGACCCCATTATAGAGACTTTAGGTGTGGTGGGAACAAACACTGATGACCATGAGGGCAAAAGGAACAAGATTGGTTGTGATGAGGTGAGGGCCCAAAGAAGAAGTGCCCAAAGAATGTTTAATAAGCTCTGTCTTCTATTCTTTGTTCACTGGACCCATTGCCCAGACTATGGCCAGGAGACCCTCTGATTCTTCTCCGTCCCTCTGGCTTTCTCTTTTTAGTCCAAAGGCTATTTTAAGGAAACAACTTCCCAAGGTCAGGGTGGGGAGAAAGGTGATCTCTTAGACCCAGGCTCATTGGTCACTCAGCTTCTCTCTGGACCACCTACCCATCCATCTGTTCACTATCCATCCCGCCAGCTATCCATCATCTCTCACCCTATCACCCAGCCACTCACCTGCCCTTCTACCCACTCATTGTCTTATCCATCCATCAACCCACCCATTCATCCATCCAACCTCCCTTCATCGTTCACCATCTACTCACCCACTCACTCTTCCATCTATCCATCCATGCATCCTTCATCCATCCACCCACCCATCCTTCCTTCCTTCCATCCATCCTCTCGCTCCCTTATTCATTCTTTCCTTCACTCATCAACAAGCCCCTGTTAAACACCTCCTTTGAGTCCATCCTGTGCCTTTTGGAATCAACCAATCCCAACAATTCCCAGGGGAGCAGGAGGATCCTATGTCCTCTTGGTACTAGCTCAGCTTTCCCACAGTTCTGAGGGGTGAAGAGCCCACTGAAGCAAGACTGGATGGATTGGAAGTGGGCTCCCAGGGTGAGGACTAGGGGAAGATCAAGAGGCTGGTCATAATGGACCAGATAGGCTGTTTACTCATCCCCCACCCCCATATTTCTCAGGAAAGTCCACCATCACTCAGCTCTGCTCTGCTTTACTGTATAAACTCAGTTCAGCCCGTTCTGGCTCTAGACCCTCAGTTTTCCCATGTGTCAGAAGAAGTGAACAGATTTTATTTCTGCCTGCCCTGACCTCCTGGGAATCTACAGCAGGAAAGATAGACGTGGCCAGCATGTGAACAACCCCCTCATGTGCCCATAGCAGACATCACTAATCAACTATTGAACACCTTCCTCTTGTTTCCACAAGACCTCATCAGAGTCCTTGTAAATAGCACAATTCATTCAGGGAGACACCACCAAATGACCAGATCTGAGTTCAAGATTGGATCACTTCAGGTCAGACAAACCCAGCTCCCCAAACCAGTTGTGACTAAGATGTTAGAAATCACTCTGTTTTGGGAGCCTATTTGTAGATCAGACACAAGGGAGTCTTTTCTAACCACCAGAGATGCTCAGTCTTGGGGATGAGTTCTCCGTCACCAGATATGTCCAAGCAGAGGGTCAACAAATCTGTCAGGAGGCCGCAGGGGGGTCTTTAGCCCTGAAAGGGGCTGGACCAGTGGCCCAGAGGTCCTGCCCAGCCGGAGGTCTTTTCAGAAAAAAACCCAGAAGGAGGATCTTTGTGCTCCTGGACCCGACGCCCACTTTTCAGGGATGGAGGGGTGGGGATGCAGCACTGGTGGTGGGCAGGGTGCTCACAGAAGGGTGCAGCTCTGCTTGCCCAAGGCCCAGCTGATCAGCTGCTGTTTCCATTCAGAATAGGGAGGGTAGCGGATTGCGTTGAGCTTCTCCAGGCCCGAGTAGGAGAGCAGGCAGGCGCGGTGGTGGGAGAAGGTGTCGAAGGAGAACTTGCCATGGTATCTTCCCATCCCACTGTTGCCTGCATGGGCACGGAAGTGAGGGCCTGAGGTCGGGCAGCCCACCGCCTAGCAGGGAGCTCAGGGAAAGCCACGCCATTCAAAGAGCCATTTTGCAGATAGGGAAACAGAGGCCTTGAGAGGCCTGGGGCCTAGACCAAGGCTGAATAGTGAGTGAGGCAAAACTAGGCCTTCCTCGGCCTGGGATGCCAAACTGGGCTTCCCTAGGGGTTGGGGCTGGAGGCTGAAGAAGGGCAGGGCTCACCGACTCCCCCCAGTGGCAGGGACGACAGGCTCATGTAGATGAAGCCCTCATTGCCTCCGAAGCTGCCGCTGCTGGTCCGATCCAGCATCCGGTTCACCACCTGGTGGGACGAGGGGAGGCCGGGGGCAGGGACGTGGCAGGTAGATTCATCATTCCACAGAGAGCATGGGGCCTCCCCGTCTCCATCCTCTACTGAGCTAGCCTTGCCCCTCTGAGCATGTTGCGGGGGCACGTGGCCGTGGGGAGCTGCATTGAGTCTCAAGCAGCAGTGGTGTGTAGGCCCTGTCAGGCCCCATCTCTGCTCTGCCCCTGTCCCCCTTCAGGGGTTCTGCTTGCCCACACAGAACCTCTGCACGATTTAGGAAAAGGGGGCTATCTGGGCAGGTCAGACAGAAATGGTGCCTCCTCATCGGGTGGAGGCTGCCCTGACCAGGGCAGACAGCTAGCCAGCCATGCGTTGGTGCTGCCCCAGCCCTCTCTGCCAGGCACCTATGTGCAGGGAGCCGTTGTCCAAGTAACCTGGATTATAGTCAAGCTGGAGGCATCTGCTTCCCCAACCCTCAGAAGTGGGCCATGAAAGGGGAGGTAACCAGTCTCACCCCTTTGGCCCCTCTGTTGCCCCCAGTCTTGCCCAAGCCCCCACCTGGTTGCTGTTGGAGAAGGCGTACAGGGCCAGGGGCTTCTCCCGACGGTTGATGAAGTCGATGGCCTCGTCCAGGCCCCTCACGTTCATGATGGGCAGGATGGGCCCGAAGATCTCCTCCTGCATCACTGGCTCTGTCTCCTGCACGTCTACCAGCACCGTGGGGGCTGCCCAGGCACAGGGGATGGCTCAGCCCCAGGGGTGGGGCTTCAGACAGGGCCCAGGGACCCAGGGCTCCAGGCTCGGGGATGTTCTAGGGAGGAGAGCCTCCCCACAGCCCTGAGAAGTGACCGTGAGGAGTTCCCCAGCCTGACCAGGGCCTGTGAGGCCCCAAGAACCACTCAGCCTCGGTCTTACAGTCAGAGGGTGACCAGAACTTGGACCCCTGGGGTCTGAGGTCCCAGGTCCCAGCCCGTCGGGCAGCAGCATCACCCTCTGAGCCGTTCGGCCCGGGAGGCTGGGGCTGCTTTGCTCACAGTGTAGAGGATGCTCAGCACAGGCTGTTGGAGTTCAGAACCGGGAATTGTGGGCTCACAGGACCGGGGTCATGGCCCCGTGGAGCAGCAGATCGTGGGGTGGAAGATTGGAATGTGAGCTCTTGGGAACTGAGAACCCTGGGGTCTGAGCTTGGAGAATCCAGAGCCTGGGCCAGAGTGTGGAGTCGGGTCACAGGCTCAGATCACAGCAACACGGAACACGAGTGTCATGGAATTGTGGCACTGGAGCCGTGGATCGGGCTGGGCTCCAGCAGTGGGGTCGAGGGAGCCTCAGGGCCCAAGGCTTCAGGTGGGGCCCAGACTCAAAGCCCGGCTGTGGCCTCCAGCGTGGAGGGGCCTGAGCTGGGGTGGGGGGCACAGTGGCAGGGAGGGCGGGACTCACCGATGTAGCGCTCGCTCTCATCACTCTGGCCACCGATGGCCACGCGGCCACAGCTCAGCAGGCCCCGGAGCCGCTGGAAATGTTTGTGGTTGATGATGCGGCCCAGATCCGGGGAGCTCTGGGGGTCATCGCCATAGAAACGGGTGATGGCGCTCTGCAGGGCGGGCAGCAGCCTTGCCTGCATTTCAGGGCTGCACAGGATGTAGTCGGGGGCTACGCAGGTCTGGCCAGTGTTGAAATAGCGGAACAAGACCACGCGGTTGGCCACAGTCTGGGGGTCACAGTCGTCGTCCACATAGCAGGGGTTCTTGCCCCCCAGCTCCAGCGTGACGGGCGTCAGATGCTTGGCGGCGGCAGCCATGATGATCTTGCCAACTCGAGGGCTCCCTGGGGACATGGGAGTTGACCCTCATCCTCAGTTGGCCTTGGCCAGATGGTTCAGGCACACCTCTCCTGGCCCGTCCTGGCTTGCCCACTGGAATCTGCCCCTGGCCATGCTGCCCCAGGATCCTACCCTGCAAGGCCCACGGGCTAGGCCCCCTGCCTGGGTCAATTGCCATCTGAGATGCTCCCCACTGCCTCCTCCCTCCATGGCCTTCCCCATCCTATTTTCCAATGTCCTCCCTCCTCCCGGGACACTGGCTGGGCCACTCTCACCTGTGAAGAGGATATAGTCGAACTTGTGCTTCAGCAGCTGCCCCGTCTCCTCAGGCCCACCCAGCACCACGGCAAAGCAGCTCTGCAAAGCGGAACAGACAGCTCAGGGGATACAGCAGGACCTCTCACTGGCAGAGGTGGGGTTGTAGGATGTGGGCACTGAAGGGGCAGATCTACCCTCACCTGGTCCAGGTACTGAGGCAGCACCTCAGCCAGGACCTTCTCCGTGCCCTTGCTAATTTCTGACGGCTTCAGCACCACGCAGTTCCCTGTGGGGACAGATGAGGGGATGTGGGAGAGGCCGTGCTCCCACACGCATTCAGGGGATAGGCTGGAAGAACAGAGATGCAAGGACGGCCCTGGAGGCTGGGGGACCACAAAACGGAATTCTGGGGCCTCCACTTTGGGAAGGGCTGTTGGGCTGGGAGCACACGGGGCTCACCTGCGGCAAGGGCGCCCACCAGGGGCGCCAGGGTCAGGTTCACAGGGTAGTTCCAAGGGGCGACGATGAGCACCAGGCCGAAGGGCTCCTTCCGGATGAAGGCAGAGCCCAGCTGCGTGAACTGGGGTGCGGGACTGACAGTGAGGTCCCACTGAGGACCACCCAGGGCCCAGCCTCGACCCTGTGTCCTCCAGCTGCCTGTGCAGTGGAGTCCACGTGAGGAGACAGAGGTCCTGAGAAAGTCAGCGACTCACCCTGGGTCTGGGCTGAGCTGCCTGGCACGACCCCTCCCCAGCACGCAGACTCACCAGGTTCTTGGCCACTGACTCATCCTTCATCCAGGCGTGCAGGTTCTTGAGGGCCAGGTCCACCTCGTTCTGGCAGACGATAATCTCCGATATGTCTCCCTCAAAGGCCGACTGCAAGGAGGTGGCATTCGGGAGTCAGGCCCAGCAGGGTGGGGAGGGGATCTGGTGCTTTAGATTCCCAAGGGTCCCCACCGTGGATATGGAATCCATCTCCAGGAGCAGCTCCCCCATGGGACGCAGCAAGGAGTGTGGTTCTGGGGCCAGGTGGCCTAGGTTCCACTTCCAGCTCTGCCAGTTCTTGGCGATGGGACTTTGGGCAAGTGACTTAACCCCCACGTGCCTCGGTTTCCCCACTGGGGACAGAAATCAAAGCTGCTTCACAGGTTTGCTGAGTCGAGGTTGTAGAGTGCCCGTGGCACACCGCAGGCCGGGAAGGGTCTGCTGGGTGAGCAGGACTGAACTGGGGACGCAGCCAGCTCCTGCTCCCCACCCACCTTGTGCAGGTCCTGTGCCAGCCCCTCCTGCAGAAGCTGCTTGTTCTCTCGCAGGAAGCGGCCCAGGCCCTCCAGCTGGGCAGCCCGGAACTCGGCCGGCTGCGTCCGCCCCGAGCCGAAGGCCTCCCGCAGCCGCTGCAGTGTGTCCGTGAAGGGGTCCATCCTGCAGGGCGGGAGAAGGGTGGGCTGGGATGCCCCCAGCTCCATGGCCCCCCCACCCCTGCCTGCACCCGTGTGGGCCCACAACACCCCCACAGGGACTCGGAAGTTTCCTTGCCTCAGAGGCCACGGAGGTTTTGTGGTGGCAGACAGAGGAACTGAGACCAGTGTGTGCCACATGTCCGCAGAGCACAAAGTGGGCTCCGTGCACTCTGGGGAGGTGATCCTGGAATCGGATCTCAAAGTAAAGAAGGAGGGCTGAGGTGGCTGTGGGAGGGCAGGGGTCCTGAGCCTGGGTGGCACAGCTGACTGCCTGGAGCCCCAAACCCATCCCCCATCCTGGCTTCGCCAATGCCCATGGGTACCCCAGCGGGTCTGAGAGTGGAGGAAGGATGGAGCCTTGGGTAGGGACAAGAAGCCCAGCAGGGCTGCTGGGGGGAAGACTGCCTGGACCTTGAGAAAGAAAAGGGTCGGAGAGCCCCAAACTAGGGCTGCAAAACTGGGCACATCAAGCGTGCCTCTAATCTCTGTGTGTGTGGCCCCACAACCCCTCCTCCACCGGCATCACTGAGTGCCCTGCCCTTTTTATTCACTTCTCAGCATCTTTCTGTAGCTTCCAAATTTTCTATGATGAGAACGCAATACTTCCAGAACCAGCAAGAACAGGGAGAGTTGCTTCTACAACCCAGAACCAAAGACTCAGCTCCGGCCTTATCTCCCAAGAAGCTCCCCCGTTCCCCTGTCCCAGCTCCCTGGCACCTCCTGATCACAGCCCAGGTCACACGTCTGGTCCCTGTCTATCCACATGCTACCTCCTCCCCCAGCCTGGGGATCCTCTTGAGGGAAGACAGGGTTTGTTTCCACCTCTGTAGCCAGGCCAGCACAGGTCAGAGACAGACGGTTCCTCCAAGGGTGCTCCTAGGTGTCCCGGGGTCAGGGGGAAGCAGGGAGTGAGGCTCAGACAGGATAACTGACCAGAGACCGTTCAGCACAGCAGTGGCCAGGACAGGCCGCAGGCCCACGGCCTCCTACCCTGTGGACCCACATCCTTTTCCCCACCCTCCCCCGTCCATGCCTCTGGCCCTCATCCCATGGGTCCCACATACCCCGGTGTCGGCTCCGACCCTGGATCCTTTGCCAAACCTTTGCTGCCTTTGCCTGACATTCTGCCTCCAGATGTGCCGACTGCTCCAGGCCCAAGTCTGACCCCACCCAGCCAATCCTCCCAGGAGCCTGAGTAGCTGCTGGCCTCCACCAGATTCCCTGTGCACATGTCTGGCAGTGGAGTGGCACCTGGGGCGAACCGACTGAAGCTCCATCTGGTCTGGCCTCCTCCTGACTCCCACATTGACACCCGTCACTTGCCTGCCCCACCCTGACACAGCTGGCCTGGAAACAGGTCTGGCAACTCCAGGCTGCTCTGTGTTGGCTAAGAAAGCCTGGCAGAACATCACTTGATTAAGGAGAAAGATAAGATTACAAGATGAAAACGAGTGGGGCCCTGGCAGCCTCCTCCAGGACACCCTCGGCCAGCAGAGCATTTCAGCCCACCCAGGTCCCTGCACCAAGTCCTCATGTCCGCCCGCCCCTCTCCATCCCCACCTCGCAGCGCTCCCTCATTTGCACTCTCCTAATGTGCCTGACTGGCATCCGTGGGGCAGAGGAAGGGGCCCTGGCAGCTGCAAAGAGAGCCAGGATGGGCAGGGGCATCTGTGGCTGGGGGCGGTGCGTCATTCTTTTCCCTTCTCCTATTTACTCCTTGGCAAGTTGCTTAACCTCTCAGAGCCTCTCTGAGGTAACAATTGCACTTAATTGTCATGGTTCTTGACATGGGCTCCCATGGGAAGACGTGAGAGCAGACAGGACAGATCACAGCTCCTGACCTACAACTGGCACCCCTGGAGGTTGGCCATCAAATATTTCTGCCAGTATTTCTCCAGCACCTACTAGATTCCAGGAAGCAGAAGAATGTCTGTCTCTGGAATGTGTGTATCTCTCTGAATAAATCTACTTTTATTCAACTGTGGCCCTCTCTTGAATTCTTTCCTGCGTGAAGCCAGGGACCCACACTTTGCGGGATACGAACCATGGACTCAGCCTTCCTCCTGCTCTGCATTTTCCTGTATCAAAGGTGCTATTTCTTTTTTTGTGTGTATGTATGTATTTTATTGATGTATAGTCAGTTTACAATGTTGTATTGATTTCTGGTGCACAGCATAATGCTTCAGTCATACATGAACATACATATATTCGTTTTCATATTCTTTGTTACCATAAGTTACTACAAGATACTGAATATAGTTCCTTGTGCTGTACAGTAGAAACTTGTTTATCTATTTTATATATATTAGTATCTGCAAATCTCGAACTTCCAAAAGGTGCTAAATTAGGTCTCATTTACAGCAGGTTAGCAGGTGGACCTATCTTTGGGAGCCATTAACAGCCTACCATGGGGAGCAAAAGCCACTTTGTCACCCCTCGTGACATGGGATCATGACTCCCAGAAAAATGTATTCCAGTTGTCAACAAAAATTTGCTGTTCATTAAGGGGCAGACTGCACCCGGGACCTGGCTGAGAACCAGCCTGGCAGCACGCACCAGTCCTGAGGGGGTGACACTGAACACGTGGCCAAACAATCCGGATGGTCACTAGACGCTGGGCAGTGAAAGGCTGCAGCAGGCAGGGCCGCATCCGAGCTGAGTCCTGGGGGAGAGATGACCAGACACCTGTGGTTGTGAGGGAAGAGTGTCTGTTCCAGGTGGACGGACACAAAGGTGAGGGTCTAGGCCCAGGGGGAAATGATGTTTCCCCATCCTTTTGTTGATCCCGAGTACAGGGGAACCCATGAAGTGTCTCAGCAGGTGGCACCATCATAGTGCCTGCCCCTTTGGTTGGTCCTGGATGAGCCATAGGGGAGGGAGGAGACAGATGGAGCCCACAGGGATCGCCCAGGCCAGGCGTGGGGGTTTGGGTGAGGGTGTTGGCATGAATGGAGCTTTGCCTGTAGCACCTGGAGGACTTGCACTGGACTCAGGGATGGGGAAGGGAGCAAGAAAGGGGGGTTGTGCAGGTTTCAGCTGAAACAAAGGGTGGATGGATGGATGGGCACCTGTCATTTCCTGAGAAGGAGGCTGGGGAGAAGCTGGGCTGTGGGAGGCAGGGACCATGAGTCAGGGGCTCAGGGCCAAGGTTGGCTGGGGTATGAATTTGGGCTCCATCTTCTCAAGGGTCATCTTCAAGACCACAGGACTGGAGGAAGTCACTAATGTGTCTGTGAAGGAGTCGTGAGGAACTACAGTCTGTAGGATGTGGGGACAGCAAAGGGGCAGCTAGAGACACAGTAAGACAGGACTAAAAGGAGCCCTTTGCCACAACCTTGGCAAATGTCATTGAAGTGGAGAGGCAAGTGAGAGACTGCACTGGCAGGGCTCAAGGAGGGGACCAAGAAGAAAGCAGGTGCCTACAAACCCGGGCTGATCAGTACGAGGAAAAGTGGCTTCCTTGATCCTACTGGATCTGGACTTCTCATCAGTTCAGTTTTCTGTCCAGTTTTCTATTGTTTTATTTTTCTTTTATCTTATTTTTTGGGGGTAATTAGGTTTATTTATTTTTATTTTATTTATTTTTTAATGGAGGTACTGGGGATTGAACCCAGAACCTCATGCATGCTAAGCACACACTCTGCCACTGAGCTATACCTTCTCCCTTGTCTTTTATCTTATTGATTTGTAGGAATTCTTTATATATTTGCAACAGTAATCCCTGCATATTTAGTATCTTTTCAATTAATTAACTTTATTTTCTAGAGCATTTTTAGCTTCACAGCAAAACTGAGCAAAAAGGAAAGAGAGTTCCCTTTGTCCCCCCTCCACACACACTCGACATCCCCCACCAGAGTGGTACCTTTGTTACGACCAATGAACCTCCATCGTCATCACTCAAAGTCCACGGTTTACCTTTGGGTTCACGCCTGGTGTTGCATGTTGTGACAAATGCATGAAGACATGTATCCACCACTATAGATTTCAGAATGATTTCACGGCCCTGATCACCTGTGCTCTGCCTCGTCATCCCTCCCTCACCCCAAATCCCTGGCACCCACTGGTTTTTTTTTACTGTTTCTGTAGTTTCACCTAGCAAGGGCATCTTGGTTGCTTCCACATTTGGCAGCTAGGAATAAAGCTGCTGTAAACATTTTGTTCAGGTTTTTGTGTGGACATAGGCTTTCCGCTCCTTTGAGTAAATAAATACCAAGGAGCACGATTTCTGTATTATACGGAGTTAAGATGAAGCGACGACTTCCAAGCTCCTAACAAGCCAGGTTGGAAGCCAGGTATATGTCTTGAAATATCTTCTCTGAGTTGACAGATTCTGTTTCCACTTTGTTTATGGTAGCCTCTGTGAATTAGATTTTAAGTTAATGTCGCAAAAGAGTAAACAAGCCCTGACATCCGAGAGCTGGGTTGGCACTGTCAGCTAGACTGTGCTGTTCTCCTGCAGAACGTGAACGATGTCACAGATGAGCAACATCAGACAGAGCCATTCTGTGACCGTGATGGATAATGGCCAAAGCAAGACCATCCCATAAACATGATTGAACAGAAATATGAACATTGTCCAAACCACAAAAATGACCGAGCTTTCCGCAATCTACCCAGTATGAGTAACTGCAGCTGTTGGACCAGTCACAGCTTAATCTTCGTTCTAGTCTACACTCCCTACAGAGAAGATTTATGCAGGTACCCAACTATAGAAATAGCCCCACTTCCGACAGCACACAGTCCTGAGAAAAGCCCAACTTCCTCAAACCCTGCCCCAAACCACCTGACACAACCACGAGTCCTGTAAGTCATTTCTAATGCCGTCTTACTGACATGTCTCACAGTCCTCCCTGGCCTCATGAGCAATAAATCCAACTTATTCAAAGATAAGTGGGTTCGCAGTGGTCTTTGGCTAGAGGACATTACAAGCATAGTCTAGTTAATTTTTTTCTTTAAGATTTGCGCTTTTTTTTTTTTTAATTTGTTTAAGAAATCTGTTTCCGGGGGGAGGGTATAGCTCAGTGGCAGAGTGCATGCCTAGCATACATACGTATTCAATCCCCAGTACTTCCATTAAAAAATAAACAAATAAATAAACCTAATTACCTCCACATCCCCATCCCCAAAAAGTCCCTAAGAATCCTGGGGTTACCCTAATTATGGATGAAGAATAAAGTAGTGGCATAATCTGGAAATCAAAAAAAAACTTTTTCTACCCTAAGTTTCTAAAAAAATTTTTTTTGGGTATTTTCTTCCACAAGTTGGCTTTTCACATTAAGTTTGTTTATTTTTCTTCTTTTGGTGGGGGGAGATAATCAGGTTTATTTATTCTTAGAGGAGGTGCTGGGTTCAAACCCCAGGACCTCATGCATGCTCAGCATGCACTCTACCACTTGAGCTATACCCACCCCCTGCATTTAAAGTTCTGCTAGAATCTGTTTACTGTGGAAATGGTGTGAAGTAGAGATCCAGTGCAATTTTTTTCCCATCAAGATAACCAGTCGTTCTAGCAATCATCTGGATGATAAATCGTCTCTAGTGAGTCTGCTTCTGAGCTCCCTCCTCTGTTCTGTAGACTTGTTTATTTCTCCCTCCTTATACCAATACTACGCTGTCTTGAGTACTATAGTTTAATAAAACGTCTTGAAATCTAGTAGGGCAAGTCTCCCTGCCTTGATTTTCTTTCAAATTATCTTGGTTTATTCTTGGCCTATTTGTTTTCCATAAACATATTAGAATCAGCTCACCAAGTCACATGAAAATTTGTACTGGAGTCTTGATGGTGTTTAAATTTATAGATCATTTTTGGTGAATCTGACATCTTTAAGAATTTTCTCATCCATAAAGGTGATATAACTTTCCACTGATTCTGCTCTTTGTTAATGACTTTCAATACAATATTATAATTTTTTCTGCTAGCACACCTTTTGTTAGATGTATACCTAAGTAGCTTGCTTTTATTGCTATTCTAAAAGTTGCACTTTCTAGAAGTGTGTAGATGGAGTATGCGGATGCAATTTACTTCTTGTAGGAATCTTATTTTCATAACTAATTCTAATAATAATGAGGTTTTTATGTAAATGAAGATGAAGCAATTGACAATTTTGTTTCTTCCTTTTCAATTTTTACATTTGATTGGTTTTTCTTGTTTTACTCTATTGACTAGGACCTCCAGTGCAGTGTTAAATAGAAGCAAATGACAGTAGGAATTATTGTTTAGTTCTTGTTTTAGTGGGACTGTGTCTAAGGATTCACCTTTAAGTATAACTTTTGCTGTAGGTTTTTGGAAGATTTCTTTACCAGGGGACGAAAATTCCCTTTTATACCTAGCTTGATGAGAAACCTTGTTTTGTTTTGTTTATTTTAAATCATAAACAGATAGTGAGTTTTGTCAGATGTTTTCTCTTTGTTGAAAAGATTATACATGTCTTTTCTCCTTTCATCTACTAATATGGTGAGTTACATTAGAAGAACTTTGTTTTTTATATGTTGCTGGATTAGGTTTGCTAATAAAATATTAAACACTTTTACATCTCTATTCATGCATGTAATTGACCTATCTTTTCCTTTTTCTTACTTTCTATTTCTGTTTTGGTATCAAGGATGGACTAGCTTAATGGAGTAAACTAGAGAGCGTTTCTTCTTTTCTATTCTCTGGAAGATACTTGTAAGCTCAGGATGACCTATTTCTTGCATATTTGGGAAAACACCTATAAACCCACTAGTGTAAAGTTTTCTTTATTGTTGTTATTGTTGTGTGTGTGCAAAGTGGCTGAAAGAATAATATAATCAATCCCCAGGTGACTCTGATAGGCAGCTTCTGACACGGCTCCCAGTGAGCCCTGCCTGTGGTACTCATGACGCTGTGTAGTCCTCTCCCTGTGAGTATGGGCTGCACCTAATGCCTTGCTTCTAAAGAACAGAATATAACAAACATGATGCAATGTTATTTATAATACTGGGTCATAAAGGATTATGATTCATAGAACATTAAAAGGATTACACTCCATGACTTAGTGGGACTTATCCCAGGAAATAAAGAGTGATTCAACAGCAAGAAAATAAATCAAAGTAATAGGTCACGTTAATACAGTGAAGGAAAAAAGGGACATGATTATATCAATAGATTTGAATTTTTTTGGCACATTCAACACCCTCTCATAATAAAAACACTCAGCAAACCAAGAATTGAAGGGGACTTCCTTCACATGACAAAAGGAGTTTATGAAAAATCCACAGCTAACTTTGTTCTCAATGGTGAAAGACTGAGAGTTTCCTTCTTAAGATCCGGAATAAGACGAGGATGACTGCTTTCACTGTCACCACACAACCAGCCCCTGTATTCTGAAAATGGATTAAGACTCAGAGGCAGAGTCTTGGGAGTATTAGAAAAGAATAGCTTTATTGCTTTACCAGGCAAAGGGGAGTCACAGCAGGCTCCTTTATGCCTTAGAGACTGTGAATCTGTCTTGGAGTTGGGGTCTTGAAGTTTTATAGAAAAGAACTGGATGGAACAGAAAAGGTGATAATAATCAGAGTGTTTTACAGGGTGCTGCTACATTCCCCTGAACCTTGATGAATCTTTCTGGCATCACAGGGGAACTGCAGAGGATCTGTCCACTCTTCTGAGATTATTGGCCCATGATCTTCATCCTGGTTAAAGTTATTGAATGTCTATGGGTTGTTTAGCATAAAAAGCAGAAAGGGGAAGAAAGCAAACTGCAGGATCTCTTAGGAAGAATCAGCAAACAGCTTTAGCATCAGGGAAGCTAGTTCATTTTCTACTCTTTCATCACCACTGCCATTCAATATTTTACTACAAATTCTAGCCAGAGTAATAAGACAAGAAAAAAGAAATAAAAGTCATCCAAATTGGAAATTAAGAAGCAACATAATTTTTATTTGCAAGTGATATGATTCTATATGTAAAAAATCCCAAAGAATACAAAAACACACATTTTTGCACATGCACTGCTAGAGCTAATAAAGAAATTCAGCAAAGTTACAGGGTCAACATTCAAAAATCAGTTGTGTTTCTATGCACCAGCAATAAACAATTTGAAAAAGAAATGAAAAAACAACTCCATTTACAATATCATCCAAAAGAATAAAATACCTAGGAATAAATTTAACCAAGGAGGAAAACAATTTTTATACTGAAATGCAAATCACTGCTGAAAGAAATGAAAGAATATTTACATAAATGGAAAGATATTCTATGTTCATGGATTGGAAAACTTAATATTTTTTAAAGTATAATTTCATTTTATCTTTTTCCATAGGACAATTTTTCTTCAGTCCCTAAGGTAAGGAGAGACTGGTAAGAAGGAGACCAGATTGAGGTGGAAGAGAGATACCACTCCCTTCCCTAATGTGACCCTCAAAGTATGAACTCCAAGAGGGCTCAACCTTTATTTTTAGTCTCCTGCTGCTGTAGACCTACCAAGTTGCAAATTTTACCAAAATGCACAATTAACAATTCTAATGAAAAATTTTCACAGGACAGTTAAGAATTATAATTGGCACATCCTAAGGTGTCTTTCAAGAGGTGATGCTCCCAAGTTCTCCTGAATATGCAGATATTAAATGAGGTCCCCAGATGCTGCCTATTCTAAGTTCAGGCCTTCCAGGCCCTGAGATCTTTAAGCCCATGCACAAGAATGCCCCCTCTCAGCTTTCTGGCTATTCCTTGAGTACAATGTGGGTCTAGGACACTGCCCCACACTGGGGGATCCCACTTAGGTCTGAAATACTCAATGCGCCGTCATCTTTCAGCCCCATTGCCATCCAGTATCATTTGATTTATTCAGTATTCTGTAGGAGCCCAGCCTCCTAGAATGTAAGATAATAAGTCAGTTCTAACAATATATAATCTGTGAAAATTCTTCAATTGGCCATTTTTTTGCATTTAAAAAGGAGTCATACTTTATAACAAAAAGCCCCCCAAATGACAGACTGCACCCATATGAGGCCTCTAAACTTCTTGCCTCTATATGGTGATATTATTAGCAGATGGAATTGTTCTAAAATACTGGAAATGGCACCAAAGCAGAACGCGAGCACCCTTGGGCTCCTCATATCCACAATATGATGTAACTGCCACAGGGAGGAAGATTGACATTATCCCATGGTGTTTGTCTATCATTGCGCAATACAGCTCTATCCTGAAGGCTGTAAAGTTGCCTCAAAATTATATTCCAAATCCCAACAAGATTACTCGCATCCTGATAAACTCTGCCTAGACATCAAATTCATTCCTGATGGTAACAGCACTCTGATCGCCAGGTCCACATAGATGGATGGACTTAATTCCAGGGGCAACTCCTGTATCACTTCCCCCTTAGATGCTTCCCCTACCCCTAACAGCCCTATAAATATCGCACCAGTCCTCACGTGTCTTCAAAAACAGATCCGAAGTCCCACCTACCCCTCTCTTTTTCTCTCATATCCCCAATCCTTTCAAATAACATATGCATATGTATATAATCCTTAACTAAAATTACAGCACACACCCTTAATCAGTGTTGAGCTTAGCATGGACTGAGCTTAGCATCTGCCTTGCTTTCTCTAATTACTGCCTACTCTGCTAATCTTCTAGAAATTTTAATTGAAGCTATTTCCCCTGACCCCATTTTCCTACAGTTGTCCTCCACTTTTCTTTTCTTTTTTTATTTAGAGAATACTTTGTTAGTTTCTGTAATTAAACTAACAGATAAGACCTTACATATTTAGTACAATGTGTTACCCCTGTACAAGTGGAAAAACGTATGTTTAACGTTTCTAGACCAACATGGCTGTTCATTTTTGTACAGTGCCAACCCAACACAGTACAACTGGGATGCTTTTTCCAAAGTTGACAGCACAGCTAAAGTTTCCAAAAATTCAAATTATATATGTATATATGCATGTATATATAGATTTATTTGTTTTATTTTTATAAAAAGACCAACAGCAGTATGTTATGCACCAATAACAGCAAGAGTGTTTCCAGATTCTGCAGGCATCTGAACAAAATCATACAGACATCCAGCACACGCCAAAAAAAGATAAAAAACAAAACCCCAGAAAACAGCTAAGTTTAGTTACTGTTGTGGTACCTGGCACCATTTTTTTTTTTTTTTTTTAGCTTCTCAATCATCATTCTAGAATAACGTCCAAAATGGCCACAATACCCAAAGCAATCCACAGACACAACACAACCCCCATCAAAATACAGGTGACATTCCTCACACAACTAGAACAAATAATTCCCAAATTTATAAGGAACCACAAAAGACCCCAGACAGCCAAAGTAATCTTTTGTAGGTCTCTCTCTCTTTTTTTCTCTTTCTTCTTTTTGTTCTCTTTTCTATGGTTTGATGACTAGAGAAGGTCCTTTAACATTTGTTGTAAAGCTGGTTTGGTGGTGTTGAAATCTTTTAGATTTTGTTTATCTGTGAAGCTTGTGATTTCCCCATCAAGTCTGAACAAGAGTCTTGCTGGATAGAGTATTCTTGGTTGCAAGTTTCCCCCTTGCATCACTTTAAATGTATCGTGTCACTCCCTTCTGGCCTGTAGAGTTTCTGCTGAAAAATCAGCTGATAACCGTATGGGAGTTCTCTTGTATGTTATTCATTGCTTTTCTCTTGCTAATTTTAATATTTTCTCCTTATCCTGAATTGTTGTCCATTTGATGACCGTGTGCCTTGGTGTGTTCCTCTTTGGGCTGATCCTGTGTGGAACTCTCTGTGCTTCCAAGACTTGGGTGACTGTTTCCTTTCCCAAGTTGGGGAAGTTTTTGGTTATTACCTCTCCAAAAATTTTCTCAGGTCCTTTCTCTCTCTCTTCTCTTTCTGGGACCCCTATAATGTGAATATTGGTGCGTTTCATGTTGTCCCAGATTTTTCTTAAACCATCTTCATTCCTTTTTATTCTTTTTTCTTTTTTCTATTCTGAAGTAGTGATTTCCACTAGTCTGTCTTCTAGCTCACTGATTCATTCTTCTGCCTCATTTAGTCTATTTCTTTTTAACATTTTTTATTGATTTATAATCATTTTACAATGTGTCAAATTCCAGTGTAGAGCACAATTTTTCAATTTTACATGAACATATATATATTCATTGTCACATTTTTTTCTCTGTGAGCTACCATAAGATCTTGTGTGTATTTCCCAGTGCTATATAGTATAATCTTGTTTATCTATTCTACAGTTTTGAAATCCCAGTCTATCCCTTCCCACCACCCCCCCTTGGGAACCACAAATTTGTATTCTATGTCTATGAGTATATTTGTGTTTTGTATTTATGCTTTGTTTGTTTTTTGGTTTTTGTTTCTTGTATTTTAGATTCCACATATGAACAATCTTATATGGTATTTTTCCTTCTGGCTTTCTTCACTTAGAATGACATTTTCCAGGAGCATCCATGTTGCTGCAAATGGCGTAATGTTGTCGGTCATTTAGTCTATTCTTGATTCCTTCTAGTGTATTGTTCATTTCAGTGATTTTATTCTTCAACTGTGTTTGGGTATTCTTTATATTTTCCAACTCTTTGCTAAAAACTTCACTCTGTACCTCCCTTCTCCTCTTGAGTTCTCTAAATATCTTTGCCATCATTACTTCAAATTCTTTCTGAGATAAATTACTTATTTCCTCATCACTTATTTCTTCTTCTGGGATTTTATCTTGTGCCTTGGCCTGGGAGATAATCCTTTGCCACCTCATATAGTCTATCTTTCTATGTGTTTGTGGATTCCTTCCACGGGCTTTGGGTTTATTGTTTGCTTATTTCTAGTATCTGCCCCTAGTGGATGAGGCTGGACTAGAGGTTTATGCAGGGTTCCTGGCGGGGGAGCCGGTGCCTGCCCACTGCTTGGGGGAAGCTTGGTCCTGGACCTCTAGTGGGTAGGGCCCACCAGTGTTTAGAGGTGTTTGTGGCCTAGGAAGCCTGCTGATGGGTGTGGCTGTGTTCCCACCCTGTATGTTGTTTGGCCTGAGGCTTCCCTACAGGCTGTTGGGTGGGGCTGGGTCTTGGTGCTAATGATCCAGTCAAGGTGTCGGCTTCCAGGAAAGCTCATGGAGATTAACACTCCCGGAATTAATCTCTCAGAATGTCCATCACCAGCTTTTAAGTCCCCTGAGTGAGCCACAGCCATCCCCCATGTCCCCAGGAGACCCTCCAAATCCAGCAGGCAGGTCTGGCCCAGGTTCCTGTGAAATCACTGCCTCTGCCCTTGGACCTGGCGCGTGCGAGTTTCTGTGTACTCTTCTCAGGTGAATGGAGTCTCCGTTTCCTACATGACTAATAAATTTTGGGCCAAGTCCATTGATGCCTTTGTGCCTCTGTTAATCAAGGGCACGGGAGGACCTTTGTCCAAGTTCACTCCTGTGGTTGCTGGCAGGATCCGTGTTCTCTCGGGCTGTTGGACTGAGGGTTTCACAGATTGTGCAGGAGGCTGCCCTCCATTCTCAGCCACGTGGGCCGCCACGTGGGCCTCCCCGTAGGGCCAGAGCGAGCCAGCCACAAGAGCCAGAGGGTGGGGCCAGACAGAATCAGGCTTTAACCTCATCTCAGCAGTGACTACCCATCACTTTTGCCGCCTTCTTTCTCTTGTTGGGCAACAAGTCACCACAAACTCAGACACTTAAAACAACCTCCATATATCATCTCACAATTGATTCAGGTCAGGAGTCGGCCCGACATATCCGGGGCCTCTGCTCAGGGCCCCACATGGCTGCAAGTGAGGGGCCACTGGGCCATCTTCTCATCTGGAGCTGGAATCCTCCTCCACACTCACTAGAGTGTTGGTAGAATTCGGTGCCCTGTGGTTGCAGCACTAAGGCTCCCGTGTTCTTGCTGGCTGGCAGCCCCTCGAGGCCTCTGAGGTTCCTGCTGTGGTACTCTGTCTTCCTCCAGGCCAGCAGGAGATGGCCTCTCTGCCCCCGTCCTTCTTTCAAGGGACTCACCTAGTTAGTTCAGGCCCACCCAAGGTACTATCACCTTTGACCAACTTGTGGGGATTGGGAGCCTGACCGTGAGACACACTCCTATCTCTTTCGGTGTCCCTGCCAACACACACGGGAACTGCATGAGAGCCTTAGAGGCCAGCTTAGCCTGTTGCCTACCACAGGACGTACTCTGAGAAGAAAATCACTAGGTCCATCCCACAGCCAAGGGGAGGAGATGATGCAAAGGGGAGCAGGGTCAAAGTTTAGAGAGCACTGGGAGACATTTTAGCAGCTACCTGCCACACACACCTATTTTTCAGCCTCTTTCTCACAGCTGGGGGAGGTGTTTGAGGGGGGCGCCTAATCCTGCCCCTTTGGGGTCTGTTGTCTTTCATTCACAGTGACTTCTTCCCCTATGTGTTCTGGAATTTTGGATTTCAAGCTCAGTTTCAGAGGGCCTTTACATGAAAAATCTTGGGTAGCTGGGCTTCTGGGATGCATCTGACAGTTTTTCTGTGTGTTTTGCCAGGAGCCCCAGGGGTACTACTAAGCTAACGACTACTATTTAATGTTAATTTCTCAACTTTGGGGTTCCTAGATGGTACTGGTGGGATGACTCCTTTGTGGGCACTCCAAACGGAAAATGCAAAACTCTCACAGGAAACCTTTTTCCCCAACCAGAGCCCAAATTTCCTTACATCTTTCTGTGCCTGTGGGTGGAATTTCTTCCATCCCTTTCCCTGAAAGTGTTGCTTTTCTATGGTCTCAGCTTCCTACATGGCCTTAATACCAGCCCCGTGCCTGGTAAGGGTCCCTGCCTTCAGGCTGTGGCCCCTACGTGGTGAGAACTCCAGCCCGCGGTCTCAGAACCCAGCCCCTCCCCGACCCTGGCAGCTGAAGCACCATCTCTTCTTCTGACTAATCTGGGTTCCAGTCCCCTCTTTGCTGTTGGCCCCTGTTTCAGGGTGGAGGGTGGGGGGAGGGAGAAGTGGAGGAGCTTTGCTTGTTCTTTTGAGAGCTCAGCTATGTATTTGAAAATAAGTGTGTTTCTGATCCAGCGTCTCTAGATGTTTCTAGAAGGAGACCTCAGGCTATCTAACCTGCTATTGAGAAATTAAACACAGTTAAAATCTTACCCTGTGGAGTCGTAGGATTTGTATCATTTCAAAATCTCCCTGGAGCAGACTGACAACATCACAGAAGCAGAGGCCAAGACAGTCTGGTCTTCCACTCCAGAGTCCAGACCTCCATCGGGTCACCTTATCCAGAGGTGACAGAGACAAAGGGAGATGACACCAACATCAAGGTCATAGTTTGCAACCGGACCTGGAACTGCTAAGAGGTGGGGCATTCATAGCTAATAACTCAGTTAAGCTGCCCCGAAGGAGCCAGCCTGCTGGGTGGGACTTGCTGCCACTGATGCAGGAAAAATGGGGTGAGAGAGGAAGGCCATGTCCCATTTGGATTATTCCAACTACTTTGGGGGAGGGGCTGGGGTTCCCAGAAATTGGGCCACCACTCACTTTTTGACCAGCCTTGAAACTCTCCTGGCACCTGTGGGAGGGCCATTTAGCAGCTAGTGTATTTCAATGAGCGTATACTGAAGCTCAAGATCTGCTCGGAGTTGAATCTTTCACCATCTTGGTGCTAATTATTGTGTTACTCTTTTAATGGCCATATCCTGCTCCTTTCCCTCCTATCTCACCATGAATGACAGTTACCCTGCCTGTCCTGGGTGTGCCTGTGTGTTGCTTATCATAGGTGTGGCCAGCTACCTGTGTCATTTTTGGGGTCTTTTCCACATGCCAGGAGCTGCAAGGTGGGCTGTGTGGAGTCTTCTGATGGGGAAATCACCCTGGTGCAAGGCACATGATCAGAAGGCATGCTCCCTCCCAAAAGGCTTCATCATGCACCTGGGCCACCTTTTCACCATCTCATCTCCAGAGTCTTTGTCCAGTATCGAAAGGGCTGTTAGAAATGATTTTGAACTAGGAGAAACAGTATACCCATTCTCGTCCCTTCCCCTCCCTTGCCTGGCACACCCAGGGACCCACACTCTTCCAAAAGTCACCCCACCCTCATTATCTGAGCATCAGGTTGCCTAACTCCAGGTGGAGTTTGGCTGTTAAGCATCTGGTTGCCCAACTCCAGCTGGAATTTAGCTAGAAATCTTGCCAGGAGGATGTTGCCACTTCTGCCCTCGGAGAACTTTCCTTTCCATCCAGATGCTGAGGGGGATGGGAAGGACAGAGTGGGGCTTCACCCAGCCCCCTGGTCACACTGCATGACCATCTGGGTCCGCCTGCCATTGAAAGTCTGTGGATCAAGCAGGCAGTTTTCGGCCCTTCGTCCATCTGAGTGGAGAGGCCACCTGGTGGGGAGGTTCACGGCAGCTGTAGTTCTCGCTGCCTCCTTGATTGCAGGACTCCTGGATCTGCCAAAAACAACTTGGCAACTAGTTGATGTTGGTTCACAGCAGACCCTGAGGGGGGCTCCCTTCCCAGGGCTCACAGAAGGTGCAACCACCTTCCCTAGCCTGCTTCTAGAATGGATGCAGCCAGTTGTCTGGACAAGGGGAGGAGGGGCGGGGGGGTGTCCAGTAAGGGACTCACTGTATGTACTTAACATTATCAGCTGATGTGCATCGAAAACTTACTCTGTGCCTGCCCTGTGCTAACTCAGAGCTGCCCAAATTTTCTCTTTTCACGGCACCCTTAGTGTCTCAGTAACTTTTCTCAAGGTGCTCCTAGGCCAGAAGAAATACCTAACCATCCTATTTGTGAATTATTTTATGTCCAACCAACTTAATAAGTATTTATGTTCCAATAACTCAGTAATCAATTAGAAAGTATAATGCGCATCAATAGAAAAAAGAAATGGAGTTTCATTCTCTAAGAACCACCACTACCTTCTAATCATTTGTGTGCACCAGTTAGCTTCTCAAACCTTATAACCAGACTGGACACCCCCAGCCTCATTTCTTGTTCTATGGTGATTTTCACTTTTTATCCCCAAACCACAGGAAACTCAGCTTCTCAAAGATGGGATGTGGAAGTACCGTGGCCTGATCTAATGTTGAAACTGCGAACCACCTGGACTTTAGTTTGCTCAGAGTGGACACATGTCCAAAGTCCTCACAAAACCCTTCACAGTGGGTCTCAGTTTCCTCTCCCCATGGTGGGGAGCCACCCTCCAGCATAGGGATCTGCCCCCTCCCACCAGCCTCTGCATCTCTCTTGGGCATCGCAGCTGAGACTGTAGCCCAGAGAGGTCAGTGGCCAAGTTTACCTGGGCTCAGACATCCATGCCCCAAGCCCATACTGGACATGGAGTGACCCACCTAAGGCTCAGAAGTGGACTCTGCCCCCAAAGGAGACCCTTGGGGAGCTTCTGGCAGAAGCATCCCAAAGAGACAGAAAGAAAAAAAAACAAAAATGACGGGAGTGGGCGGTAAGGCTGGGGGTTCTTGCTAAGGAGGGGGCAGCCGGACATGGGCCTCTGGACTCTGTTCCATCCTCTAGACCCACAAGGGATTGGCAGCCCCGTCACACCCTCTGCTGTGATCTCTACAGGCCACCCCAGGTGCTTCTTTCTCCTGAGTGGATGGGGTGGGACTGGCAAAAGCAGGTGGGTGTGGGGAGGGGCTGGGCCTCCAGGAGCAAGGACAGCCTGCTGGGTGGGGCTTAGAGGACCCTCCCGGCAAGGGCGGGTCAGGACTATAGTGCCCCAGCGGCTGGATCAGCCTGACCCACATCCCTGGCGCTCTCCGTGTTCCCCCAGGGCAGGAGATTACCCAATCAGGACAATACAAAATCTCTTTATTGATCATTTTCTATATGCACCTCATGGCGGACCATGTGAACAGGACGTGCAAAGCGTGCGACACGCTGGGCCCTGGCCTGTAGCAGAGCTGGGGCGGGACTAGGGGCTCCCTGCCCCGGGCCTGGGGCCGGGGAGAAGGTCGTGGAAAGCGGCCCCAGGGGTCGAAGGGGGGATCCGGCTGTGCTGTCTCTCGAACCGTGGGCCTGGCAGAGGGATCTCGAGGTCCCACCCCTCCGTGGAGGGGGCTGCGGGGCGAATCCCAAGCTCCAGGTGGCCCGGGCTCTAGGAGGGGCGTTCCGAACGTGCAGAGGGGCGCGCAGAGGGTCCTTCCAGAAGCTGGCGCAGAATCAGTGTGGCCCCAGCCTGAGACGCAGTGCCCTGAGGCCGGCCGTCAGGCTGGGCCCTTCACCGCTCCTCGGACCTATCGCGTTCCAGCGCCTGTTCGTAGGGGCAGGCTGGTTCGGGGCCGACCCGCGGCCCGGCGGGCAGCACCTCCTCCTCCACGCCGTCTCCCCGGCCTCCGCCGCCGCCGCCGCCGCCGCGCTCGCTCTCCACGTCGCTCTCGTCCGAGTTGTCCTCCTCCAGGTAGCGGTAGCCGCGCACCTTGTGCTGGGGCCGCGGGATGCGGGGCTGGCGCGGGACCACACCCCGCCGCAGCTTCTGCTCCATCCACAGGTACGAGGCAGCGGCCGCCACCAGCGTCACCAGCAGCACTGCCAGCTTTGCCTGGGAGCACAGGGAGGGACGCAGGGGACCCGGGGCCGTCAGTCCCGCACGTTCCCGGGCCAGATCCTCACCCGGAGAGACCCACTCCTCTGTAGAACACCCATCTCGCAGCTCCTCTGCAGTCCTTCCCTCCTCCCGGGAGCTGCCCCACCATCCATGCTTTCTGGGCACACTGCGGGCAAGGCTGAAACCCCAGCTCTGTCCCTTACGGTCACCCGACCTCTCAGGGGCTGTTTCCCTAAACGTAGTGATAATCCCTTTGCCTTATAGGGTAGACATGAAGATGTTGATATGTGCTGGACACAGTCCTGGTCCTCCTTTGCCAGGGTTTAGATGACTGTCACTTACATGTGGGGATCATAAGCAATGATGGAGATTTTGACTGTAATTTGCAGTCAGAAACAATTCAATGTCATAACTCAGTACAGACACTCATATTCACATGCATACTCCGTGCTATTTCCTATTCTATTTCTCTTTTTCAAATGTTGGTCGGGACCTGCTAAACTGACCCACCAGTGGGTGGGAGCAGAGCATGAGGACCCCTGAGGGCCAAAAAGAGAGACAGAGCCTGGGCATCCAGCTCAGAGACCAACATCTAGTGAACAGGTTACCAAACTACCCACAAGGTGGCTGGGATGTGCCCACAAGGAAAGAACAAAAACTGTGAACCCTTTCAGAAATGGGTAAACTGAGGCCGGCAGAAGGTCAGGCAGGAAGTGAGTGCTGGGTTTGGGGCCACTCAATGTGCTTGGCCCAGGGCCTAGCCCCTGGGGAGTGGTGTCCTTCAGGAGCTGGGAAGCCAGGACTGGCACACAGAAGGGGGGTCGGGGAGGGGGTAGCTCTCCTCCCACCCTGCCCCCTCACCTTCATGGGCAGGCTTGAGCCCAAGTAGACTGCGAAAATGGCCAAGGCCTGCCACCAGTGGTAGATGGTGAAGATGAAGTCTTGCCTCTCTTTGTCCTCATACAGAATTCCCAGGAGTGCTGCAGGCAGGGGGGACAGGGCAAAAAGGGGGGAAAAGTCACTTGGGGCCTAGGGCTGCCGCTCTTGGCCAGAGCCTCTAGAAAGCCCATGTAAACCGGTCCTGGCCTGCCCCCCGGTGGACACCCTGGTGATCACCTGCCTGGGAGCAGAGCTGAGGCAGGCGCAGTGAGCTCCCTTGCTGGGATGCAGTGGGCCTACTCTGGGACACACATGTGGCCTCAAAAGTGGAAAGTTCTATGCGCAGTCACATCTTGTCCTCTCCTGGACCCTAGGCGCACAGTTCCAGGCCTGCAGGGGTTGTTTCTCCTCACCCAGGGCTCAGGAAGGGCAAAATGCTATAGCAACAAGCTTTCTGCAACTCAAGCCTGAAGTTGGGAGGGAGGAACTTGTTTCCCAAAGAATCCTCCCCAGGGTGGGCAGAAAGAGCACTGGACAGGGAGTCAGGAGATTCAGACTCTGCTGTCAGCACTCTACAGAGATGTGGATTCAAATGCTGGCTCTGTGGATGACTTGGTCTAAATTAACTCCCCAGAGCCACTTTTGTCTTCTGTAAAATGAGATGACGCGTATACACTGTGTTGCGAGATTTTAATGGGAGAAAGCGCGCACAGAACCTGGCAAACTGCACCCTCGCCAGCCCCTCCACTCCCACTCACACCCCCATCCTGAGGTCCTGCAGTGTGACTGTACCCTACGGAGCTCCCTGGCGGCCACTAGAGGAGGCAGGAAGCAGAGCTGGGCAGAAGGGGATGTTGGGACTAGGCCCAAGACCAGACATATCATGAATTCAAGGTCCAGCCCCTGAACAAAACAGCCAAAAGAAGGTGGTCCAGAGTGTGGGGCTCCATCCTCCACGGCGGATATAGATGTCTGACTCTTGGATGGTGGGTGCTGGGACTGCCTGAACCATCTCCTTCCCTGCCTGCAGCAGGTATGACCACCACCATGTCATACAGGGGTGATGTCCAGAACTGTTAACAGCACTGGCCCATCAGAACAGATGCCAGTGTGGGACACCAAAATGGCTACACCCACGTGTACCAGCTGCATGCCACTGACATACGCTCATCTGTGGGCAGAGAGCATCACACAGCTGAACTCTGTCCCACCCCCTCCTTTCTGCAGGCAGGGCCCCTTTCACAAGCACCCCCACCCCAGCAGCCCAGACTCGCAGCCTGGACTCCGCAGATGGGTGCTGGGGTTTTATGGCTCCTCCCGGCTCCTCTCCATAAAAAGGCCATATCCATATCTGCGCATAACCCCTGGAGTGTGGACAGGGTCACCGGCTGCTTCCCATGCTCCCTGGGGCAAAGACCCCCCATCTGCTCCCAGGGTCATGGAAACTATGCCAAGGCGGGTGTTGTCCCCTGGTATGAAAACAAGGTATCCCCAATGTGGTTTTTACACCGTCCCTAAGAGGTGTTCACTGAGCCCCAGGCAATGTAGTGACAGGATCTCATGCTGACTCCCCTGCCTACCCTGGGGAGTCCACAGGATGTCTATGGCATGCGACTCCCACACCTGCCTTCAGGATGTCCACAGCCCTCCTCATCTGGCGCTACAGTGTCCACGGGACTTCCTTCCACCCCTAGAGTGTCCACTGGAAGCCCCACCTACCTTCAGTCCACGGGACCCCACGGCTGACCTTCAGTGTGTCTGTCAGCCCACATGTCCGTGTTCCTGGGATATCTGTGCTCCCCACAACCGCCCTAAGGGAGCCACGTGGCCCCCACCCAGCCATCCTAGGGTGCACTGTTGTACTCACCGCTGAGCCCAGTCTTGTTGAGGGCGCTGCCCACACCCCAGAGGGCGGCTGCTACATAGAGAATCCAGATGTGTTGCAGGACCCGAGGCGCCGGGGCCCAGAAAAAGAGGCTGAGAGTGAGCAGCAGGTGCAGTCCAGCCCCAGCCACCAGGGGCACCGGGCGTGGCAGCCACAGCCCCAGCAGGCCCAGGACAGAGGCGGCCGAGGCACCCAGGCTGTAAGCCACAAGGAGGTACGCCAGGCGTTCCAGCCCCACTGAGCACACGCCATAGCCCTGGGGGGAAAGGGGTGAGTGTTGGAGGGTCAACTGACCAGGGCTCTGGCCTTCCCCACAGGATCTCACTTCAGGCCACCTCGGGGCCAGCTCCCTCCAAGGCCCGTAGGAAGGTTCCTCAGGGACGGACAATGAGAAAATGCTCAGACAGTGTCCCCAGACACCAAGGCTGAAACCCCACATGGAATGTCATCCCATCTCAACAGCACAACACCTCTGGACGTGAGCATGGTCATTAAACACTTCACAGATAAGGAAAGGCTCAGAGAGGTTAAAGTAATTTTCCCAAGGATGAAGGGGGATGGGGGAAGGGAGGGAAAAGAAAGAAGAGGGAGGGAAATATCTGGGCCTACAACTGCCCGTGGGTATCCGCGGCAGACTGGTTCCAGGAACCCTGCACCCATATCAAAATCTGCTGATGTTCAAGTCCTTAATATAAAATGGGGTGGTGCATACTTATACATATATTCAAAAATTATTCCTTGTTTATCTGAAAATCAAATTTACTTGGACATCGTGTATTTTATCTGGCAACCCTCTGCAGGCTGCACTCACCAGAGCGAGACCAGTGCAAGCAAAGAGCACCTCGAAGCCGCTGTAGATAAAGAAGGGCACGAGGTGGCGCAGGCGGAAGTCGCGCACGTGCTTAAAGGGCAGCTGGAAGATGTTGCCCCAGCCCACGCTGCGCAGGTCGATCTCCTCGGTGGGCCGGTACGCAGCGCCGCAGAAGCCCAGCACCTGCGGACAAGGGGGTGACCCTGCGGCCAGCAGCACCTTCCCCCACCCCCGGGACACAGCCCCGCCCCTCAGGTATATCCACAGGCGGGGCCTTGTCTCCCAGCCCTGCCTTCAGGCAAAGGCCACCCCCTCAAGGCCCTCGGTTCTGCCTCCCGGTACCGCCCCCAGGTTTGAGCCACACCTCCTGACCCTCAGCCGGTGGTTCCGTCCTTGTCACAGCCAGTCCTCTAGGACCCTGTCTCCAGCTTGACCCTGGACCAGGCCTGGACCCTCTGTCACTGGCCTTTGGGTTTCCAACTTCTCTCTCAGTCCACAGGCATCAGCCACGCCCCCAAGCCTCAAGCCCAGCTCCTAGCCTCAGTCCGCCTTTCAGGACTCAGCCCTGACTCCCGACTAGCCATCAATGCGCCCAGACCAGACCGCACTCCTCTCTCCCCGCCACGGTCCCAGACCTGAATCCGCCGCACCCCCATCCTGGGCCTCACCAGCAGCATGGCCAGGAAGGCCACCGCCATGAGGACGCTTTCCACCACAATGAGGTTTCGGCTCCGCGGTAGCGTCCGCAGAACCGTCTTGTTGAAGCCGCTGAGGATGCCCTGGCTGTTAGTGCCTGAGAAAGCGGAGGGTGGGGGGCGTTGTGAGGCAGGGCACAGGGCACACTATCAATTCAGCCACAAAGAAGTGCAGCAAAGCAGGTGGGTGAGAGGGGAGGGTTGGAGGAGGTGGGCGAGGACGGTGCGTTCAAACGCGGTGTTTGGGAAGCACTTTGGAGGTGAAGGCCACTGGGGCTGAAAGCACCCCCAAGGAGAAGAGCACCTCCCCTCCTTCCCTGCCCTATTGCCTGCCCTGAGGCTGCAGTGGGAGCCAGTTTACTTTCCACCTCCATTCATTTGCCCTTCACTAAGGGTACACTTGGCCCTGAGAGATTCCCATAGGCGGCTTCAGCCCAGATGGCAACTCTTCCAGGCAGCCTTCCCTGACTGCCACCATCAACCCCTGCCACCCCAGGCTGGGTCAGATGTCCTAACTACAAGGCCTGTACCTCATTCACCAGAGCTGTAGGACATCAGGCTCTCGGCCTTGAACCCTGTGAGTAAGGGCATCCTCTCTGCTCTTGGGGGCCCAGTATCTGCTGCATGACTCCATGGGGAGGCGAGCAGACCTTGGGACCCCCCCCCCCCCAAGGACTTACCGCAGCTCTGCACATTGTACAGCGTGTGGTTCAGGTCATACAGGTAGTGGTTCAGGAAGTAGATCATGGGGAGCTGGGCACAGGCAAAGCTCAGCTGTGGGCAGGAGGGCAGCTTGGGTCAGGCTTGGGACATGGAACCAGGCAGGGGGCACAGGCATGATCTGGGAGGGGTCTCGCACAGCCTCGGGAGGACAGGATCCCTCCCACCTCTGGGGGACAGCCTGGTGGTAGGGGGTGGCCAAAGCAGGAGTACTTCCTCCTGGTCAGCACTGTGGACAGGGAGGGAATGAGGTCTCAGTGACTAGAAGCAAGCAGGGGCTGGCTCAAGAAAGGACAGTGGGGTGGGGAGGAGATAGCTCAGTAGTAGAGTACCTGCCTAACATGCACAAGGTCCTGTGTTCAATCCCAAGTGCCTCCACTTAAAAAATAAGTAAACAAATAAACCTAGTTACCTCTTCCCCTTAAAAAAAAAAAAAAAAGACAGTAGGACTAGAGGTCTGAAGAAGAGACTGGAATGGGCTCCGATGTGTGAGTTCTGGGCCTGGATACCACCCACCCCCCAGTGTCCCCATACATAGCACTCACGTGGAAGAAGCTATAGAAGATGGCTTGGAAGACCAGGAGATAGGGTGCGTGGGAGCCCCGAGGTGGGCGCCGTTGGGGGCCCTGCTCATCCTGCTCCTTGTAGTGGGAGTACTCGTAGTATTTCTGGGCCATCCTGGACCACAAAGGAGAGAAGGCTCTCCCCAGCCCAACCTCTGCCAGATGCCACTTCCTGCACCCAGGGTTACCAGCTGGCCAGCCCCTGTCTCTCACGACAGGAAAACTGAGGCCCAGAGGGTGGATGGGGCTGGTCCAAGGTCGGTCCCCCAGCTGAGGCTCGGCCAGATCTCCAGTCTCCCACCCTCCTGCCCACCAGGCTCACCTGGTGATGTAGTTGCCCATGGAGGCCCACAGAGGCACAATGGCCATGCCCAGGGCCACGGCCGAGGGTACAAGGGTGTAGTAGCGCTCCCAGTAGTTGGTGGAGACAAAAAGGGCATAGATGCCCACAGCCAGGAACATCATCCACTTGGTACCAAAAAACCTGCGGGCAGTAGGAGGGATGCTGTCACCGTGGGCCCACCCAGACTGCCGTGGCCCAAAACCAGAGTGGCCACAATGCCAGGTCCCAGCTTACGATGCTGGGTGAGGTGGGAAGAGACCCCTGGCCTTGGATTCAAGGGCCCTAAAACTGAGTCTCAGGGATACAGACTTGCTGGTGGCCTCAGGTGAGCCACTATATCCACACTTCAGTTTTCACAGCTGTAATGTGGTCTTAGAGCCCAGACCTCCAGCCTCTGATGGCCACTTGCAAGGACAGAGGAGATAAAGCCGGGAGGGGGTGTCATGAGTCACTGGCCCCTGGGTACATGCAGCCCTCATTTGTGTTCTGGGCTAACTCACCAGCCCCGCTTCTCCACCCACGTGCTGTAACTGCAGGGCCCAGGCGAACGTCCAAGGGACTCATCCCAGGCTGGGCCAAGGAAATGGAGGAGCAGAGAGAAGCGCCCTGGCGCCCCTTCCTCTCTGCACATTGCCCGTGCAGTCCACTGTGGTCAGCCAGGAAGGTTCCTCCTCACTGGCTCCTAGAACAACAGCTTCACTGGCTCTGGGAAAATGTCATACCATATTCAAAGGAGGGTAATGAGTGACAGGATAAGGGCCCATTCAGGGCATGGAGGCTGGTCAGGCTAAAAACCCACTACTTCAGGGGGTGGGTATAGCTCAGTGGTAGAGCACATGCTTAGTATGCGCAAGGTCCTGGGTTTAATCCGCAGTACCTCCCTTAAAAAAATAAATAAACCTAATTACTACCCCCCGAGAAAAATAAAGGCACAGTTATATATGTTTATAAAATTGTAAACTGACTATATTTCAATAAACATCTTTAAAAATTGAAAAAAATAAAGGCATGTAACTTAAAAAAGAAAAACCCACTACTTTGATCTTTGGGTTGGGTTTGTTTGGTTTGTTTGTTTGTTTGTTTCCTGAGTGATCATTATTTTCTCTCTTTGTCAGGTCCCAGGAAGCTCAAAGCTCAATGACTGGTTTTCTGAGACAATCCTTTTCTCTTCTATTACAGGGCCCTGGTTCTTTAATTACCCTTATCTTGCCATATAGTAAATAGATAGGCAGCCCCTCTGATCTATACGGGGGAGGGCACCAAAACTGCACTGTACATTTTGATGGAGCAAAACAGCAAAAAGTAAAAATACTAGCACTCATTGCTGGGGAGGCTGTGGTTTTAAAAATGACACATGCAGCCAGTGGTCACGCAGGTGGCTCAGCCCTTTGGGAAATCAGCCTGGGAGTTTAGGCAGGGTGGGGGCAGGGGGCAAGCCTAGGGGTTTGGAGTCACTCTGCTTGGGTTCAGACCTTCAGTCTGCCAGTTCTGCCTGTGGGAATGGGTTCAACCTCTTGGTTTCTCCATGTCTAAGATTAGCACACCCACCCTGGATTGTAGGGAATGAGATAATATTTATAACGTGTCCAGCACAAAGGAACCGAAGTAAGAGTTAGCTATTAATAAGAGTTTCAAGAGCTGTAAAGCCTTTTATACGCTGCTGACCTCATAAGGGCAGCACTGAGAATTTATCCTAGGAGGTTTCCTTTTTAATTTTAAGATGAGGAAACAGCCAGAAGCACAAAGTGAACATGCAAAGGAGAGGGAGTCACAAGGTCCCACTCTGAGGCACAGTTCAGTGCCCACATCTCTGCAGAAGATGCTAACATCACGGAAGTCCTCACTGTGGAGCAGGCCAAGACGTGTGCAGTGAAAAGAAAGCAAAAGCAGCGTTGCGCACAGGCTCGCTCCAGCGATGAGGACGGAAATGCTGCCCACGCATGTCGGGGCAACAGCAGAGGCGGCGGATTGCCTGGAGGGCTTGGGAGGGCTTTTCTTCTTTCTGATTTCAATTATGATTCTAAGATTGTTTGTGCAATTGTGATAAAGGAGTTTGGGGGGGTGTTTTTATTTAAAGACAGGGGAACTAACACCCATCCAATCTGTCCACTAATCTCTGGGTCCCCTGTGAACACAGACCTACCCCCTAGGCAGGGTACTTGTGGAGGGGAGTTTTGCACTGACCTGAAGGCTGGACCAGATGCCTCCAAGGCTCTGGTCTAGAGTAGACCCCCTGGGACACCTGCCCAGCCATGCCCTTTTCAGTGAGAAATTTCCCTCAGCACTGCCACAGCTGATTGGGCCAGGGGTGGGTGTCTGGGCCTTGCTGACTGATCAGAGTCTCTACAGACACTCCACAGCCCTGACCCCAGAAAGTCACTGTGGCTCTGGGCCATGGAGGCCATAAGGGTGATGCCACATGGGCACAGGTAAGCTAAGGGAAGGAGCCTAGATGAATTTCTGTTGCTTGAAACCCAAAGTCTTCTGGGGCAAAGCTCTTGCTTCTTCCTCAAACCTGAATTTCACCCCTTCTCTCTCACCCCAAGAACACCAGGGCAGCTGGGGACCCCATGGTCCAACAGCCCTTGCACCCCTTCAAGATAGGGGTAACAGCTTAGCCCACATGGGGACAGCAGAGTCACACCTGATGAGCACAGGTGTGTAGAGCAGGGCGGCGATGGGCGTCACGTTGATGCCCATCAGCATCTTGCTGTCGATGTCCGGCAGCCCCATGTTGCCATACTTCACCTCGCGGTAGGTCTCATCGTAGTGCAGGATCAGCTGCATCTGCAGGAGGCCTGGTGGGGAGGTGGGGGGAGCAGGCATGGAGGGGGCAGCCTGGCTCTGGCGGCAACCAACCAGAGGCTGGAACGCAAGCCTCGCAGGGAGCTCCAGGCACCGAAGGGATCCCGGACTCTAACACCCATGAGGACAGGCTGGACCAAGCATCCTGCCAGCCAGTGGCAGCGGCAGTGGCTTGAATCCAGCCTCCCGGCCCCGCCCTGCATTGCTCCCCTGGCCTCTTGGACCCCAGCGCCCCTGACTCCTAAGGCAGCAGAACTGCCCAGGGCGCCCAGCCCCCTACCCACACACTCAAGAAGGCTCTGGCTGGGTCACTGCAAGGCCCCCGCCCCGCTGTGGGGAGGCCGCCGCTGCATCTGCGAGGGCGCAGTCGGGGAAGTGAAAGAGGAAGGGAGGCCGACTGGCCCCAGCGTTTCTCTTTCCCTGAGAAACCTCAGGTCTGGGGAGGGAGGCGGCGCGGGAGCCTCGGGTTCCAGCGCCGCGCCCGCCGGGCCGTGCCCCCTCGCCTGGCCCCGGGCGGAACAGCGCGGCGCGCGGCGGGCCACCTACCCAGGTAGACGCCGTAGGTGAGCGTGCCGCCCGCGCTGGCCGCCAGCACGTTCTTGAGCACGCCGAGCCGCTTGCGGCGGTAGTAGCGGCGCTCCTCCTCCTCCTCGTTGTAGTTGGGGTACGCGCCCACCAGCTCGTCCAGCTGCGGGGCACGCGCGGCGCTCACACCCGGCCAGGGCGCCCCGGGCCCCCCGCACCCCAGCCCCGGGGCCGCATCTCACTCGCGGCGGGGAGATCCCGGCCCTCCCGGCACCCAACCTCCCCGTACCCCGCGTCCCCATGCCATCCCCGTCCCCGCTCACTGGGGCCTCGGGCCCATCGGGGACCCCGAGCCGGTCCTCATCGCCCTGCGGACCCGCAGCTCCGGCCACTGGGTAGAGCGGCGGCTCCGCCTCCATAGCTGGACCCCACCCAGAGGACTCGCGGCGACACCCGGGAGTCCCAGCAGCGGGCCGGGCACTTCCTCCGGCCGCCGGGACCTGCTCCGCCCCGCCTCGCGGCCACCCACTCCGGGAGGGCAGGCCCCAGCGTGGCTGGGGGCGTGCCCAGCGTGTATGCGTGTGTGTATGTGTGCGTGTGCGTGTGCGTGTGTGTAAGTGCCCATGTGTCCATCGGCAGTCGGTTCAGATTTGGCCTTAGGGTTGCCAAGTGCGAGTTCGAATCCCCACTCCGCACTTCCTGATGTTGTGACTTTGGGGATTGACTCCACTTCTCTGTGCTTCAGTTTCCTCACCTCACAGGGATATTCATTATCAGTTCCAAGGGCTATTTTGGGATTACTGAGTTAACTCAAAGCCTTAGGACGCGCCAGGGCCATAATAAGCTCCCCTAAGCATCACCACTGTCATCTCTATCCCACCTCCAGGCCCCATTTGGCCTGTTTGCAGGTCAGCAAAGAGCCCCCACTAGCAGCCGCACAGAGGGCTCCCACGACTGAACTTGGCAGCTAGTGTCCATTTCTCACCTTCCCTGAGTTTCCTTTTTGCATCTGTAAGTGGGAACTCTGGCATGACCACTGGGAGGCCAAGATTGTAGAGGCTGCTGAACCCCATCACCACCCTGCAGCAGGGTCCAGAGCCACTGCCCTTGCCCCACTGGGCACTGGGTCCGGGGCTGCAGTGAGAGCCCGTGGATTTGCCGCCTTGCTGGAGCTGACACACCACAGCTCTGGGTGTCATCCTGATTAGAAATATCTGGGAAGCTTTTTAAAATATCCAGTTCCTAGTACAGTCTCTTCAACAAATGGTGTTGGGAAAACTGGATAACCACATGCTGAAAATGAAATTGAACCTCTGTCTTACACTACTCACAAAAATTAACTCAAAATGAATGGAAGACTTAAACCTAAGATCTAATAACTCAAAACTCTTAGAAGAAAACATCGAAGTTCCTTAACATGGGTCTTGGCAATGAATTCCTGGATGTGACATCAAAAGCACAAACAACAAAATAAAAAAAAAAATTGATGCGTGGGACTACATCAAACTTACAAGTTTCTACACCACAAAAGAAAGAATTAAAATCAAAAGGCAACCTATGGAATGGGAGAGAATATTTATAAACCATGTTATCTGATAAGGGGTTAACATCGAAAATTTATAAACTCATACAATTACGTAACAACAACAAAAATCTGATTTAAAAGTGGGCAGAGGAACTAAATGAACATTGTTTTTCCAAAGAAGACATCCAAATGGCCAACAGGTGCATGAAAAAGTGCTCAACATCACTAGTCACCAGGGAGATGCAAATCAAAACCACAGTGAGGTAAGACGTCACCTCACATCTGTAAGGATGGCTATCATTAAGGAGATAAGAGATAATTAGTTGGCGAGAATGTGGAGGAAAGGGAACCCTTGTGCACTGTTGGTGGGAATGTAAACTGGTCCAGCCACTGTGGAAAAAATTCCTCAGAAAAACTAAAAATAGAACCACCATATGACCCAACAGTCCCACTTTTGGGGATATGTCCAAAGGAAATGAAAACAGGATATTGAAGAGATATCTGCACTCCCATGTTATTGCAGTGTTATTCACAATCGCTAAGATACGGAAACAGCCCAAGTGTCCAGCGATGGATAAGCGTGGGTAAAGATGTAGTAGATACATACAACAGAACACTATCCGGCCATGAGAAAAAAGGAAATCCTGCCATTTATGACAACATGGATGAAACTGAGGACATTATGCTAAATGAGATAAGTCAGACAGATAAAGACAAATACAGTACGATATCTCTTATATGTGGAGTCTTAAAAAAACTAAAAAAAAAACCAGAGAGTGGGATGGTGATCAGCAAGGGCTGGGGACTGGAGAATGGGAGAGATGTTCAAGGGAATATACTTGCAGCTAGTAGATAAATAAATCGTGGGGACCTAACACACAGTACAGGGACTACAGACAACAAAATTGTGTTATAAACATTATCCCTACTGAGAGGCGAGCTCTCAGTTGTTCCACCACTACAAGAAATGATAATTCTATAACACAGGAGAGGTATTAGCTAACCTACAATGGCAATCATATTGCAATATAAATATACCCAGTCAATGTGTTGTACACCTTTAACTTACACGGTGTTAAATGTCAATTATATCTCAATTAAAAAATACCTGGTTCCCCTCCCTGCCCCCATTCTCCAAAAGCTGTTCCTTCTGATTGGAGTGTCCTTACCCCTGCTCCTCCCAGAAGGTGTCCTTCCCACTCTCAGCTCTCAGATAAAAAGCCATCCCTGATGAAGGGTACACCCCCCAACCCCAACTGTGTCCCTTCTGGTTGTTTGTGGCTTAATGGTCTGTCCTCTCAGGGTGACTCTTCCTCGAATACCCCTCATTTCATGCAGAGGATTGTGCCAGGCACTTAGCAGGCGCTCAATCAATGTGAGTGGATAGATAGATGGATGGATGAGTGAATGAATGAACATCCACCCCAGGAGGGTTGCTGGGAAAGCAGAGAGGAATTTACAAAGGCTTCTGGCTTTGAAGCAGTGGAACTTTCTCCCAACCATGCCCGGGGGCAGATATGGGTAAAGCAGACAAGTTGGGTCATGCAGGCAGGGCCTGGCTGTGGGAGAGATGGAAGCAGAAGGAAAGAGGACAGGGCCCAAGGTCCAGAGGCGAGGAGGAGGCAGGAGAGCAGAGACGCAGAGGGCATTGGGTGGCCATGGTCAGAGAGTGGACTCAGGGCTCGTTATCCTGGGAGATGACAGAGTCCAGGGCGTGGCCGTGGCACAGGGTGGGGAGGGACGAGGAGGTCCATAGGGCTCGGAAGGGGCAGTGGACTTTGTGCCCCCAGAAAATGTAGTCCTGTAGAATTCAGCGGGCAGGTAGGAGATGTGGTGGGGGCAGGGGGGTGGGGGGAGATAGCTGCCTGAGGTGGGTGGCGTGGCTCAGTGGAGTGGGGGTAGGAGGCAGGGGTCCAGAGGCTCTGCAGGAGAGTGAGGAGGACGCCAAGAGAGAGACCTTGACCCCCAGGAGGACACCCTCCTAAAACTGTGTGGGAAAGGGGACCCTTGGGCCTGGGTGGAGACTACATTTGATAAAATAAATTTTCACATATTGAGATATATGGAAGTCATTCTGACTTATACATGAGTTAACTTGAAATTTTATGCTAAGTAAAATAGCCTGTTTATGGTCTATCCAACATACATTGTACACCTGCTTTACTTATTCAAGAAAAGGGCACACTGGCCAGAAGTAAAGATGTCCCTATTAAAAATAAAGATTAATGCCCCTCTTCCCGAGACGTTA
The DNA here is from genome assembly GCF_036321535.1 of Camelus dromedarius. NCBI lineage: Eukaryota > Metazoa > Chordata > Mammalia > Artiodactyla > Camelidae > Camelus > Camelus dromedarius. The sequence continues at coordinate 4,960,235 of NC_087447.1, read as the reverse complement.
ATGCTGGTCCTCCTTTGATGATAAGACTCCCTTCCCAGGTGCCAAGGCCACAGTGACTGGCCATGTGTGCGCTGATCTGGTTTTTTTTTTTTTTTCAATTGAAGTATAGTCAGTTATAATGTGTCAGTTTCTGGTGTGCAGCACAATGTCCCAGTCATGCGTATATATACATGTATTTGTTTTCATATTCTTTTTCATTAAAGGTTGTTACAAGACATTGAATATAGTACTACACAGAAGAAATTTGTTTTTTTATCTATTTTTATATATAGTGGTTGATTTATGTTTTTTTGAACCCTCGAGGAATATATCCCTGACTTGTTGGATGTTCTTTGTTTGGACAAGATATTAAACTGTGCTGAAAACCTTCGTTCTCCGGAGCAGATCCTCAGAGTTATCTGGGAAGTGGGCTTCTGGGCACATCCTCAGGTTGGCTCAAATAAAACTCTTCTATTTTTATTATCGATTGTTTATTGATTATTTTGGTCGACACATCTCCAGTCTGTGAATGACCTCCCCGTCTGCCCCCTTCTCCACTTGAGACAGGTAAGGAAAGAACTCAACCAAGTGCACCAGGTTGGCAGCCTCGCCTCCTCCTGCTTCTTGGACAGAGAACCCAGGACAAGCCGAGGAGGGCAGGTCGGGGAAGGGCTCTCTGGCCAAGAAGTGGGGTCCCCAGGGTGCTGGGGCTTCTCTGGGCATTAGTGTGGGAAGCACCCTCACCTTGTCTTCACTCAACCCAATATTTCCTCACTTGCAAAATAGGAGTAAGTGAAAAAGTCTTCTGCAGACTGAAAACAGGATGAAGGGGACCTGGCAGGTGGCTGGGAGGAAGAGAAGCATCTTGGAGACCAGAGCAGACCTTGATGGGCAAGAGAGGGGAGTGTGTCAATGAAAATAGTCAATAAACAATCTAGAACAGGAATAGAAAAGAGTTTTATTTGAGCCAAACCGAGAACTATAGCCTGCAAGATATCCTCTCCGAGAACTCTGAGGAGCTGCTCCGGAGAAGCATGGTCTTCAGCACAGTTTTATGTCTTGTCAGGACAAAGAACATCCAACAAGTCAGGGATACATTCCTTCCAGGTTTAAAAAAACACACAAAGATCAGCATGAACACAGCCAGTCACTGTGGCCTTGGCACCTGGGAAGGGAGTCTTATCATCAAAGGAGGACCAGCATTAACGTCTCGGGAAGAGGGGCATTAATCTTTATTTTTAATAGGGACATCTTTACTTCTGGTCAGTGTGCCCTTTTCTTTAGTAATTAAAGCCTATGTACAAGGCAAGTTTGATAGGCCACAAACAGGCTCTTTTACTTAGCATCAAATTCAAGTTAACTCGTGTATAAGCCAGAATAACTTGCCCAGACCTCAATATGTGAAAACTTCTTTTATCACCCACAGAAAGAGAGGGGCAGTGCCCCAGGCCCAGTGGCTCTTAGAGACAGGACGGGGGGGATTTTTAGTTGTCACCACATTGGAAAGAAGTTATGTCTACAAAAGTCCTAGAAAAGGAATAAAGGAAGATGGGGTGACCTCTGAAGGGGCCAGGAAGCTCCGAGATGCAGCCTCCTGAAGCCACGGCCAAGAACCCACTATCCAGCATTTCAAGGTTTCTGGGTGGCCCGGGATTTACCCAGAGTGGGTGTATGTGGTCCAAGAAAGGGTAATGTTCCCCTGGGTGGACTGTGTGCTCAGGAGGGGAAGGGGCAAGGCTTGTCCCCTCGGCCTCTGCACAGCATAGCAGCTGCTTCTTAGATGCTGCCTTTCCACAGCGTTGCCTGCTCTCTGTGTCGTCTCAGTCTGAGCCTAAAAGAGAGGCTGCTCTACAGTTTAGGGCTTTAGAATTATTTAAATTCCTTGTAGTCTTGTTACACATGGAGTCCTGTGACGGTAACTTTTCATTTTGAATTGCTTTATTAAAATGGATTCATTTCAGAACATTTGGGGAGGGGAGGTCCTGTTAGCTTGTTTCAAAACCTGACAGCATGACACCCAGTGGTTAATGACACTATTCTAATCCTATTAAAAGTGAAAAGGAAATATTTTCATCTAAATAACCAAAAAATCAGTTAATTTTAAAAAACACTGGCATAAAGAAAGCAAATCGGAATGTACCAAGTTGGGTAAAGAGTAATTTTGATCTTGTTAGTGTCTGACACAGTGACACAGGATGAATTTCTGAAGCAGGTGCTTTCAGCCCCAGGGTGCTTAAATCTGCTGATGCTCAGTAACTCTGTCAATTAGCAAGAAAAACATCCCTGGATCAGTCCAGATGTGGGGTTTGGATGTGACTGGCAAGGTGCTCCTGGAGACACAATACTTAAGCAACAGACTCCCTGATTAGATTTGGCCAATGGGAGGTGCTGGGGCGGGGGTGATAGGGGTGGTGGGGGTGGTGGGAGGAGAGAAGCCCGGTGTATCTGGGGTGAGGATGGGGGCAATGGCTTGGCTCCTCCAGGGTCCCAGCGCCCACAGAGCAAGCCTACTGTGGTGTAGCTTTCCCTGGATGACCCTGACCCTCTGGGGACTGGTGACACCACTTCCTGCCTTTGACCCTCCCCAGGGTCCCTCATCTTCCCAATTAGCTCTCCCTTTATTACCTGGGTAGTCAGTTCCCTACACTAAATGTCCTCTACTCAAAAGTCCTAGATCAGTTTCTGTTCTCGTGCTAAACCCTGACTGATACAGCTGCTTGTTTCCTGAAAGGATTTTTTAGTGGCTTCAGAAGCTGCGCTCTGGGAGCCCTGAAACTGCTTGTGAGTCTTGCCCAGTGGGGACCCAGATAAACAGCCCAGGCCATCCAGGCCACAAGCCCTCACTGTTACATCCACCCCCACCCACTGTTATCAAATGATCTCTATAATAGGTTCTATTTTTTGTTCTCACCATGAAAAGAATAGACGTTCCTTGCAGAAAAGCAAACAGGAGAGATACATACTGCTTCTGATTTGAACACCCTGAAACAGCTCCGGGGTCTTGTGAGGTGTCACCCCTGCGTTATATACCAAATAGCACACAGGGGCCACTGTTCATTCATCGAACACCAATTCCCTGGCATTGAGGCCAGTATTTACACTTTTTAAAGCTAAAAACCAAGGAAGAGGAGGGTACAGCTCTGTGGTAGAGTGCATGCCTAGCATGCATGTGTTCCTGGGTTCAATCCCCAGCACTACTAAGTAACAAAACTAAAAACAAAGGGGATGATGATCATCACCAGCTGTCGGGGGGTCCCCAGAGCTGGCTCTAAGAGTGACTCCTGGTGGTACCCTCCCAACATCCTCCATCCATCCCCAGCTCTCTGGGACAAGGATGTAACTTCCCAGGCCCCACTGAGCCCCTGTAGCTTGGAAGATCAACAAGGAGCATCCAACCCAGAGAGGGGAGAGGCTGCCCCTGTTCTTCCCCAAGGGCCAGTGCCCCCCAGGGTTAGGACCCCTGGGTCAGGACGGTCCTCTTTGGGGACTTCCCAGGCTATTCCTGAATTCATGACAAGCTCAGAGGATTTCCCAGCCAGGGAGGGGCCCCTCAGGATCCTGCAGTACCCCTCCCAACCACTAGTACCTCCTTAGGTGGGTCCCTGATTTGCTGTGTGGCCTTAGATCAGTGGCTGCCCCTCTCTGGGCCTGGTGCCTGGTTGACGGCTGCCAGGCTCAGCTCCAGCCCGGCCCCGCCTGAAGCTGGCTCTGCCTCTGCCTGGCTCAGCTCCAGACAGCAGGGCAGGGCTGTCACATGCTGAGCCACGTGACAGGCAGCGGCTGGGGGCTCCATCCCACAGAGAGGACGGGGGCCTCTGCAGCCTCTTACCCCTGCCCCAACTGGCTGAAGCCTCCAGGGGCTACCAGAGCGGGTGTGGGCCAGGAGACCTCCCCTGCCCTCCCAGGTAGGCAGGGGCAGCGGGGAGGGCGAGGGCGGTGAGCAGCATCTCCCAGGTGCCCAGTCGGCTCAGAGGCCCTAGGCCGGGATCCCGGGCAGACAGGGCACCAAGATGGGGGGAACAGCAGCAGGCCCAGGGCAACAGGCGTGGAGCAATGGCACAAAGGATATTCCTGTCCCCACACCTGTAACCTAATCGTCTGCTTGTGTGACACCAGACATTGCCCTGGGATCATCCCCCTTTGTGCTGCTCTGACAGGTGTGCCCAGGATGGGGGCTGGGGTGAGGTAGAGGAGCAGGAACACAGGACACTTATCACGTTGGCTGTCCTAGAAGGCAGAGGGTGGCATCCTTCCCCAGGAGGTGAGAGGTGACATCTGGGGATGGACACAGCCCCTGTTCTGGAGTGACAACCTTCTGGGGTGGGTCCCAGCTTGCCACTCATGCCATGTGTGGTCAGGTCCTGTCCCCTCTCTGGACTTCTGTTTCCTCATTGTAAAATGCCAGGTTGCAGGGATGACAGGCGCTGTGAGTGGGGTGCTGGATGGGGCGGGGTTGATGGACACGGACATGCAGGGGGCAGGGAAATGAAGCCTGCAGTGGGCCTGGGCCCTGAGATTGTACTTCTGGACTCCAGCGGTCTTTAGATATGACTTTTTCATCTTGCAGATGGGAAACTGAGGCTCAGAGGGGCTGAGGGAGGGAGGGGGTCAGGCTTTTCATGCTACTCCAGGCCACTCCCCACACCCCACCCCATCTCCCCAGGCCACTGCCCTGGGCTCTCCAGCTCCTCCAGCTGGGCCTGGGCCCCTTCCCATCAGGCCTCAGGATGGACCCCTCTCAGCTCAGAGCTCCCTGGAGACGCACTGTGTGGCCCTGGCCTGGTGCTGGCTCTCTCTCTGTGGTCCAGGAAAGGCTCTAGAGGCCCCTGAGGGAAGTGGCAGTGAGATCCCAGCCTCCCGCCAGCCCAGAGTCAAAGTCTGGCACCAGGCCAAGGAAGCCCCACCCAGGGGCCGGCCCGGTCTTGGATGTTTCATTAAGAAGGGCGGCAGCGAGGCCGGGCAGAGCAGGGACGACCAGGAGGAAGGGCATCTTGGCAGGGTCTCAGGTACGGTGCTCTGCAGAAGCTGGGGATGGAGCAGGGAGCAGTCAGGGCCAGGGGTTGGCTCGGGGACTCCATGCTGTCGTCAGTCCAGGCAGGCCTGGCCACTCGTGGCCACGCGCAGAGAGTAGCTTTGTCTTCAAGGAGCTTCTCTGCCCGCCTGGGGAGAAAGGGGAAGGAAGAAGGGACTTTTCTTTGCCCCAAGCTAAGAAAGCAGAAGAGGGATGGGCCAAGGAGAGGCCTGGGGGTCCCTGTGGCCAGCCAGCACCCTTATTTCATCTGAGCTGGGTTGTCGTCCCTCCTCTCCCTGAGGTTACTGTACATCCTTTACGGGAGCCACGGGCTCCAGCTGAGGGCCCAGCCGGCCCAGGAGGGAAGGCACCCTCATCCCTGGCGGTGGGGGCTGTCAAGAATCCCCTAGTAGGACCACTTATTTCCTGGGGACCCACCACACATGCCCACTGCTGGTGCGTGAGTACACAGCAGGTGATTCCAAGCGACTGTGTTCTTGGTCGTGGACTCTGCCAGGGTCCAGGAAGGAGGGACTAGCCAGACCCGCCCTGCCTCATGGAGGAACTGATATCAGAGGTACTTTGCTGGCATCAGGGAGCCAGTGACACAGACTTTCCATGTGGTTGGCTCAGTTCACAGGCCAAGGGTTGGTCCCCAGCTCCCCACAACCCCCATGGAAGAGAGGGAGCTGCTGCTGGGAGTTGGGGAGACCTTGTGGAAGTCCAGAGCAAGGCTACACGGTGGTGGGGAGGGCAGAGTGGGGAGGTCAGATTAGAGACCCTAAGATATTGGGACCTGTGGGGCCTTCGATGTGGCCCTATGACCTCCATCTCCTGACGACCTGATGCAGGGCCCCTGGGCCCTCAGACCACCATGTTCACCTCTGTTACTTTTGCCAGCTCTGCATCCCTGCCCCTACCTGGGTCGCAAGGTGATGTCTCCGCCTCCCTGGTGTCCACATTGGGCAAAGGTCTCCCGGGGCTCCCACCCCAGCATCTCCTCCCCGAGAACCCCCTGGCACAGCCGTCCTTCACAGTCTTGTCTGAATAACTGGTTCGGAGCCCGCGTCACTGAGCCCTCATAGGTCTCGGCCTTGCGCCAAGCATTGGACACCTGAGTTCTCCCCACAGCACGACAGGGTAGCTCCAGATACCACCCCCATTTCACAGATGGGAAAAGTGAGCCACAGAGAGGCCAAGCAACCTGCCCACGGTCTCCCAGCTAATAAGCAGAGCTGTTGGGATTCAGACCTAGGTCTTTGGGCCCCCCACACATCATACTGGTTGCGTGCTCTTAGAAGGTGGGTGGTACAGGTGGGGAAACCGAGGCAGAAAGAATGAGAGAGTGAGCAGAGGTTGGGGGTGGGAGAAGAGCTGGGGCCTGTATCATCAGGTAGCTCGTCAGCAGGACCGGCCAGGGTGCAGAGGGCGGGGGCTCAGACAGCAGCTGATTCCTGATGATGCTTTGGAGCCAGCGGACCCAAGTGCCCATCCCGTGTGTCACTCTCCTCTGTTCCACACGACCCGGGCCTGGCTGCCTTCCATGCATCCGCATCAGTCCCGGCTGGCACGGTGCCCGGCACAGCACACTGGCCATCATCATCTTCATTATTCGTATTAGAGAATCCCCAGGCTCATGGCCTTGAGGGAAGGTGGCCGGTCCTAGGGGCCAGGGGAAACAGGCCCCTCCCTTGTCACGTCAAGTGACTTAGCGGCTCCCGGGGAGGTGGACGCAGGACCCCCAGACCAACCCGACACAGGAACCCCCTCATCTGTGTGTCCACAGTGGCTGCCCAGCTCCCTTGAGTTCACAGGCCCAGGGCCCCTCCGGACCCCCCAGCGGAAGGCCACCTTGGCTCCTCTGCTTACTTGGGTAGAGTCCAGCTCCCTGACCCCCAGCGGGTATCCCTTGGGGCCTTGGTCTAGAGTGACCACACTGCATGGGGCGATATTGTGTGATTTGGCCTCAGTGTTGCCAGGAGAGGCTGCTGGAATATTCCAACCAGAACTCCACCCCCGCAGAGCTCCTCACCCCTCACTGTGCCCAGAAGTGCACCATTCAAGTTACATGCCTTACATTTTTGTGGGTTCCGCAGAGACTGTTCAGAAAGTGCAAAGAACCTTGGGGAGGCGGGAGGGGGCGGTGTTGTTTGCCCTCAGCACCCAACAGCAGAGGTCTGGAGGGGAGAGGGGACTGAGGGAGGGAAGAGGGATAAATATTTGTTGAGTACTTGGTAAAAATAACCACAGCTGACCGTTACTGAGCTCTTACTGTGTGTACAATGGCTAATGCGTCACGCAGTACCATGTCATTTAATCCTTGGAACGACACCAAGTGCTACTAGCATCGCCACTTTCCAGGCAAGGAAGCTGAGCAGAGAGAAGGTGAATAACCTGCCCAAGGCCACACAGTCAGAAGAGGCAGAGAAGAGGGTCAAGCTCAGATGGTGGCTCTAGAAGCAGGCAGGGCTCTCGGCTCCTGCGTCTCAACACTGGCCAGCATCCTTCCTCCCCAGAGCGGGGGTCGAGCCTGGGGCTGCAAGGGGCTTTGACAATGTCCTCCTTTGGCTACACTGTCACCCTGTCTGGGGGACATGATGTCCGCCCTGTGCCCAAGACAACTGCCCAGTTTCTCCTGATCAGAGCAGGAGGTCTGTGGGATCAGCTTGGCCCCCATCATGCTTATGGGGACGGTGCAGGGTTCCAGCCAGGCTCTCGGCACAGAGAGCCCATCAGCCTGGGCCATCCTGTTGGCTGGAGCAGCTTGGCCCTCAGTGCCGTGGAGCCCTCCAGAGATCTCAGGGCCATGGCGGCAGTAGCCATTTAACAGTAGCTGGCTGTCTTAGGTGCACTGATGCCCAGCCCTGGGCTCAGAACTGGGTGGCATGGTCTCATGCTTTTTAAAAAATTTTTTATTTATATGTTTTTCTTGAAAAAAAAGGTTTTTTAATTGAAGTACTGAGGATTGAACCTAGGACCATCGTGCATGCTAAGCACACACTCTACCACTGAGCTATACCCAAGCCCCAACTCCCACCATGGTCTCATTCTCGATAAACATTCTATCAGCTGGTAGGTGGAAGAGCGACCCTAACGGATGAGAAGATCAGTGCACTAAGACCCAAATTATGAGTTAAGTAGGCAAAGAGGGACCCTACTCCCCAGTCTAGTGGGAGAGGAAAGAGAAGGACAAGGCCAGGGAGGTGGACAAAGTGAAACCCAGTATTTATCACAAGATATGACACAGTACGATGGGGAGCAGAGCCAAGGGGCCCCTGTGAGAATGTGTGAGGGAGTAATCAGGGTGGGCTGCCTGAAGGAGGCATCAGCCAAGGAGAGACCTGAAGGGAAGGAGTCAGAGGAGGAGGGAAGGGTCTCCATGGGTCCTTGGCACCAGGCCAAGGAGTGAGTTTGTCAGAGTGCAGCCTCTGATGAGCTTCAAGTAAACAGGCAGGGGCCCGGGGGAACATCAGGGCCTCTATCCTGCCTGCCAGCCCTGGATTCTGACAGTGTGGAGGTCTGACTGCCCCCTCCACCCCTCACCCACAACCGTTCCCTGCTTCTCCAACGCTGTGGCCGGTGGGGCTGGGGCGGGCAGCAGGGCCTCTGGGAGGCTGGCGTTCTTCTTTCCCTGTCTTTCTGGGGAGCTGGGGCACAGGGAAAGCCCTCTGAACCACCACCACCAGCCTGGCCTTCCTGTGCAGGGCCCCAGGCTCAGGGCCCTGGGAGACAGAGCATTCTGTGTCTGGAATGCCCCAAAGCGGTGGCTGCCGTGGTGGCTGGGGGACTGTCCCTCCACTTGTCGAACTCCCCCTGGTCACTCCGCTCAGGCCTGCCCGGGGAAGGGCTGTCTGTCTCCAGGAGGGGCATTGGAGTAGGGTGGGGGCCATGGCTTAGGGCTAATTTCTGTGTGGCCGGTAAAAGTGTGACCGCCTGGCTGCCTACCCACTCTCAGGGGCCATGGAGTAGCTGTCCCTAAGCCCATACCCAGTCCCGTGGCTGCCTTGGGGTCCAGGGCCCTCCTGCCCACTGGCTAAGAAGAGTGGTCTGTAGGTCTGTCAGTGGGCATCTAAGTGTGTCCCATGTGTGTGTGTGTCTGGGTGGGGCAGCCCTGGTCCCTGAGGTTACATGTGAGTCCCTGTGGGGGTGTCTGTGGGCCCACACGGGTGCAGGCAGGGGTGGGGGGGGGGCCATGGAGCTGGGGGCATCCCAGCCCACCCTTCTCCCGCCCTGCAGGATGGACCCCTTCACAGACACACTGCAGCGGCTGCGGGAAGCCTTTGGCTCGGGGCGGACGCGGCCGGCCGAGTTCCGGGCTGCCCAGCTGAAGGGCCTGGGCCGCTTCCTGCGAGAGAACAAGCAGCTTCTGCAGGAGGCACTGGCGCAGGACCTGCACAAGGTGGGTGGGGAGGCAGGCAGGGTGGGAGGAGGAGGGCAGAGGTGGGGAGGCTGGGACAGGGGAGATGGGGTCAGCTACATCCTCCATGGAGGGGAACTGAAGTCCATCAAACCCACGTCCTTTCCTGCGCCATAACCCACTCTTCTGCTTTCACCCATTCACGCATTTCCTCATTCATTCCACAACTATTTTTTGAGCACCTATTATGGGCTAAGTACTATTCTAGGTTCTGGGATACAACAAATCAAAGTCTCTGTGCCCAGGGAGCTAGCCTTCTGGGGAGAGGCACAATTCGACGGTAAATATATAATTACAGAGCATGTTGGGTGGTAATAAATGCTGTGGAGAGACACTCCTGGTGTGAGGTGGTGAGAGAGGGCCAGGATCAGGGTGCTTTATGTGTGGGGGTCAGGAAAAGTTTCTTTGAGATGCTGGCATTTGAGCAGAGACATGAAGAAGGAGGGCAAAGGAGACAATGGGGAAAATGGCAGCAGGCACAGAATGTGCGAAGGCCCAGAGGCAGGAGGTGCTTGGCATGTTTGTGCTTGAGGAGCAGCAAGGAGGCCAGTGTGGCTGGAGGGGAGTTGAGGAGGCAGAGATAAACAAAAGTTGTGGTCCAGGGAGGCGAAGCACACCACTAGGGTTTCATGTGTGTGGAGGACTTCCGCTTTACTAGGTACTGTGGGCATCATGGCCTCTGTCCAAACCCTGGAGGCCTGGGGGCTCAGCCCCTCCCATTTCCAGCAGCAGCTATGGCAGGACCCCAAGAAATACACTTCTTTCCCCTGCCCTTCCAGTGGGCCTGCTTGCTCCACCCAGGTCCTGACAGAGCTGCTGGCGCTGGCAGGCCTGGGAGTCCCTCTGCAACCACTTTGGCATCCATCTGATTTGCAGGTCCCCTACAAGTGTCCACCTGTCCCGAGAGCAGTCATGGACTTTGAGATTAGTGTCTCATGGCCTCTGGGGTCACGGATCAGGGAACCCCATTCTATGGGGACAGCAAAAGCTGCCTACAAGGACTTGTCCTGAGGACATGGTCTCCTACTGACACCTACTCCCTTTCTCAGCATCCTCAAACCTTCAATTTACCACCATGCTCCAGGACTGTAGCTCCAGGGGAGACCAGCCTCCCTCATCAGCCGTTCCTGGAATCATCTGTTGTCCCTTTATGAAACCAGGATGCCAGACCATACGCTCCCTGGCTCTCCCGCACCTAAGGGGCCTGGATTTGCCTCCCTGTGGGGAGTGCCCATTCACTGGGCTTGGTCCAGGACAAAGGAGGCTCACACCCCCTACCCCTGCTCTCGTTGGGCTCCCTGGGGACTGGCACCCCCAGTGAGCCTCTGTCCCACCCAGCAGCTGGCCTGGTTTGCTGGCCTCTATGACATCTGACCCCACTGTTTATCTGGTCCATTTTCTCCCTCCGGCTCAGGTTCCACCTCCTGCCTCCCAACCCTCAAAGAGCCAGGAGGCTGGGCCCCACAAAGGGAGCAGCAGCCCAGAAAATCCAATCCAGTCCCTCTCTCTGCTCTGGTCCCTCCCTCTGGTCTCAGCAACTGCCCTGCCTGACAGGCAAGAGCCCTGTCACTTAACCCCCACCAGCCCTTCCAGGTGGCAGTGGTCACACCCAGTCACCCCCAGAGGAGTCTCAGAGAGGGCACATTCTTGTCTCTGGGTACACAGCCCTGGCTCAAAACAGCCTACTCTTCTAAACTCATGGCATTCAGTGGGGTCCAGATCGTCCCTTAACCAGGCCTAAACCTCACTCAGGTCACAGGAGACCTGGCTGGGCAGGAGTGTAGGCTGTGGACACAGGCACAGTAGAAGGCAAGCCCGGAGCAGGCTCAGCTCCTAGAGGCGCTAGTGGCTGTGGCTTCTTCCCCCAAGGTCCCCAGGCCCTCCCCAGCCAGGGCTCAGCTTGGGCAACCCTGGGCCCATCGTCCTCTCCTCTAGCAGGAAGAGCTTGCACTATAATGACTGGGTCTCAGGCATCAGGACAGCCTGGCCCTGGTGTCTCAGGCCATGGGCCTCCAGCTGCCTGCAGTTCACAGGCTGGGTCTCTCCTCCCTCGTGGGGGCGTGGGGGCGGGGCCAGCATGCTGGTCAGGCCGTCAGAGATCAGGACAATGTCCCTATTGATTTTTGCCTCTTTCTCATTCCTGCCCTTGAAATCTGCCCTGGTTCCCAAGGCTATGGGAATTGATGGCATTTACCCAGTGACACCTGTCCTCAGTGTCCCCAACAGACTGATAGCCACACAGCAGGCCACAGAAGGCCACACAGACAGTCCTGTTAAAACTTAAGTTAGATCCTGTCCCTGCTCTGCTCAACAGTCCTCACCCTGGCTGCTGGGCCTCATCACTTCACCCACTCTTCTCTGTGTTAATCAGGAACATAGCAAGCCTGCATCCACCTCAGGGCCTTTGCACATGCCATTCCATCTGCCCTGAATATTCTGCCTCCAAGTATCCACGGGCTCTCTCCCTCTGTTTCTTCACTGCTCAAATGTCACCCCATCCCAGATGCTGGCACTGACCATCTTGTATAAAATGGAGCAAAGACACACATATGTGCACACATGCATACACACGTGTGCTCACACACATGCACACACATACTCCAGCAGTCTCTATTCCCCTTAGTCTGTTTCATCTTCCCACTGCACTCGTCACGTCCCAATCCAGTAGTCAGTGTTCTCACTATCATGTTAACTGTCCCCCCTACATCAGCTCCACGGGGCAGATTTTCTGTCCCAGCCCAAGAATGGCACCTGCGCACTGGAAGCACTCAGTAAACGTGGAGTGAATGAATGAGTGAATAAGACAGGCCTTGCCTGGAGGAGGCTATGCTTTCCCCAGGGCTCTGCCATGTGCTGAGCCTGGGTCTCTGAGCCCTGCCCTGCCCGTCCGCCTCCCCTGCAGTCAGTCTTCGAGTCTGAGGTATCTGAGATCAGCATCAGCCAGAGCGAGATTGACTCGGCCCTTAGGAACCTGCGGGCCTGGATGAAGGATGAGAAAGTGTCCAAGAACCTGGTGAGCAGGCCTGGGGCTCAGGGCAGCAGGCAGCCTCTCTGGGTGGCGGGTGGCGCTGAGTGGCTGGGGGTCTTGTCACCTCACCGTTCACCACCGCACTGGCCCCGGCCCAGGCCACGCAGCTGGACTCGGCCTTCATCCGAAAGGAGCCCTTTGGCCTGGTGCTCATTGTCGCCCCCTGGAACTACCCCGTGAACCTGATCCTGGTGCCGCTGGTGGGCGCCCTCGCCGCAGGTGAGAGGGAGCCTCCACCTTTCCACCCCTGCCTGTCCCCCTAGCCTCGAGGGCTCACAGCCGCCCAGAGCCAGGGAGCACGGGTGAGAAGGCCTGGCTCCCATCTGGCCCACTGCCCCTGGGCTGTGTGGCCTTGGGGCCTGAAGGTGGAGTGAGGCTAGCACCTGCTCTGCAGGTGTGAGGACTGGGTGGAGATGGTACTAGCTACACCTGTCCCAGCTCTCGCCCCACCTGGTCCTGCAGGGAACTGCGTGGTGCTGAAGCCCTCGGAAGTCAGCAAGAGCACGGAGAAGGTCCTGGCCGAGGTGCTGCCCCGATACCTGGACCAGGTGAGCAGGGCCAGGCAGGGCCAGGCAGGCCCCCTGGGCCAGGCAGCCCTTCGCATGGTCCTTCGAGCAGGACCTGAGTTCCAACCTCAGTCCTGCCTCCTCTGGGTTGTGTGGCCTTGGCCAGGTCACCGCCCCTCTCAGCCTGTTTCCCTCTGAGTAAAACAGAGGAGTGGAGCCTGTTCCCAGGGGGCCCCTGTCTGTCTCTGGCCAGCCCTCCAGGCCCAGCCCTGAACTCAGCCCCAAACCCAACCCCATTCCCCACCTCTGCCCATACAACCTGGAGGCCTGGCAGGCAGACAGGCAGGCAGGCCACACGCTGGGTTCTCAGGCTGGGGTCCAGAGGGAGCCCTCCCCTGCCATCTACCTTGCAGAGCTGCTTTGCCGTGGTGCTGGGCGGGCCCCAGGAGATGGGGCAGCTGCTGGAGCACAAGTTCGACTACATCTTCTTCACAGGTGAGGAGCCGGCTGCGGGTGACTGGTTTTGGGGGGCATGTGGGATGCGAGGGGTGAGAGGCCTGAGCCAAGCCCCACCTTCAGGGGTCTTGTCCCCAACTCTGAGAAAGGCCACCAGCCAGCCAGCCAGCCAAGGGGGACACCAGGCAGTGCTCTCAGGACCCAGGGCCAGCACCCTCCACTCTTCTCAAGCAGCCTGGGTAGCAGCCCCGGTTCCCTGGGGACCCTCGGGAAGGCTAGGTTCCATCCCACCAATCACAATCTCACATGTCATAGCATCTGCCCTTGCTGAGTCCACACTGTGCCAGGACCTCATTCGCCACCCCACTGCCCCACAACCCTATACACAATCCCACAGCCCTTCCGGAAGGCTGCACAGATGGGAGTTTGGAAGCTCAAGTGACAGAGACGTAGTGCCCACCCCTTTAGCCAGGATTGGGGCAGGCTGGATTTCGCTCCCAGGCCCTTGGTCAGAAGGGGTCTCAGAGGTCACCTGCCATCACCCTGGCATGTGCCCATGTGGCCCAGACACCACCTAGCTTTAAGTGACCAGGATGGAGTTTCCAGAGGAGATGAAAGGGTGGAGGAGGCAGACGGCCACTCTACCTGGCCAGGCCCTCGAGGGGAGAGGAGCAGAGACGGCAAACAGCAGCGCTAAGCCCTTCTGTTGACCTGTCTCCTGCGTGGCACACCTCGTCCACGTCAGAGCAGGGGACATGCCATCTCTGCCTTTCTCCTCCCCAGACCCTGCCGTGAACCCAGCACAAGGCCTGCTGGCCGCCACCTTGGCCAGCAGGGAAGGCGACTGTAGGATCAGAGGGGCAGGGTCCTCAGCAGGTGGCAGGGCTGCAAGATTATGTCAGCAAGAGAGATCCAAATGTGACCCAGCCAGAGAGGGACTCTGGCCTTGGGCGATAGGAGTCGCCATCAGAGGCGAGTGGAGGGGAGGAGTACTGAGGGGCATGTTAGAAAGAGTCGCCTGCAGGCCTGAGCCCTGATTAGAAGCCGGAAGACAGGGTAGGAGGCTGGGGCTCCTGGGTCTCCAGCCAGGCGGTCAGGAGAGGGAGCCGGGGCCTGGCCTGCAGCTGTGTGCAGGGCTCCGTGGGATCCTCTCTGTGTGGGGCTGGTCTTGGGGGATGACACGTGGAAGGTCCTGGTGCAGCAGCAATTAGCCAGGAGAGGCCAGGTGAGGGTGACGCCCACCTGGTGGGCAGGGAGTGAACCCCCCTGGAGAGGCCCCAGCCCCAACCCTGAGGCCATCCCCCCTGATTCAAGTGACCTAGGCCCACTCTGGTTTCCTTCCACACCCAGGGAGCCCTCAAGTCGGCAAGACCGTCATGGCTGCTGCCGCCAAGCACCTGACGCCCATCACGCTGGAGCTGGGGGGCAAGAACCCCTGCTATGTGGACGACAACTGCGACCCCCAGACCGTAGCCAACCGCGTGGCCTGGTTCCGCTATTTCAACACTGGCCAGACCTGCGTAGCCCCCGACTACGTCCTGTGCAGCCCTGAAATGCAGGCGAGGCTGCTGCCCGCCCTGCAGAGCTCCATCACCCGTTTCTATGGCGAAGACCCCCAGAGCTCCCCGGATCTGGGCCGCATCATCAACCACAAACATTTCCAGCGGCTCCGGGGCCTGCTGAGCTGTGGCCGCGTGGCCATCGGTGGCCAGAGTGATGAGAGCGAGCGCTACATCGGTGAGTCCCGCCCTCCCTGCCACTGTGTCCTCCACCCCAGCTCAGGCCCTTCCACGCTGGAGGCCACAGCCGGGCTTTGAGTCTGGGCCCCACCTGAAGCCTTGGGCCCTGAGGCTCCCTCGACCCCACTGCTGGAGCCCAGCCTGATCCACGGCTCCGGTGCCACAATTCCATGACACTCGTGTTCCGTGTTGCTGTGGTCTGAGCCTGTGACCCGACTCCACCCTCTGGCCCAGGCTCTGGATTCTCCAAGCTCAGACCCCAGGGTTCCCAGTTCCCGAGAGCTCACATTCCAATCTTCCACCCATGATCTGCTGCTCCACGGGGCCATGACCCCGGTCCTGTGAGCCCACAATTCCCGGTTCTGAACTCCAACAGCCTGTGCTGAGCATCCTCTACACTGTGAGCAAAGCAGCCCCAGCCTCCCGGGCCGAACGGCTCAGAGGGTGATGCTGCTGCCCGACGGGCTGGGACCTGGGACCTCAGACCCCAGGGATCCAAGATCTGGTCACCCTCTGACTGTAAGACCGAGGCTGAGTGGTTCTTGGGGCCCCACAGACCCTGGTCAGGCTGGGGAACTCCTCACGGTCACTTCTCAGGGCTGTGGGGAGGCTCTCCTCCCTAGAACATCCCCGAGCCTGGAGCCCTGGGTCCCTGGGCCCTGTCTGAAGCCCCACCCCTGGGGCTGAGCCATCCCCTGTGCCCGGGCAGCCCCCACGGTGCTGGTAGACGTGCAGGAGACAGAGCCAGTGATGCAGGAGGAGATCTTCGGGCCCATCCTGCCCATCATGAACGTGAGGGGCCTGGACGAGGCCATCGACTTCATCAACCGTCGGGAGAAGCCCCTGGCCCTGTACGCCTTCTCCAACAGCAACCAGGTGGGCTGGACAGAGGTGGTGGCAGGTGCCAGCAGTGGATGGTGGAGTCAGGTCAGCAGAGGGGAAGGTGGCTTCAAGACCTCCAGGGCCAGAGTGGACCAAAGGGCCTGGCAGGAGGATAGGGGGTCCATGTCCTTTGGGGGCAGTCACAGAGTTCTAGGTGGCACTCCTGGCTCTGTCCCTCTTCTTTCTCCTAGGAACAGCAGGGCCTCCCCTCCAATTGAGGCCACATTCTCCTGGGCCTTTAGTGGGCAGCTCCCCAGGTCTTCTCTGGGGTCCAGCGTCCCCCATATGTCAGCCCCTGTCTCCATTCTTCCTCATCGTCTCGGCCTAGTGCTGCAATGTCCCCTTTCAGTGTCTGGCTCATGGAAGGCACACACAGGTGGGACGCAATGACTAGGGGAGAATGAATGACTGGAACATGCAGGCACAAGAATGAGCCCTGGTCCCCAACCCCTCCCTGGGGGCCCCTGCCCTACTCAAGCCCCTTGGGGGCAGCCTGGGAGACTCACAGGCAGGCGCACTGGCAGGCGTCCCCAGCTCAGGACACCCTCCCCCTCACCCACACTCGAGATCCCTCAGAGCCTGGACAATGCTGTTTTTAAATAAATGTTTTATTTCTGAATAATTTTAGATTTATAGAAAGGTTGCAAAGATAGTCCAGGGAGTTCCCATATACCCGTTTCCCCCACTTAGGGGCCTTTATGTTGGTCAAAACTAGGAAACTGACATTGGTACATTACTGTTAACCACACTCCAGACTTGATCTGGATTTCGCCAGCTTTTCTTTCCGCCACTGGATCCAAGCCAGAGTCCCACGAAGCAGTTAGTTGTCATGGTTTCTCTGGTCTTCTGGTGATCTCTCAGTTTGAGGAGTGCTGGCCAGCTCTGCTGCAGAATGTCCCCGGGCTCAGTGGTCTGCTGTTCCTCTCACAGCACAGGGCCGAGGGCCCGTCTATGCCCACACATCAGGGGTCCATGAGATCCCAAGATCACTGATGAAGTTGACCTTCGTCACTAGCCAAGGTGATGTCTCGCATGCATCTCCATCAAGGAGTGACGATTTCCCCCTTTCCTTATTCTGTTCCTTGGGAAGAAGTCACTAAGTCCAGCCCACTTTCATGGGAGGGGGTGTACTTAAGCTCTTCCTGCTGAAGGGGGACTATGTACATGTATCACCTGGAATCTGGAGGGCTCTTGATTTACTTTATATCAGCATGGACTCTATCTGCTATATCCTCCAGGTTACAAGCCGGTACCACCTTATTTGTTTCCTTGTCAAGTTGTCCCAGCTTCGGGCATGGGAGCTGCTATGTCCCCAATACCTGCCCATCCTTTTGTCTTATTTTTTATTATTATTATTCTATTTGAAGGAGGGTAATTAGGTTTATTTATTTAATGGAGGTACTGGGGATTGAACCCAGGACCTCGTGCTTGCTAATCACACCCTCTACCACTGAGTTACACCCTCCTACCTTTTGTCTTCTGACCACTGCCTTCCTTTCTGGAAGCTACTTGGGGCTCATGTGGGATTTTCCCTACCTCACCCTAGAATCAGCCATTCCTCCAAGGAGCCCTGGTTTATCCGGATAACGTTAACTTTAGAAAATGCTACACAGGTGTTTTGGAAGGGGAGGGGGTCATCAGCAGAGTGGCTTTCAAGCTTTTTGACTGCCCAGCACTGTTCCCAGGACACAGAGTGACACTTGAGACACACGTCTCATCTCACATGACCTGCCCTGACTCCTCACGAAGCACTGATGCCTCCTACTCCATCTTCTGTTGTCGTTACCGCTGGTCTCAAAGGAATTTCTGAGTCTGCTGGTGGCGGGTCCACTCCACCTACTAGTGGACAAACCCTGACCGAGCTGTAACCTGAGGGTCACACTTTGTAACTAACTACAGCCAAAGTTTTGTGCTCCTTGTTTTGGAGACGACTCTTTAGTGTCTACTAATTTTTTTTCCCTCTCATTCTTCAAATACACCTATAGACTGAAGAGGAAGAGCCTTCATTAAGTCAAGCAAGGGCCAAGTTCATGTTTCTAAAATACAAATCTTAACATCCTCCTGTGCTGCACACCACATGGGCCCCCGGCTGTCTCCCTGTCCCTCGGCCTCCCCACCTGCCCATCACTCTGCCTGAACACCTCCTGCCCTCCCACCTGAGACTCAGCAGACACATCACCTCCCTCCCCTGGGACACCTCCCTGACTACACACACCTCACCCAGCACTCTCCATGTCCCCAGGAGGATGCTGGGTTTCCCGCCTCTCCCTCAGGCCTGAGTCTGTGTTCGCAGAAGCCCTGTGCGGGGCCACACCCAAGATGCTCAAGAAACATGTTTGGGTGGGGAGAGCGTGGCAGGCTGCGACAAAACCATGCCCAACCTGTCCCATCACCCCCTTCAGCTCACACAGTGGGGTGGCCTCAGACCCTGTAGTGGGTCCCGAGGGACACCAGGCAGAGCCCTGGGGACCCGGCAGCTGGTGGGCTTCGTGCTGCTCTACCACAAGCTTCATTGCTGCTTCTCCCCCAGGTGGTCAAGCGGGTCCTGGCACAGACCAGCAGCGGGGGCTTCTGTGGAAACGATGGCTTCATGCACATGACCCTCAGCAGCCTGCCTTTCGGAGGAGTAGGTAGGTGCCGCCTCTCACTGTGACCTGACTGAATAGCACCCCAGCTCCTCTACCCTGCTCCTCTCTGCAGGTCTGAAGTGGACCTTCCGTACCTGTCTCTGTGTTTACATACGTAGGTGGACCTACCAATACATAATTTAGGTTTTTAAAAACATCACTGTGAAGTGATCACTGTCCACTGTGCCACTACGGCTTTTCTCCTCGACAGCAGGCCTGTCAGCCTTGCGTGTCCCCTTTCCTCCACAAGGAAGCCACACGCTGCTCCTCTAACCCCTCCTGTGTCCCCTCCGTCCCATGCTTGGCATGTCACACCCCATGGGGATGGGGACTGCTGCCAGCTCCCCTGATGTTGACGGAGGCCTGGGCAGAAGAGATGCCCCCTCCCCTAGGCCCCAGCAGCCCCATTACTGCTGCGAAGTCCTGGCCTCTGAGGCTGGTCCCAGCAAGCCCGATGGCTGTGTGATGTGGGCAGCCACCTCCCCTCTCTGAGCCCAGCTCCTCCTCCTCAGGGGATGAGAGGGCCTGAGACTGGATGTCCCACCACCTGCCAAACTTGGCACCAAAGTAAGTGACTAGCAGGTCCCAGCAAGCTTCCGTTGGGCCTGGATGCCCCCTGGGAAGCAGCCAGGGCCACAGGAGCGCACGGCAGGCTGACATCAATGCCGGTGCAGTGCAGGCCCCAAGGGCTGGGCATCGCTGCTGTTCCCGGTTCTGGAACCCCCTTCCTCCGCCCATCTGGTTGCCTCATCTCCAGTCCCAGCCCCTCCTCCTCAGGGTAGTGTGGGGGTCTATCTGGGGCTAGATCTGATCCTGCTACTCCCCTGACAGAAACCTCCCATAGCTGCCAGGCCCCTGACTCAGTCTCCTGAGGTCAGCCCTTCCTGCTGGGAGTCCTGCCCCAGCCTCCTTTCCCACTTTCCTGTCTGCTGCCCCTGCCACACTGAGCCCTGCCTTCCGTGGTCCTGACACACAGATCACCCCCTCCAAGGCTCTCTGAGTTTTCCCCATACATCCACTTTATCTGGTCAGCTCTACATCCCTCAGGCCTCACTCACTCCAGGAAGCCCTCCCTGATTACCCCTGCTTCCACCAGGCTGGGTCCCCTGGAATTCCCAGTGCAGAAGCTGCCTGGTCCTTGATGGCCTCCCCACCGAGACATTATATACTCCTAACAACACAGCACTTACTGTATCCATGGCTCAGAACACTCGCCCAATCCCCACAACTCTAGGAGGTGGGTGCCACTGTCACCCCATGTCGTAGAGGAGACCAAGATGAAGTCACTTGCCTAAGGTGACACAGCTACTTCAGAGCTAGGATTCAACCCTGAGCAGTGGCCCCGGAATCCACTTTTTTTGTTTTCAAACGGAGGTACTGGGTATTGAACCCAGGACCTCGTGCATGCTAAGCATACACTCCACCACTGAGCTCTAACCTCCCCGACCCCCAAATCCACCCTTGACCACTGCCTACCCATCTTGCCCACCACCTGGCATCCCCAAAATTTATTTGAGTGGGTGCCGGTGCCAGACTCGGGGCTAAGCCCTTTACCCACAGCACCTCGTGGTTAGGCCACTTGACAGATGGGGAGACCAAGGTTTGGTGGGTAAAGTAGCCCACTCAGGCCATCCTGTGTGACTGGCAGAGCTCAGGTCTGTCTGACAGCCCCTCAGCTGGCCACCGGGAACCTGACTGCCATGTTCCCTGCCACTGTACAGGTGCCAGTGGGATGGGTAGCTACCATGGCAAGTTCTCTTTCGACACCTTCTCCCACCACCGTGCCTGCTTGCTGCGCCGCCCTGGGCTGGAGAAGATCTACGCCATCCGCTACCCACCCCACTCTCCACGCAACCTGAGGCTGCTGCTCCTGGCCATGGAGGCCCGCGGGTGCAGCTGCACGCTGCTCTGAGCCCACCTCAGGCGCTGGGGCACCGAGTGTCCTTCCCAGCTCACGTCTATGCGTTCTCCGCTGCCGCAGCCACCTGGTGAAGACCTGGCCCGGGGTCCACGACACAGAAGGAAAAGACCAGCCAGGGCTGTAGCCCAGATCAGTGCCTGCCCTCCTCCCTCCTGGGGTTTCTCTTGTCAGGCCCTCAGCTGCCCATCAGCTAGGATGGGCCGAGTTGCGGAAGTGCGGGAAACAGAGCAATAACCTGCCCCCCCCCACCCCGCTCCCCCACTGGCCACCGTGTCCTGGGAGAGGAGGGCAGATGTGAGCACCTCTGAGCTACCCCTCTTTCTGTGGAGGGTGCAGAAGGGGCCCTGGCATCTGGTCCATGCCACATTGTGGACCTCTGTGACCTGGGTGGTCCCTGCCCTCTCTAACCCTGTTTCTCTGGCGGTTGTCCGAAGTAGGTGACTGACAATACCTTCTGGGATCACTGTCAGGATTAAATTTCAGAGCTTAATTGCTGACTGCAAGCTCCAGGCGTCCTGTCTCCTCATTTGGGTGGGGAGGGGCTGCCTCCTTCTTTCTTCCCTCCTCTCCCTCCAGGTCAGGTGATGAGATGCCTGCAGTAGGATCTCCCTTCCCTTCAGCTCAGTCCTCTTAGGAACTCTGGACATGCTCCTGTCCCCCAAGTGGCCGACCCTGGGCCCCTTCCCCTGACCATGTCCCATGCTGGACCCATCCTCTTCCCTGTCCTCCTGCTCATTCTCCTGGGCCCTGATGCCATGGAGTGGTCCCCCATCCATTCAGCCGCCAAAACCAAACTCCCAGACCTCCTGGGGACACTCCCTTCTCACCTTCCAAATCCCATTGTGAGCAATTCCTGATAATTCTATAAGGCCACAGACCTTCCCCGATCCACACACTAGCTCTGCCCAAGGCCATCCATCACTACCCTCTTCCCCCAGGCCCAGCCCTTCTCCTCAGCGTACCCGCTGATTTTCCCAAAGCTCATTGGACCATGCCAGCCCTCAGTTGGCTCCGTCTGGCCCACAAGTCTGGATTGGTAACAGTCCTTGGGAGGCTCTGCCACAGTCCTGCCCGCTTCCCCGCACTCAGCCTATCCTCGTCCGCTTCTAAGGCACATGATGTGTCCTCCTTGGATGAACCTCTGCTTACACGCTGGGCATGTATGCCCTCTGGCCCTTCTTGTTCTCACCAACTCCTTCTCGCTGTCTGCTTGGACATCACCTCCTCCAGGGAGCCGTCCCTGATCACCTTCCACTCCCCCCAACACACAGGCGGCCTCAGAGGCCCTTCTCATTGTCCGCAGTCTCCAGGGTCCCTCTCCCACACAATTCACGCGTCTCCTCCGCCCGGGGTACTCGACCCGACCTGGAGCCACTTCCTTAAACGACGCATCGGATGTCCCGCCTCCAGGGGCTCGTGAATCCATACTTACCAGCCTATCCAATCCAACCCGGCGGCGCTCTACCTCGCTAGCCAATCGGAGAAAAGACTGTTTTGATCCCGCCTCTTTCGGCTGCGCCACCAGCCAATCAGACCACAGCATAAAGGGTACGCGAGGAAAAGGCGAAACCAGCCGGCCCAATGGCAGCGTCCCGGAATATTAGGCTCCGCCTCTCGGCGGACAGACCGCTCCTCACAGGAAGGAACGGCAGCGCTTCAAGGTGGGTGTTCAAGACTCAGCTGTTAAGGCCCGGCCTGGGCAGGGCAGTGTCGGGGGCGAGTGTGGGGCCCTCGCTGGCCCCGCTGGCTCCGCGCCCGGGCTTCCTCTCGGCCCGCTTGGGACCCGCGGCCTCTGTGTCCTTGAGCGTGCAGCGGTTGGACCGAGAAACCGGCACCTTCCGGGCGCATGCGCCGCCTGCGTCCGTAGGGTCAAAGGTGATGAGGAAGGTCGGGGAGGGTGCAGGATTGGGCGCCTGGCACTGAGGTCAGCGGTCAATAGAGATGAGCCCGCTAGAGGTCACAGGTCACGGGAGGGGCACTCGAGCTCTGGCTGAGTGCCAGGCTCTGAGCTAAACCCATGGCATCTTCGAACTCCCTTCATTCTCGTGACCTCCCATTTCACAGATGAGAGAACAGGCCCTAGGTCACCGGCAGGCTGGGAGACAGTTCCCGAAGGGCCTTGATGCTGAGGAAAGGAATTTGATCTTGAGGGTTATTTAAGCCTTTAAAGAGTTCCAGCAGGGGAGGGCTGAAGGTGTAGAGGGAGGGGTCTGGCCTGGGTTCACTTCTTGGTCCCACCCCCTTCGTGTGTGACTTAGGGCAAATCACTTCACATGACCGACCCAGCTGTGGCTTCTCATCTGTGCCTCCCTCGTGGGGTCGTCATGAGGACAAAGCGGCAGTGCATGTGACCCCAGCACAGTGCCTGGCTCAGTGAGCTCTCAGTAAATGCTGGTGGCGGTTGGCAGTGTTATCTGGGTCAGGTTGGAGGCTTTGAGGGGCTGCAGCTAGGAACAGGAAGGCCGTCTGCCCCTCTTGACAGGAATGGGGGTGAGCAGGGGACAAGATAACACAGTGACACTGGGATCAAAGTGCTAGAGTTCCTGGGGGTGTCAGTCTGGGACCCACCTGTGCCTGCCTCCCTTTTCATGCCCACAGATGCGCTGCCTGACCACACCCATGCTGCTTCGGGCCCTGGCCCAGGCTGCACGTGCAGGTAGGACCAAGGGAGCCTTTTCTGGGTATGGGCCCAGCCCCCGGCGTGAGGTCACATCTGCACAGCATAACCCCTCTCCTTGCAGGGCATCCCAGTGGCCGAAGCCTCCACAGCAGCGCGGTTGCAGCCACCTACAGTGAGTCCCAGGGCACCTCCAGCCTCCAGCTTTCTGATCATGGTCCTGCTAGAGGCAGGGGAGAAGGCCTGGGTTCTAGTCCTGGCTTTGCTGGGGCTCCCCTTCTCTGAGCCTCAGTTTCTACTCTGTAAAAAGAGGATAGTGATCAAGACTGAATATGATTCTTGGAGGCACAGTCTCATTGCAGGGGGCAGGGGGCCTTCTCTGTGGCTACACAGTGTGACCCAGATCCTCCCTGCGTGGGATAAAGAGGGACCTGCCAGGTGTGAGCCTTGGGTGCCTTTTCAACAGGATCCCAGCACCCAAGCCTCTTCCCACCCTCCTCAGCTACTGGCTTGGATGGCCACACAGACGCAGGGAGAAGCAGGCAAGGACTGCTCAGGGCCAGAGGGGTGCTTGCTGAGGCAGGGAACATTTGGTGAATGAACAGGCCCATCTGTTGTGCCTGGGAGGGCCAGGCCTCATGTCTCTGAACTGAATCTCTTGGGGAGGTCCTGTGTGGGGTCCCCAACCATGGCCTCTCTGACCACCTTCCCTGCAGAATATGTGAACATGCGGGAGCCCTCGATGGATATGAAGTCAGTGACCGACCGGGCAGCTCAGACCCTGCTGTGGACCGAGCTCATCCGAGGTAGGCCCTGGGGGGAGAGGGGAGGTAGGCTACTGTGGGTACAGATGTGTTAGGGAGGAGGGGCCCTTGCCAACCATGCCCATGCCGCCCACAGGCCTGGGCATGACCCTGAGCTACCTGTTCCGGGAGCCAGCCACCATCAACTACCCATTTGAGAAGGGCCCACTGAGCCCCCGCTTCCGTGGGGAGCACGCACTACGCCGTTACCCGTCAGGGGAGGAGCGCTGCATCGCCTGCAAGCTTTGCGAGGCTGTCTGCCCTGCCCAGGTGAGCCCCTGGCCCTAACTGATTGCCACCCCAGCCCCTGCCATTGGGAGAGGGAGGCCGTAAGCGTGAAGCAGGGCAGACCTGGGCTCAAACTCTGGGCCCCTGCTGGGTGTGTGTCCCTAGGAAAGTCCCTTTCCCACTCTGAGCCACTTCTCTCCGTGAATGGGAACGATGAGGCCTTGTTGCTAGAGCTGACTCAGAGGCGGTGAGTCAGGGGAGTGAAGCTTCCATCCCTGAGCAGGCCACGTGACACGTGAGGGTCCTGCCTTTGGAGGTCTGGTCAGGGGCGTGGAACCCAGGCAGTGAGCCACAAGGTGGCACCCGAAGGTCTCCACTTTTACGTAGACATAGTAGCAGTTTCTGGAGCCCTGCCTGTGTGCCCTTCAAGGGGCTGGACCCAAAGACACACGCCACAGCCGAGGCCCTCACTGCCCCTGGTTGCTGCTCCTTTGAGCCCTGGTGTTTGGTTCTGTCTTTATAGATGAGGACACTGAGGCACAAAGAGATGAGGCTACTAGCCAAAAGTCCTACTGTGAGTGGTGGGCATTACACTCCTGGAGACATCTCAGGGCCTTTGCCACCTCCCTTTGAGCTTCCAGCTGTGGGAGACCCCAGGCCACCCATTCCCCAGCTGGTGCAAGGCTGCACCCAGGAACTGAGAGTTAAGGACGAGTCTCTAGTCTCTGCCCCTCACTTACTGTGTGACTTTGGGCAACCCCTCAACCTCTCTTGAGTCTCAGTTTTCTCATTCATTAAATGGGGATAACTAGATGTAATCGAGAGGGTTGTTCAACTTACAACCAATAGTAATTGAGCATTTTTTATGGGCTGAGACCCCCTTGGGGCAAGTGCTATGGTGAACAAGGCAGGCAACAGCCCTCCCCTCGTGGAGCTTATTCTTGGGCAGAAGATGCCAGCAGTTAACAAACAAGAGAATGTCAGCTAGGGTGTGCCCTTGGAGGCCAACGAAAGCCGTGCCATGTTAGGAGAGGAGTCAGCAAAGGCATGTGCGGGCTGAGAGTGGATGACAGGGTCCGCTCTGTAGGCCCCCGGGGAACCAGTCCCCCAGGAGTGGGAATCTTGTGCCCAGGGGCTATTGTGGCTGGCAGGTGACAGTACCCTGCCCACCTCCCAGGCCATCACCATCGAGGCTGAGCCACGGGCCGATGGCAGCCGCCGGACCACGCGCTACGACATCGACATGACCAAGTGCATCTACTGCGGCTTCTGCCAGGAGGCCTGCCCCGTGGACGCCATCGTTGAGGTGAGTGGGCCCGGCGGTGGGGGAGGCCGGGGCGGGAGCTCCTCGCAGGGGTCCTGACGGGGCAGCTGCACCTGCTCCCCTACTCACAGGGCCCCAACTTCGAGTTCTCCACGGAGACGCACGAGGAACTGCTGTACAACAAGGAGAAGCTGCTCAACAACGGGGACAAGTGGGAGGCCGAGATCGCCGCCAACATCCAGGCTGACTACCTCTACCGCTGACTTGCCCGGCCGGCCGGCCCATGGCCCCTCCTGCCCAATAAAGAAGCTCTGATTCCCCCACTGCCTCTGTCATGAATCTGCCGTCCAGGTCGGGACCGTCCGCAGTCCAATCACGGCCTGTGGGTCCTTCCATGGGGCCAGGTCCTTGGACAGAGTCGCCCCCCGTACATATTCCCCAAGGCTCACCTGCCAGAGGGCAGCTCAAGTCAGCTGTTCTCAAAATTCTAGGTATCCAAGGGGTGGGGTGGGGGCCTCCCCTCTCCCGAGGGCCTCCCACAACTAAGCCCCTAAGGACATAGAGCCTCAGGCGGAAATATATCAAGCAGCAGAAACTCACAAAGGCCAAGGCATTCTCGTTAGGGAACAGGGGGAAGCCTACTCTGGGGGGTGACAGTCATGAGGAGGTGACACAGGCCCTGCTGCCCCTGAGCTGGCTTTGCTTCTCCTCCAGCCACATCCCCTTTCCTCCCCAAGTTCCCTAGACCAGGCTGCTGGCTTGGCTTCTGCTGCTCAGGACTTCCTGCTTGTAGTTTCAGCAAAGTGATGTGGTTCCCTCTAGGGCCGCACACAAGCCCAGTGCCAGTAGAAGAGGCCAAAACAGCCTCCTTTAACTTGGTGCTGAGCAGTGTGAGGGGATTTCAGTGATTCTCAGCAAGGAGGAAACTGGCTCAGAGGGGTGAAGCGACTTGCTCAGGATCACACAACATACATCAGGTGAAAAAACTAACTCAAGTCTGAGATCTCCAGGTTCCCTTTCTCTGTCAATTCCAAAAGTGCTTTTTACAAAACAAATCTCCCAAGATTCTTCTTGGAAAGAAGGAGGAAGGGTGCTCTGTGGACCAGTAAGTGTGGGAAATACTCCAAGTGCCCTTTCCCCTCTGAGACAGGCACTGCATGTTAGCACATTCAAGGCTCGGAGAAGGCCTGCAGCAAAGAAGCCTTTGCCCAGTTCATTCCCAGGGAGCCCCTTTTCTCAGATCACCAGCTGATACCTGGGCTTCCTTCCCAGGCCAGGCTGGATCATCTGATGCAGAGGTAGCCCAGGACCTGTGTGGTCCCCACCACTGGCCAAGGTTTTGGGGCCCCTACAAAATGGCACAGAGGTGAGAAGTGTAGGCCCAAAAAGGAAGACTGGAGGCCAGGAAGTGTCCACAAGTCTAACACTGCTGGTCCTGGTGACTGCCAGAGGCAGGAACTCTCCAAAAACAAGGCAGTTGTAAGAGACAGGCTTTAAAATCCTGTATCACCTCATTTTGCTTTTCCCAGACAACTGGTGTTAGATACTTGACATGGAGCCTTTGTAATCAGGTAAATGGAATACTCAAAGTGGGTGAGACTGCAGCTCCTGAGTTGATTCTTCCCCTTACTAACAGGTCAGGGTGCAGCTCTAACACCATTTTATAACACAACAGTTCCAGTTTCCCCTGACCTGAGGCTCCCACTGGTATTCAGTATGGTTGTGTAGAGGTTCCCCCTTGAAAATAGGCCTCCCTGAAGACACTAATCTTGGCTGTGGCTGTTTTCAGCCCCTAGCTGTGGGGTTCCATTTGCCTGCCCTTCCCTGACCCTTCAGTGGCCCTTCCCCTGTGGGGGTTCAGGGATCATCAGAGTTATGATCCCTGTGTTGCTCTGGTCCCCAGTGGGTACAGTCTTGGCCTGTCCAAAGTGCAGGCAGTGGGTCAGTCATGAGTCCCAGGTTTGGGTTGCTGGGATAGGACCAACTGCGTGGAGCTAGTTAGGAGCAAGGTGACTGGGACACACAACAGGGGAGTGACAGCTGGGCAGAGCATTGCCCAGCCCCTGCTGGGTGCGGGGCCTGTGTCCTGGCCCTGTGTCCTGCCATTGAGGAAAGAGGCCCAGAAAGGGGCAGCCACCCACCCAAGGGCACAGACAACTGGGCCTGGAGTCCAGGTTCCTGTCCTGGGTGGTCAGAAGCCGGAAGATGTAAGGACCTGTGTAACTGCGGACTCACGCATAAGGGTCCCAGAGGTGGGGACACGTGGGGCTTGGGCCTCAGGCCTGAGCATACTGGGGTCCTATAAGCCATAGGCCCTGTGAGCCCTCTAGATGGTGGAGATCCTATCCCACAGCCGCCGAGCTGGGCCTGGGCTGGACATCTCCCCGCATCCTGGCCGTGTAGATGTGCCCGGTTGGTGTTAGTCACTGTCTCCGCTCCCGTTTCCGGGCCTCTTTGCCCAGATTAAGCGGCCCACGGCTCCGAATGGTCCCGCAGTCTGAGGCGAGGAAGCGAGGCTGGCGCGAGGTCTTGGAGCTAGGTCTCAGCCCAGGGCCTGCCTCCCACCCTACTTCTGCCGCTGCGCCGCTGCCGCGCTCCTCCGCCCAGGATCCCGCTCCCACCCCGGCTCCCAGGACTCGGTGAGGAGGCTCCGGGGGGGCCAGGGGCGGGGCTTCCCTGGCTCCGCCCCCGGCCCCGCCCGTCGGGGAAAGTGAGTTGCGTGGGCGCCGCGGCGGGGAGTGAAGAGCTCAGAGAGCCGAGCGGAGCAGAGCTGCGAACGGCCGACACCGGGTGAGTGCCCCGGCCGGGGGTGAAGAGCTCCCAGCTCGGCCCGCCACCCTCGCTTCCCTCTGCCCACTCCCCGACCCCGGAAGTGGGTCTTGGCGCCCCCACCCAGCTGGGTTAGTAGTTGCAGTTCAGCCCGCCGGCTCACCGGCCCGATGGGTGTCACGCCGTGCGGGGGCCGCAGAGGCGACTAGGAGGAGGAGGAGTAGAATGAGGTGTTAATAGCCTGTAACAGCAATTATTGAGCTCAGCTGTGCCAGGCTTGAAGGCCCTCAGAACTTTCTCTACTGCATCTTCCAGGGAGGGAGGGACCCATTTTACAGATGAGGAAACTGAGGCCCACCCAACTAGGAAGAGAGAGCTAGAGGAGAATGCAGACACACTCCTCCAACCCCGCTCATCATGATGGGCCAGGGGCTCAGAGGAGAGATCTGGTGGGTTTCTGGAGAATTTGGCCTTAGCCTCCAGCCTCCCAAGGGACCAGGAGGAGGAGAGGGGCACAGAATGTCTAGAGTCTGGACTCTGAAGACCACAGGACTGAGGCATCTTCATTTGCTCCATAAATGTTGCTGGGGTAGCGCTGGGTTCAGACAGGGGCCAGGGAGGATGAGGGGGAGGGGATGAGCAAATGGTCCCTGCACACCGTTGCTGACCACAGTTTGTCTCAGCCGAGGGAGGTGCCCAAGCCCAGGGGCCTGTGAAGCAGGGATTCCAGGCTGGAGTTGCCACAGCTACTGCCCCGGCCTGCTGCCCCACCCAGATTCCCAGACTCAGGTCTCTGCAACCCCCCATTTGGCCAGACCAGCCTTTTGGGGTGTTCAGGGCAGAGAACAGCCCTCCCCTGAGCATATATGTGGGCTGAGACTTCCAAACCTGCAACCCAAGGGTGTGGCTCCTTCCTGACTTGGCCATCTACTGATCAATGTATAAAACAAGGCTACGGTGCCGACCATCCCCCCCACCAGCCCAGGGACTGCTGTTAGATTTAAATGAGGTAGTATGGGTGAAGGGATTACATGGAGGCCCTGGTTATTTTTACCTTCCCACCAGGTCCTATCTCTGCTTGGGTGGTCAAGTCCCATTCACCCAAAGAGGAAGTGGAGGCCCAGAGAGGGTGAGAGACTCCCTCAGGGTCACACAGCTAATCATAGCTTGGCCAGGGGTTGGAGCCCTTGTCCCTGGCCCTCTTGCCCACCCTTCCCTGTTTAGGGCCCAGTACTCCCATGGCCTCCAGCTGTCTCTCTCCAGCTGTCTCTCGGCATTCTCTCTTCTCTCCTGGGCCCAGGCTGGGGAAGGGGCTGCATTTCCTATTTATACTTAAGTAAATGAGGCCCAGGGGAGGAAGTGACCAGCTAGGTGGGCCCCAGCCAGCCCAGGTAGCAGTTGGGGCACTCTGGCACCAAATGTTCACCCTCAAAGTGGCCCCCTCCCCCTGTGCCTGCCCCCTCCCCCTGTGCCTGTCTCCTCCCACCTCGGTTTGAGAGCTAAGGAAACTGAGTCCCACAGAGGGACGTGGCTGGCAGTGGGCCCCAGAGCAGAAGCCATGGAGTCCTGGCTTGTGGGCTGGGTGTCTACAGCCCGTTGGAGGCCCCTGGCCCTCCCCTGCTGGTGTTTGAGCAAGGCCAGGCCTGGCCCTTCCTGCCCATTTCACAGTTTCCACAGTTTCACTTTTGTTATTTCGACACCTGAAGGGCTCCTCCCGCCCCACCCCTCAGCGGTGGCTTCCAGGCAGTCCAGGCCTCAGGGGAAGGTCCCTCTTCATCAGCGCCCCCTGCCAGTCCTCTCTGCTGGGGTCCTGGGGAGGCCCCCACCCCTCAGCACACACAGATGCCACAGGGAGGGAGGAGGGCTCTGGCTGCCTGTGGAGACAGGCGGACATCAGCCCTGATGTTCCTTGTCACAGATGCTTTGTGGGGTAGAAAGGAGGGCTCCTGGCCGTGGTGGTCAGGAGGCCATTGCTGGAGGTGACCTTTGTCCTGGGGCCACTGTGGGTGTATAGGATCTCCGGTGAGGGCAGGTCATAGAGGAGGGATAGCAGGAGCAGGGGCCAGATGTGAGAAGAGCCAGTGTTGCCAGGAGCCACCAGGGGTGGGGGGCAGGGGTCTCGGACAGGGCAGAGCCAGCTGGGAAGGAGCTTGGAGCTGGACTGTGGTTCTGGCTGTGGGGTCAGCCAGGCCAGGCTCCACTCCCAGCAGCACTGCTTACTTCCTGTGTGACCTCAGCACCCCATTGAGCCATCCTGGGCCTCAGTTTCCCCATCGGTCAGGTCGGGGTGGTAGCAGTGCCTTCCGGGATTGTGTAAGCACAGAATTCCTACCCGGTAGGGAACTGCCCGTGACCCACCTCAAACTAGACTCCCGCCCCCTGCACACCCCCAGGGCCATGGGCTCCATGTTCCGGAGCGAGGAGGTGGTGCTGGTCCAGCTCTTCCTGCCCACAGCTGCTGCCTACACCTGTGTGAGCCAGCTCGGGGAGCTGGGCCTTGTGGAGTTCAGAGACGTGAGTGGGGCCGGGTGGGCATGGAGGAGGCCTCGTCCTTAGGTGCCTCAGATGGTGGACCATCTCCCCACTACTGGCCCCTGGCTCTGCTTGAGTCCTGGCAGCGTCTGCCATAGATACTCCGCTCTCAGGAAGGCAGGCTTTACTGCCCTATCCTGGGTTCACCAGGCCTCCTGGGCTCCAGGTGGGGGGCCTCCTTGGCCCCCGGCCTAGAAAACTGACCCCTCTGTGTGGCAATCACAGCTCAATGCCTCCGTAAGTGCCTTCCAGAGACGCTTTGTGGTGGACGTTCGACGCTGTGAAGAGCTGGAGAAGACCTTCAGTGAGTTGACCCCAGGCCCACACCCCAGGCGGGCTTCCTGGAGGAGGTGCCAGTCGAGCTAGGACTGAAAGGAAGCGTCTGGGTCACCCAGATGGAAGGCAGAGATGGGAGGTCCAGGCGAGGCCCTGGAGAGACAGGACAGCTGGGATCTTGGGGTGTTCTTCCATAGGTTTCTAAGCAGGGGAGAGGCATGGACAGGACTCTGCAGCAGATGGACTTGGGTGGGCAGAGGCCCAGGAACTAGGGTCAGGTACCCTCAGGAGCAGCTCCTTCTTGGACCAGGGCAAGAAGGACCCTTGCCCTGGGTCCTGTTCTGGAACCCCCCCCCCCCCAGGAGGACCCTGCAAGGTGGGAAGATGGAGCATGTCTGTTTAATGGTTAGCTTGACTGATAGGCTTTAAGTAGTCAGGCAGGTACTGCATGGACCTCAGTGCAAGCTCTCATCCCAGGCCCTGCAATGCTAGGGCTGGTGCCGGAGACCACTGTGGGACCGAGGCCTGAGGCCTGGAAGTGACCCAGGGACTTGGGACGGAGATGGACTCGAGCTCAGAGAGAGGGGAGTAGACCTGCAAGTTTGGCCTGGGGTTTTTCTGGTATCTTGGACTCAGTGAGTCAGCTAGCTGGTGGCCAGTGGAGTTTGGGGTAGCATTTGGAATCTCCTAGATGTTAGCTAACCCTTGGCTGACAGTGGCCATTAGCTGGTGGTGGCCCCTGAGCGACCTCCCTCTGCACCCAGCCTTCCTGCAGGAGGAGGTACGGCGGGCTGGGCTGGCTCTGCCTCCGCCCGAGGGGGTGTTGCTGGCGCCCCCGCCCCGCGACCTTCTGCGCATCCAGGAGGAGACGGATCGCCTGGCACAGGAGCTCCGGGATGTGCGGGGCAACCAGCAGGCCCTGCGGGCCCAGCTGCACCAGCTGCAGCTCCACTCAGCCGTGCTGGGCCAGGGCCACGGCTCCCAGGTCAGCCCCAGCCCTGGTTGGGGGCGTGCGGGGAGGGGAGGGGTGCCAGGTCCTATCTGGGCCAGGGCTCACGGTGCCTCTCGGCTTCTAGTTGGCAGCCACCCACACAGACAGGCCCTTGGAAAGGACCCCCCTGCTCCAGTCCCCTGGGGGGCTGCACCAGGACCTGAGGGTCAAGTAAGTGAGGGACAGCTTTGTTTTCTTTCCTGTCAGCACAGGAGTCAGCCCGGGCCCCACTCTGACTCCTTGTCCAGTGCTCTCCTGCACCCACCCTCAGATTGTCCCCTGCCTCCTCCCTCAGGCCTGGAATTTTCCTTGCCTATGGGGGATTCTCCTCTCCTGGCCCTGTCTGGTGGGCTCCCGCCTGCCCCATGGGGTGAGGGCAGTGTGCCTGGTTGACCCTCCTGGGCCGGGCCTGCCCGGGGAGGAGGCGGGGGAGGTTGGCGCAGCCCCTGCCCAGCCCTGCCTGGACCCGCAGCTTCGTGGCGGGTGCGGTGGAACCCCACAAGGCCGCCGCCCTGGAGCGCCTGCTCTGGAGGGCCTGCCGTGGCTTCCTCATTGCCAGCTTCAGGGAGACGGAGCAACAGCTGGAGGACCCCGTGACGGTGAGCGGCCTGGGGGTTACTGGGGCCGGGGAGGGGCGGGGGTGCATCCTGGGCGTGGCCTGGACGCCAGGGTAAATGAGGCTTTGCTCCCGCAGGGTGAGCCTGCTACCTGGATGACCTTCCTCATCTCCTACTGGGGCGAGCAGATCGGGCAGAAGATCCGCAAGATCACTGACTGGTGAGCCCCCGAGGAGGGCTGGCCACCTGCTGCCCTTGTGCCCAGGCCCCTGCGTGTCACCTCCACTGAGCCCGCCCTGTCCCCCTGCCCTGCCCCATAGGGTCCCCTTAGATTCAGCCTCTGCACAGCCTGGACTCCCCAACCCCGACCCCCAACCTCACAATACCTCCTCCCCGCCAGCTTCCACTGCTACGTCTTCCCGTTCGCGGAGCAGGAGGAGGCCCGCCATGGGGCCCTGCAGCAGCTGCAGCAGCAGAGCCATGAGCTCCAGGAGGTGGGCGCCTGCAGCCTGGCTGGACCCCGGCCTTCCCCCTGCCCCTCTCCTCCTGACTCCCCCACCACCATGCCCAAGTCCCGCTCCTCGTTCCTCCTGACCACCCACTTTGTGCTCAGGTCCTGGGGGAGACAGAGCGCTTCCTGAGCCAGGTGCTGGGCCGGGTGCAGAGGCTGCTGCCACCCTGGCAGGTGCAGATCCGCAAGATGAAGGCGGTGTACTTGGCCCTCAACCAGTGCAGCGTGAGCACCACACACAAGTGCCTTATCGCAGAGGCCTGGTGTGCCACACAGGACCTGCCCACCCTGCAGCAGGCACTGCAGGACAGCTCGGTGAGCGTCGGGGTCTCCCACCCTCCCTGGCTGTCAGGCCAGGGTCGGTTTTCCCCTCACAGAACATTTCCCATTCCCAGTGCCCAGAACACCGTGCCTTCATGGGGCTTGCCCTCCTCTAGGAGGTCCCCCATGATGGCCCTGGCCCAGCAAGCCCTCTCCCTGCCCCGACTTCCCAGAGGCCCTGGGGTGGGCCTTCATGCCCTGGAGGCTACACTAGGCATTAAAAGTCGGAAATGGGGTCCAAATCTGGGCTCCGCAGGCACTGGCCCTGTGACCTTGGGCTAAGTGGAGGGGGCCTCGAGCTCATCTGTGAAGTGGGTGTGCTGACCCTGCCTCCAAGGGTCACCTTAGTAGGTGCTTACCTGTGGCGACGGGGCTCCCTCTCCCAGGCCACCTGGATGGGAAGAAGGACACTTCCATTTCCCAAATGACTTCTGGTCCAATCTCTGGCTCTCCCTAAATCCCCTAAATTGGAGCAGGTGGGGCTGGTCAGGTCATTCTGTTTCACAGAGAGAGGTAGGGCTGTCCTGGGTGCCCACGGTGCTCCCACGGTGCTCCACATCTCTAGCTGGGCCTGGCTGGGGGGGTCTGAGGGTCCCTAAAGGCCCCTGCCATCAGTCTCATCTGTCCGTCTGTCCCTCTGCCTGCCGGATGCCCCAGAGCGAGGCGGGCGTGAGCGCCGTGGTTCACCGCATCCCCTGCCGGGACATGCCCCCCACGCTCATCCGGACCAACCGCTTCACGGCCAGCTTCCAGGGCATCGTGGACGCCTACGGTGTGGGCCGCTACCAGGAGGTCAACCCTGGTGAGAGGCACAGTCTGCCACGTCACAGGTCTCCAGGAGGCTCAGCTGCCGCCTTGGGTGGAGACCTGGGAGGGCTGCATCTCTGCCCTGGGCAGGTCCTGTCCTGTGACGAGAGGTTGGGATGCTCCCCATCATGCTCCCGGGGCCCAGCAATGGGACTTCATCTTTGCCCCTAGAACGCCTCCCTTGTTAAGCTTACAAGGGAGCCAGCAGAGTTGTGCAAAGAACAGCCTTGCAGTAGGAATGGCCCAGATTGGAGGTCTTCCTCGCCTACCTTGACAAGTTTCTTAGCTTCTCGGAGCGTCAGTTTACTCGTCTGTGAAATGGGGATACTGGTACAGCCCTCAGAGCAGTGTTGGAAAGATTAACAATCGGCAAAGGCTGCAGATCAGCGCACACTCTACCACTGAGCTAGATCCCCCCACCCACATACACGCATTGAGTTTTTTGAGAGATTAGAATTTGGTGCCATTTTAGGTCAGGTGGTCCCAGAAGCAGGCCCTGAGATGGGCACTCTGTTGCAAGTGGTCTATTAAGGGAGGTGCTCCCAGGAGAAACCAGTAAGGGACCTTGGAATGTGGGAGCAGGTAGCGGGGAGAGCTGAGCAGGGCCAGTCTTAGGTGAAGCTTGGCCTCGGCCTGAGCTCGCAGAGAGCTCTGGAATGTAAAGGACACTCCCCATTTTGCCTGCCCATGATTCTGCGTTAGGAGGTGCCAGTCCAGTTAGAACAAGCCTGATCGCCAGGTACCCATGGGCGCTGATCGCCGTCAGCTCTCAGAGCAGTAGCTTTGGGGAGGTGTTAGTTTGCTGGGGCTGCTGTAACAAACCGCCACAGCAGGTTCCACACTGATGGAAGCTGGAAGTCTGAGATCAAGGTATTGCAGGGTTGGTTCCTGCTAGGAGCTGTGAGGGAGAATCTGTTCCAGGCCTCTTTCCTTGGCTGTAGAGAGCTGTCTTCATGTTTGTGTGGCATTCTCCTGTTGTATTGTCTAGTGTCCAAATTTCCCATTTTTGAAAGGACCCGAGTCGTATTGGATTAGGACCCACCCTAATGGCCTAATTTTCACTTGATTACATCTGTAAAGATTGTACCTCCAAATAAGGTCACTGTCTAAGCTATAGGGGTTAGGACTCCAATGTATCTTTTTTGGGGGGACACAATTCAACCCATAACAGGGATGTACATTGGAATCTTAACACCTACAAGAAATTTTTTCCATTTTAATAAAAGGAAACTGAGACCCTAGAGGTTAAGTGAGCAACTCGGCCTTCTGGAACTTGCGCCACTTGCCAGCTAGACTGCCGCTGGGCTCTCTGTGCTTCTGCATAAAGCTCTTCTTGTAAATAAGAATAGCTAGAACTGGTAACTCTGTATTGAATGTTTATGGTCTGCCAGGTACTGTGCATGGATGAACTCATTTATAATAATGACCCTATACAGTGGTGGTATTGTTATCTTTATTTTGCTGATGGGGAAATGGAGGTTCAGAGAGGTTAAGACACTAGCCCAAGGTTGCACAGCTAGTAAGTGGCTGGCTCTTGAATGCAGGCAAATGGTCTGGCGTCCCTACCTGGCAAACACCACCTTCGCATCTCCTGAGGTCCTGGAGTCTGGGTTGGGGGTCTCTGTGGCATCTTGTGCAGGGATGGGGGTCCTGGCTGACCGCGTGGACCCTCTGCCCACAGCGCCCTACACCATCATCACCTTCCCCTTCCTCTTCGCCGTCATGTTCGGTGATGTGGGCCACGGGCTGCTGATGTTCCTCTTTGCCCTGGCCATGGTGCTGGCTGAGAACCGGCCGGCCGTGAAGACGGCGCAGAATGAGGTGAGGAGCGGCGGAGGCTTAAGAGTCCGGGTGCCGTGGGAGGGGGCCGGGCTGGCTCTCATAGCGCCCACACCCCCAGATCTGGCAGACCTTCTTTGGTGGCCGCTACCTGCTCCTGCTCATGGGCCTGTTCTCTGTCTACACCGGCTTCATCTACAACGAGTGCTTCAGCCGCGCCACGGCCATCTTCCCCTCGGGTTGGAGCGTGGCGGCCATGGCCAACCAGTCGGGCTGGAGGTGAGTCTGGCCCTGTGGCCCTGCCGCTGCGCAGCCCCTGAACCCCTGACCAGCCCGCCCCCTCTTGTCACAGTGACGCGTTCCTGGCCCAGCACCCGCTGCTCGCCCTGGACCCCAACGTCACCGGTGTCTTCCTGGGCCCCTACCCCTTTGGCATCGACCCCGTGAGTCCCGTGCCCACTAGGGGTGGTGCAGGTGGGGACATAGGTCTTGGGCTCCCTCCTCGCCCAGCCCCTCCTGAGCCCCAGGCCCAGGTTGGGTGCAGGAGGCATGGGCCCCACTGACCAGGGCCTGCCTGGCAGGGCCCACACTATAGCCACCTCAAAAAGTAGAGAAGCGTGTTGTAATAAGGGCAGCATTCTGTAGCCCCCTCTGTGCCAGGATCCCTTGGAGCCCTCACTGAACTGATTTTATGTCTAGTCCTCGTGACAGCACCATGAGGTGCACCAGCATTGCCCCATCTTACAGGTGAGGAGGCAGAGGTTCCGCACCCAAGGTCACCGAGCTAGGAAGAACTGGGGTGGGGCCCAGGGTGTGTTAACCATTCCTCTCTGCTGCCCCCTGGCAGGCGGACAGCAGATTGTGTTGAGGCCCCAGAGGAGGCAAACAGGCTGTTGCAAGCGACTGGGGTTGGGGGGCCCCCTTCATGACACTGCCCCTCCCGCCACCCTAGATCTGGAGCCTGGCTGTCAACCACCTGAGCTTCCTCAACTCTTTCAAGATGAAGATGTCCGTCATCCTGGGGGTCACCCACATGACCTTCGGGGTGGTCCTGGGAGTCTTCAACCACCTGTGAGGGAGGGGGTCCTGGGGGGTGGGGGGCTGAGCAGGGCCAGGGTAGCCTGGTGACCCGGCTCCCCTCCCATCCCAGGCACTTTGGCCAGTGGCACCGGCTGCTGCTGGAGACCCTCCCCGAGCTGGTCTTCCTGCTGGGGCTGTTCGGCTACCTCGTCTTCCTGATCGCCTACAAGTGGCTGCGCATCATGGCCGCCGGCGCTGCCTCCGCCCCCAGCATCCTCATCCACTTTATCAACATGTTTCTCTTCTCCCGCAGCCCCACCAACCAGCCGCTCTTCCCTGGGCAGGTAGGCTGGGGCAGGGCAGCGGGCCCCCACCGCGCCTCAGGGTCCCGGGTCACTGGGCCACTCGGAGCTGCTGTGTCCTTATCTGAGAACCAGATGCAGGCCTGAGGCGGTGAGATGGGGAGGTCCAGGGACTGCATGTAGCTCTCATCAGGGGTGGCCCACCGTGGGTGCTGGAAGCCTGGGTGCCTTCTCCCCCAGAAGACTCCACACAGAGTGGGTTGCTGGCTCCTTGGACCCCATGAATCGTGTGGCCTAAGCTGGCGTTTGGCTCACAAGGGGGGCCCTGACGCTCGCCCCTTCGCCTGCAGGAGGTGGTGCAGTCCACACTGGTGGTCCTGGCCCTGGCCATGGTGCCCGTCTTGCTGCTCGGCACGCCCTTGTTCCTGCGCTGGCAGCACCGCCGCCACTCACGGAGGAGGCGACAGCCGGTAGAGGCTGGGGTGGGGAGGGCACGGGGGTTGGGCAGTAAGGGTGGCATCTGGGGCTGGGGGCCTTCTGATGCTGCTGCCCCCACCTCCAGAATGAGGACAAGACCGGGCTTCTGGACGTGCCTGACGCATCCATGGCCAGCCAGGGCTCCGATGAGGAGAAGGCAGAAAGCCCTGGGGACCAGGAGGAGGTCGAGGTGGGTGTGGAGCCTTCCCGAGTGGGGGCCGGGGCCGGCCTGGCTCACCTCTCACTGCCACATGTCCCCACAGCTTGTCCTGTCCGAGGTGTTCATGCACCAGGCCATCCACACCATCGAGTTCTGCCTGGGCTGCATCTCCAACACGGCCTCCTACCTGCGCCTCTGGGCCCTGAGCCTGGCCCATGCCCGTGAGTGACCTGGCCCACACCCGTGAGTGACCAGTGGGTGGGCTGGCCATGGGTGCAGACCTGGATCTGTCCCCCGCTCCACACACACACACATGGCTGCTGACCCACACGGCGTGGGCGGGTCACTGCTCTGGGCTTCCGTCTCCTAGTCTGTAAAGGGGTCGTCAGAGGAGGCGCCCTGCCAGCCCACAGGAAAGGAGGGCTTCAGAACCCGGAGGTGGCTGGGTGGGCTCCGCATTGCTCCTGATCCCCAAGGTTGCCTCCTTCACCCACAGAGCTGTCGGAGGTGCTGTGGGCCATGGTGATGCGTATGGGCCTGAGCATGGGCCGCGAGATGGGCGTGGTGGCCGTGGTGCTGGTCCCCATCTTTGCCGCCTTCGCTGTGATGACCGTGGCCATCCTGCTGGTGATGGAGGGGCTCTCCGCCTTCCTGCATGCGCTGCGGCTGCACTGGTGAGTGGTCTGGCTGCTGACCTGGGCAGCACGGTGGGCAGGGGGTGCTTCCCTGACCAGCTCTCCCTTTTCATCCCCAGGGTGGAGTTCCAGAATAAGTTCTACTCGGGCACTGGCTACAAGCTGAGCCCCTTCGCCTTCGCTGTGGAGGATGAATAGTGTCCACCTGTGGCCCCAGCCCTGACCTCACTGAGCAGGAAAGGAATAAAGTGGAGGGAGGCCCAGGAACTGTGTCTTGGTCTTGTCTGGAGGGCCAGTGGCCAGGGAGGCTGGGTGTGAGCTGGTCCTGCCCCTGGGAGCCTCTTGGTTAATGGACACCATGCCAGCCTCTACCCCTGTCTCCCTTATACCTGCCTTTGCAGCTGAAGCTGGTGTGAGGTGTGGGGAAGTGGGAGGCACTGGCTTGGGGTCTGGGGCCTCAAGAAGTCAGGAGAGATCTGCAATGATCTCAGACTCCTGGGGTGAAGGGCAGAACTAGGCCCAGGGAGGGGTGTTCCCAGCATATTCTAGCTCAGAATGAGTGTCTTCTCAGGCTGGGCTGGGGGAGTGAGCTCCCCATACCTGGGGGTATGCAAACTGGCTGTGAGGTAATGTTTGGGATACCCTGGGTGTGGAGGGGGTGCCTGGCATGAATCAGCCAATATGCTCATGTCCTTGTGCTGGCACTGGCCCAGGCACTCAGGATGCTCTGGACCAGAGAGCAGCCTGGGACACCTGAGCCTGACCTGGCACTCCAGTGTGGGGCAGCGGGGTCACACCTGAGGCCACCTCCCTCTGGACAAGGGCAGAGGCTGTCCAGGACAGCCCAGGACAGGCTGATGGTCAGGAAAAGTGCCGAGCCAGGGGCCAGCTTTCCCCCATCCCTCCCTGGGTGGGCAGTCCTGCTCCCCTGAGGCTGGCCTTCTGCAGGTGGGGTGGGAGGTGCCGTCCTGCAGGCCTCTCCAGCTGGGTTTCCCCTGCCCCGGCTGGGAGGCAGAGCCCGTGCTTCTCAGAGGCCTCACTTTCTCCCACAGAGGAGCTGCCAAGTGGTTCTTCCGGCTGGAGGCCCTGGGAACAAAGGCTGCCTTGAAGGCAGAGACACCCTGGGCACAGCAGGCAGAGAGGCCTGGCCCGGCACTGTGGCTCTCACCTGGCAGCTGCTGGGAGGTGCCTGTCCCTCAGGTCCAGGACTGCCCTGCTCAGGGCCCCAGAGGCCGGGTTGGGTTACCAGGGGCTGCATGGCAACCCACGGGCCTGGCAGAGATATGGCTCCGAGAAACGTTGGTCACAGCATCTGGTTAGGAACAGATGAAGCTGTGTGTGTGACTCAGGAGGGCTGTGGATGGGTTGGGACCCAGCCCAGGGCCCCAGGCTGTACCTTCCTGGGGAGTAGAGCTGGGCAGAGAA
Source organism: Camelus dromedarius (assembly GCF_036321535.1). Taxonomy (NCBI): domain Eukaryota; kingdom Metazoa; phylum Chordata; class Mammalia; order Artiodactyla; family Camelidae; genus Camelus; species Camelus dromedarius. The sequence continues at coordinate 4,920,195 of NC_087447.1, read as the reverse complement.
CTGAGGGTGAGGCAGCAGGGAGGCATGGTGACGGAGGAAGCAGACGCTCAGCACCAAGCGTGGCACGGCTTTTGGAGGGAAGCAGGTGTGATCACAGGGAGACACTGGTGGGCCCTACCCTGGTTTTGACACCCGGATGGCTGGCAGCCTGGCTGGACAAGGCTGGTTGCTGGGGAAGCAGCACGTGTAAACACACTGGAGTGGGCACCCTGGGACATGGAGGTCATCAGCAGGAGATACAGGGACAGGGGGACACCTGCAGTGAGGACCAGCCTGATCCCTGCTCATCTCATCCAGGAGGATGAGTGAGTGGTGAAATCCCAGGAGCTCCACACGCAGAGAACCAAAGCGACGGCCAGTGAGCACGTGGGGCAGGTGGCCAAGGGGCAGTGCCACGTCAGAGGGGGAAGGTTTAGAAAGGCCTGAGAGGGGGTTCCGAGCTGACCGTGGAGGGATGTGAGTGAGCCTGTCTTAAGGAAGAGAGGGGCTGGGGCAGAAGATGGGGTGGAGGGCAATGCTGGCTGGGCCGGGTGACCACACGGGCCTCATGGGCACAGGCAGGAGTTGGGAGCTTTATTCTAAGTGAGCTACACAGAGTGCAGTATCTTTTATTGCTTGGATATCAAAACACACTCACCTTGCGATGTCTAGAAGGACAAGCAGTGGAAAGTCTCCCTCCAGCCCCGGCCCAGCCATTCAGTTTCCTCCCAGACATCCAGTGCTCCCCTCCACCCTTCCAGAGGTCTCCACATCTGGGGAGCGGCACTGGGAGCCTCACATAAGCACGCTGAGGTAAGTGGAGCCCTTCCTGAGACTCAGGACACATTCAAGGGTGACAGTGGAGGACAGGCTTTTATTTTTTTATTTGTATATGGTACAGTCTTTGTGGTAGCAGAAATGTATGCACAAAAAACAATTCAAATAAGAATTCAGAGTAAAAAAAAAAAAAAAGAATTTATCCCAAAGGACATTTAATATACATGGATTTCACAGCTGTTCTGTGTCCCTGCCCCAACGCTCCACATTCGGGCTGCTGTCTCCCATCAGAACGACCACGGGAGGGACACTGGGGAGCAGCGGCGGCAGGGAGAGCTGGCCTCAGAGCCGAGGCCAGGGTGTCCCTCTCCCCACCTGGCACCAGGGGCCTCAAAAGGCTTCTGAGGGGCCTGGGGCCTGGGGCCTGGGCCGGGCACAGCCATGTGGCAGAGCCCCCAGCTCCAGGCTGAGTGGAGATGGACAGGGAAGGCTTCAGAGGGCAGGACAGAGCAGCCCGCGCCCCGCCAGGAGAGCAGCCAGGTGGGTGGAGGCCTGTGTGTCCACGTGTCTCCCCGACCCCCCGGCCAACAGTTGGCTCTCTGCGGCCTCGGGGTTAACAAAGCACATTTGGTTAGCAGGCTTGACAGGGGTCGCGTCCAGTTAGGGCAACAAGGAATGGACGGCAGGTACGGAGGAGCCCCATCCACCCTGACCTCTGGGGATGACAGCTCGCACCCCGCATGGCTGGGCAGTCTGCACCCAGCCCTGGACCAGGATGGCGAGGGAACCACATTCAGGGCCTCCAGTCAGGCCGCAGGGCGAGGCCATCTGCCTCTGCCCAGCGCTGCCCTCAGGAGTGAGCGGAGTCTATACGCAGTTACCTGCAGGGAGCCTGGTCCATTAACATCCTGCAAAGGCCAACGTTAACCCCAAAAGGCCCCTGCAGGAACACTCTACCTTGCCGTTCGCCACAGCTAACCAAAAGCTTCAGGCCCCGAGTAGAAAGCGCCTTCTCTAGATTAGGAGGAGGCAGGCGCTGCACTATTGCACTACTGTACTCTAATTCTGCTTCCCGGTCTCAGGTCAGGGTCCTAGTGGAGTCGTAAACAAGATATGAAATAAATGTTACTCAATTTTAATACAGTCTTTCGTATCATACACGTGTGTTCGGCAGCGAGATGTCCACGCCTTCTTGCCACAGGCACAGGAGTCGGAGCACAGCGGGGCCCTCGGGCTCGGCCGCCCACAGCCCAGAGTGGAAGTGTCTGAGGTCCTCCCGCTGTCACACCCCAAGCTTCCTCTTCTGGTCGAAATAGGCGTCGAACCTCGCCTGGGCATACTCCTAGGAGACAGAAGGGAGGGGGCTCACCAGGGGCTCCCGCCCACCCCACGGCACAGAGCAGGGCGGCGCCCAGCTGCTGCGGCTCCCAGGAGCCCTCTCCCGCTGCCGGCGCCGCTTGGGCCTCACCTGCACCTTGAGTGTCTGCAGCCTGTCGGCTGGGCCAGCCCAGCCCTGCCAACCAGGCAGAGCCGGGACTCCTGTCTACGTGTCTGGCACCACCGAGGTTCACGGTCTCACTGACCCTGAACCCTACAGACACTGATGAGAACAAAAGGCTCCTCCTCCTTCAAAGCACAAAGCCCCCGGGGCGTTAGCAAGTGGAGAGAGGAGGTGAAAGAAAGGGACGAGCGCTGGAGGGAAGTGAGACCCTGTCAGGCCACCACATCCCTGGGTCTGCTCCCCGCCTGTCCGTGAGTAGGGGACCACAATCTCTTAAGACCCCTCCAAATTGAACAGTCTGCAGTGCTGACTGCCCAGAAGATTACATCATCACTTAAAAAAAATGAACGTTGAGGTATAACATATACCACAAAAATGAACTCATTTTAAATGCACAGTTCTCGCCAGTGCTCACGACCGGCTCACCGCCAGCACTGCAATCATGGTCAGCAACACCTCCGGCACCTCGCTGTCCTCTCGGGGCCTCTCTGCAGGTGAGCCACCACCGATCGCAACAACACTGTTACGTAAACATCACCATCCAGTGGGTACCCTTTCGTGTCTGGCTTGTTGCTGGGTTACGTCCGCTCACCGCTGAGCAGGCTCCCATTCTGTGGCTCCAACACTGCGGTCATCCGTTCATCTGCTGTTTGGCATGGGGGCTGTTTTCAGTTTGGGGCTATTAAAAATAAAGCTTCTGTGAGCATGTGAATACAAGTCTTGGTGTGGAAAGATGCTTTCGTTTCTCTTGGATCAATACTAAAGAGAGGGACTGCTGGGCTATACGTAAGTGGTGTTTAACTTTTTAAGAGGCTGTCCAACCGTCCTCCACACTGGCCACCCATTTTCACATTCCCACCAGCAGCATATCCTAGCCAACGTTCGGTACTGGCAGTTTTTAAAGTTTTAGCATCATCATGGGTGTGCAGGGGATCTCGCTGGGCTTTAGTCTGCATTTCTTTTATGACTCCTTATTAAGCAGATGAAAAGATGCTTACTGGCCATGTGTTTACCTTCCGAGCAGTGTCCAGATCTTTGGTCCATTTATAAAGTAGGTTGTTTGGTTTCTTGCTTAGTTGTGAGTTCTTTATATATTCTAAATACAAGTTACCTTTAATCAGGTACAAGTTTGCAGTGTTTTCTCCCAGTCTGTGGCTTGCCTTTTCATTTCCTTATTGGTGTCTTTCAAAGAACAAGTTTTACATTTTAAGTCCAAGTTGCTGTATTTTTTTCTTTCATGGTTAGCGCTCTAGATAACCTAAGAAATCTTTGCCACAGTCCCGAAGCTTTTCTTGTTTTAGCTTTTACATTAGGTCTATTATCAGCTTCAAGTCAATTTTTGTGTATGGTGTGAGTTCAAGATTCATTGTATTTTCCCATACGGCTTATCCAGTTGTTCCCACATCATTAAAAAAAAAAAAAAAAAAAAAAAAAACCTCATCCTTTCCCCAACGAGTTACCTTAGCTCTTCTGTAGAATACCAGTTGCCAGCATGAGTAAGAGTCTATTTCTGGGCACTCTATCCCAGTCCATTTGATTTAGATCTGTCTCTACACCAATACCACACTGTCTTAGCTACTGTGCTTGGTCAGTCTTGAAATCAGCTAGCAGAAGTCTTCCAACTTTGTTCCAGCTTTAGTGTTTCAGTGATTCTTAGGGCCTGTGTGTTTTCACACACAGAATCAGCTTGTGGTTGATTTCTACCAAAAGCCTGCAGGGATGCTGATGGGGATCAGAGAGACTCTACAGATCAGTCTGGGGAGAACAGACAGCTTGATGCTAAGTCTTCTAAATCCACATATGTGGTATCTCCATTTATTTGGGTTCTTTTAGTAATGTTTCATAGTTGTCAGTGTGCAGATCATGCACGTACTTAAAAAACGTTGTCCCTATGTATTTCATAAATATCTTTTAGGCCATTGGAAAGACAAGCTTTTTTTCATTCACAACTGTTTCTAGCACAGAGAAATGCCACTGGTTTTGTATACTGACTTTGTATCCTGTGACCCTGATAAACTCACTCAGTAGTTAAACAGCTTTTCTATTGATTCCTTTGAATTTTTTCATGTACATGATCATGTCACCCATAAAATAAAAGCAGTTTTTCTTCTTCTCTTCCAGTATTTTTGCATTTGATTTCTTCTTCTGGCCTCCTGTGCTGGCGAGCGCCCCAGCAGCCCATGGAGGAGAAGCGAGCGTTCAGCAGGCTCTGAGTTCCCACATGTGCCCTGGACCTGGCTGACGGGGTTCCCCTCTGTCACTAGTTTGCTGAGACTCTTTCATAGGCAGTTTCGGCCTTTCTCAGATGCTTCCCCTGCAGTCACTGAGACAACTGTGTGATCCTTCTCCTTTATTCTGCTAATACAGTGAATTACACTGATAGGTTTTCAAATGTAACTATTAATTTTGCATTCCAGGGATAAATGCCACTTGCTCATAAAATATTATCCTTTTATATATGTTGGATTTAATTTCAATATGTTGATGCTGGGTTTTGTGCCATGTTCATGAGGAGCACAGATCTGCAGTTTTCTTGTAATGCCTCGGTCTAGTTTGGAATCATGGCAAAGCTAGCCTCGGAACACGAGCTGAGAAATGATCCCTCCCACTTTAGTTTCTAAGCGTTTGTGTAGGACTGGTGTTGTTTCGTGAGGGTCACCAGGACCTGAAGTTTCTTCTCTAGGAAGGTTTTTGATTATGAATTCCATTTATTTAATAAATACATGGCCATGTCTTACTTCAGTTTTAGTAATTTGCATCTTCCAAGAAACTCGCACATTTCACGCACGTTGTTGGACCTGCTGGCGTAGTTGTTCACGACACTCTTATCCTGTCAGCGTCTAGAGAGTCTGCAGTGACACCGTCCCTTTGTGTCCCCCTGGAATTGGCAGTGTCTGTGGTCTTTTTTTCTTGTTCAGTACAGCCAGTTTATAAATACTTCTGTTATCATTGATTTTCTCTATTTCTTGTTCATCTTCTATCTCAGTGATTTCTGCTCTTATTTTTTATTCTACTTCTGTTTACTTTGGGTTTAATTGGTTTTTCTCTTTCTAGCTCCTCAAGGTAGAGGTTTGAGAACTTTCTTCTTATCCAATACAAAGCCACACGTTTCCAAACACTGCTTTGGCTCCATCCCACAGATTCTGGTATGCTGTGTTTCCATTATAATTCAGTTCGAAATATTTTCTAATTGCCCTTTTAATTTCTCCCTTGATCCAGGGTTTATTCAGAAATATGCTTTAATTTCCAAATAACTGAGGATTTTCTAGACATCTCTTGTGGTGGTGGTTGCTGACTTCCCCCTGAACTGCGCTGTGCTCAGAGGACTTCCTCTCTGGTAGTTCAGTCCTTTTCAGTCTGAGGCCTGTTTCCTAGCCCAGCATGCAGTCCAGCCTGACCAATGCGCCACGTTCTCAGAGAAGGGTGTCTGCCCAAAGCTGCTGGGGCTCCATCAGTGCCCATCGGGCTGAGCCGGTCCTGGCTACATTCTGATCTTCGTCCTTCCTGCCACAGCGCTTCCTGGGTCCGCTCGACAGGAGGAGTGGTCCGTCTCCTTGGTGACCGTGCCCTCTTCCCTTTCAGTTTTGTCTTACGTCTTTTGAAGGAAGACAAGTGCGCACACATTCAGGACTTCCTGTGTCCTCCAGGGGAACCGATGCCTTTGTTACTCTGAAATGCCATGCATGATCTTTGTAGGACTCCTCTGCTGAAGTCTACTCTGTCTTAGAGTAGCATGTGCCCATGACTCCAGATCTGCTCTAAAGATCCAAACTTCCACTTCTGCCTAATGGCACCTGTGCACTACGAACCTTCTGCCCAGCAGCAGCGATCATCCTCACAGAGGACTGAGCAGGATAAAATGAGCCAGTCACTCTCCACCAACTGTTCTCCCTACACTTCTGTGCACCCCACCCCAGGACACACACCCCCTCCCCCATTACAGAGCCGCAGAGGCTTCACTGAAGTTAAAACAGTGTCCGTGTCAAGGATAGTTCTGAGGTTAGAATAAAAAGACAGCCTGGTTTGGTATAAACTTGCTACAACAAACGGGGTGGAATTCAGTCAGCACCAGCTTCCAGCTCTAAGTTGGGTACTGGAGGCCAGAGGATGGAGCGGTGACAGATGAGAGAAACAAGGCACAGCAGGAGCCCCCCACGCTCCTTACTCGGTCTCCCTTGTGTCAGAAGGGACTGAGGTCAGGGGCTGGAGCTCCAGGGCCCAGGTTTCCCCATTCCCCATCAGCACCACAGGACCACACAGCACTTCTCTGGAGCAGAGAAGGCAGGACCGCTGGCCCTGGGAGCGAGGGCCACCTCCAAAGACAGACTCAGCACTACCCACAGCATCAGTGAAGAAGACTTAAATGATGCGGCCTTTCTTTCCCCCTTGCTGCCCGGGGGCACCCGCTGTCCTGGTGCTGGTCACCTGGTTCAGGCACTCAGAAGGGAACGAGTGACCCACTGTAACAAACAGTCATTTACTGCCAAGCACTCACATACACTGAAGCATTTTTTTCCCCTGGGAGTAGGAGAGAAAAACCACCCCCAAAACATACCATGTACCCAAATTCAATGGATGAAATCTTGGCCTGTACGATGGACCAAAGTCCCCAGAAGAAATGGGACGCAAGGGCAAACCTGTAATCACAAAAGCAGGAAACGGACATGAGATGTGTGGTACCAGCCAGAGGACCGATGACGGCATCTCCTGCCAGCTGGACATTCTGCCTCCTCTGGGAGCAAGCCTCTTGCCTTAGCCAACTCAGGAGGATGGGAAAGCGGGAGACCACGGCCGTCCGCTCCCCACCTCCGGCCAGCGGCAGGTGGGCCTGCAGGTGTGAACACGCTGTGCCGCCACCGGACTCCGGTGGGGGCACGAAGCCCGGGCTGCACGTGGGTGAGCGCGCGGCGGCCAGCGAGAGGAGGAAAACCGCCTTTCCCAGGAGGCAGGCCCTCACCCCATCCCTCCTCTCTGGGAAGTGAAACACCACCGCAGGGTGTGGGCCAGGTCACCAGATACCTTTGGGCTTCATTCAAATGAAGATTAAGCTCTAATTTAGGAGCACAGGCTTCAGTGCCTGCACCAGACCCGACTTGTTTTCCTCACCATCCCTGACCCACCAGATTCCCCTGGTGCTACACTGTCTGTCTGAGTCTCCTCCACCTCCGTTTTTCTCTCTGCATCTGATCAAGAACCAGAAGGGAAGATCTAGGCTGCAGCGGAGGGAGGGGCCGCCAGGGTGGCCGCGCACTCGGTGAGAGGAGCGTGGGCGCTTCTGGAAACCACGGGGGGTGATCTGTGGTGAGGGAGGCGGGCCACAGTCACCCGAGCTGTCACTGCTACCAAATACTCTCACAGAAGACCCCAAAGACCAGGAATAACCGTCAATAACATTGACTAAAGAGATGAGTGAATGTGAATAAACATGTCTAGACCTTTGAGGAATCTGGAAGTTTCTCAGCCCTGCTTTGAGGGCTGTTGAGAAAACAGTTAGAAGCAAGACTCAGAAGCAATACACACAACTTTAAATTATTTTCTGGGAGAGACCGACCATTCGACAGCACCCCTGCCTCCAGGAGCACCAGGGACAAGACGGCACAGGCCCTGGTGGCAGCAGCCGGGCAGACGAGTCGCACCTCCACCCATGCGCCTGACCCTGAGCACAGGCCCTGGTCTCCTTACATGCTATGTGCTGGAATCTGAAGGATCTGAACTCACTCAGCCACGTGGACAAGAACCCAATGTTCTACTGCTGACAGAACTGCAGACCTGGAGATGCATGGTTACGAGGAAGTTCCGAAAATACTCATATTTGCAAGGAGGCGGCCCAAGCACACTCTAGAAAGAGGTAAGCTATCGTTACAAATCAACAAAGGAAAAAAATTACCTATTGACTTCAAGCAACATTTCTTCTTCTAAAATGGACTTTTCTTCATTACTGAGGTTTTCAAATTCATTTTGGAATGCAGCCAAGTAACTGGAAATAAAATGGAGCTTAAAGAAAAAGTAATTACGTTAGGGTCAATGCCGGTTAAAAACAGACGATGTCAACAGCTGTCATGAGGCACACACACCTACTGTGACTCTTTGGGACGACGCTGGAGAAGCCGGGAGCCCTGGCGGGGCCTGCCCTGCTGCTGGCCCAGGGGCACGGGGCCTAGACGCTCACCCACCTGGCTGGGGTACTAAGGAGTCAACTCCATGCCATACTGTTGGCCAGACAAGTGTGGGAAACCACTACTTCCAGAAAATGTAACTGAGGTAGAATTGTTTTTTCTACTCCAACCCACACCTGTGTTTTCCACTGTCTGACCGCAGGGCGGGGAGCGCCCACGTCAGACCTGCCCCAGCCTGGCCGGCGTTCCACACAGCGCTGCCCCCCGGGCACAGGCATGAGGCCCCAGGGTGTCCCTTGTTCGTCAGGAGATGCTCCCTCCAGGCAGGAGCTGCAGTGCCTTCCACCTCTAAGCTGCCATGACTGTTTATACACTATGTCCACAAATGGGCAATGTCTACCTCCGGTCTGGAGAAGACACAGTTAACCCTAAGGGTCCACAAGGTTGTGCATTTAGTTTACACATGAACTGAGATTTATGAACTCTCTTGTTCTTCAATATTTCATGCTATAGCAAAAGGCAACAGAACACAGCAAACCAGTTTGTTTGCTTTTGTAAATAAGAAAACAACTGTCGGTCGTTCTTCCCTATGAGAAACCTTGCTACCTGGCTCCCTGGTTGGAATGCCAAGACCCCATCCATCTTCCTGCTCTAAAATCGGCTTTCTCTCTGACACCCACTCCACCACCAGAAAGCATCATTCAAGTTCAAGCACTGTCCTAGGTGTGGGCCCTTAGATTCTGAAGTAAACCTGGCACAAAAAAGCCGACTTCTGATACCTATGAAATTCTACAAACAGGCAGCATTCTGAGCACTGGTTTCTGCATAGTAACTCACTCCGCACAACAACAAAATAGTTTTGGCAGATGAGAAAACTGAAGCACAGAAACAGTCAGTAGGTTACAACCTGTAATGGCAGATCTGGGATTCAAATCCAGGCAGATTCGTTTTTAAAACCCATGCTTGAACCATCATACCAGGTAGTTTAATTTCTGGGAGACTAACACCAAATGCTGAAGTTGGCAAGTAAAGACAGAATATCTGGATAGACTGAAATCCTAACAAAATGGTAATTAATGACCCTCCTCCAAAAGTTGTAGGCCCAGATGGTTCTACGGGCAAGGTCTAAGGTCTACCAAACGTTCATATATGACATCACCCTATGTAAATTTGTTCCAGAAAATAAAAAGGGACACTCAACTCATTTTGTAAGACTAGTATAATTTTTATTCCAAAAGCAGATATGAATAATTTTTAAAAACGAACAGTAAAGTACTGTCTCACATACATGCACAGATAAAAAACTGCGTAACTGGACCCAACAGAGCATTGCAAAGTAACACAACTCATTCAAATAGTTTATTTCAGGAATTCCAGGATAGATTAACATTTTAAAACATCTCATGAAGGGACTGAAGAGAGAAAAGCATGAGATGACCCCAGTACAGGCAGACAGGTGTCTGATAAAGACCAACACCTATACTGATTTCTAAAACCTCTCAGAAAACAGGAACGGAATGCCCTACAGTGTAGGGGGTTCCACAGCCCTGCCTTCAACTGACATGACCTCTGCCTTCTTCCTAGAAAGCTCCCCCTTACTGGTTTGAGAGTTCTTGCCTCTAGAGCTGCCCAGTGTTTAGAAAAGTCTGATTTCTTCTGAGCATGGCAGGAACCTGTATGGGTACCTGAGGACGGCTGTGTGTCCTCTTCCCCAGGCTCTCCCACCCTTCCTTCTCGCAGAGCATGACCTTGAGGTCCAGAACCTTCCTGGTCACTGCTCAGGATACACGCAAGGTCATCACGGTCAGTCTGAAGATGTGGTCAAGAGAGTTTGGGCCTGTTTGGGCCTATTTGGTCCCCACAGCAAGTCTGCATTGGAAGGAGAGCTGCCCCTGAGCATGGCCCCTGTTGGAGACTCGCCCTGTGCTCAGATGGGTGCTCGAGAAGCATCCCCTGAGGGGGCTACAGCAGCAACTGCCCGCATTCCTGTCCTTGCCCCTCTGCCCCTGTGGACGCCTCTGACCGGGTAGGGCTTCCAGGGGAAGAGCCTTCCATGGCAGGGCCGCCGAGCACGGTCGAGCCGCTGCTCCGCAGCACAGGCTCGGGGAGGCAGGCATGGGCCCCTCTCCCTGGCCTGTTGGCTTCTGCAAACTGCCTACTTATCCTCAACCCAAGGCTTCAACGGTGGCTGCAGGACGGACTGGAGGGGTTCCTGGGAGGAGATCCGCGCAGAGTCACTGGACTCCCATAACCCAGGACGGGGGAGGGAACTGTTAACATCGCCACAGCTACTGAACTGTGGTGCCCAGACCAGCTCTGTCTGCACAGAGCGAAACAGACAGAGGAAAGTTGGTGCTCCCCAAAAAGAAGGCCAGACAGCAGAACAGAGGCTGCGCTTTTGGGAAAAACCTAGAAGGAATTACAAAGGAGGCTGTGCTCCTCTCTGACTGAACACAGGTTATCTCTGGTGCAGGGATTTTAAAAATCTGGACCCAAATATCAGGTCTGTATTTTGACACAAAATAACATTTTAAAGCAAGAGGGTTTGCTTAACCATTTCACAATTTAAAAGGGGCACTTTAAAAATGAAGATGTAATCAACCCTAACTGTAAAACTGACTCATGTAATTCACTCATCAGCAAGTACACAAGCAGGACCACCTACCTGTTGCTTCCTGGTGGGATACTTCAGGATGTTTGCTCTGAAAAAAGGGTACTTCTCATAATTATAATCGTACATCCATTCACAGAAGTGATTCCCAACGTCGAACCCCCTGAAAAGGAGCAAGAGGCACAGACGATGAGCCGCGCAGCCCACGGCCTCCCCGAAGGACCAGACGAGCACGACAGCTCTGGTGGCGGGACAGCCAGCTAGGGGCCCCCGGAACCCAGCACCCGAAGCTCCCAGAGTATGCCTGACCCGTGGTCTGGGGCAACTGTTCAGGAGCCCCATCCTGCAGTCAGTGCTTCTGGGAGAGGAAATGACCTCTGAAGCCAAGAAAAGGCCAAATTCTGGATCCTGATGACTCACACCCCTGCCCCCCGTAAGACAGCCAAGGACAGGCTGGGCTGGGACAGGAAGCGCCAGCTCCAGGGGAGACGCTTCCTGCCTAGGTGGTACTGGGACGTGTTCTCCCCTATCGTTGTTTCATACACACACTGAAAACAATGACAGAATACTGAAATACAAACATTTCACTTTGACGTATTACCTGTAATTGTAACTGCTGTATTCAAAGTCGATGAGCATCAGTTTCTGTTTTTCAGAATTCTCTCTGCCTTCCAGCAATAAGACATTGCCTGCAGAAAGGTTTGGACATCACGACCTTTACTCTGGGCATGCTCTGTCATCAAAGGCGCAGGTCCTCCAATGGCAGGGCCGAGAGTGGTTCTGACCCTCCCAGGAAATCCTAATCACACGGTGAGAGCAGGCGGCCCTACGTCCAGGGAGAGGGCGCCCGGAGCAGTGCTGTCCCCCGACGCCCGGCCCAGGAGCCCACTCCCAGCAGCCAGGAACAGCACGGCCCTGGGCTCTGCAGGGAAGGAGGACAGGCTCCCCCTGTTTTCTGGGGCAGTGCTTCCCACGTTTCCCACGTGGGGCACAGAGGGAAACACCTGCTGGGCGCACAGGGGGCTGGCAGTGGCCCCAAGTGGGAAGCTGTGTCCTGCTGTCTCTGCCATGAGGATGCCAGGGCCGAGCCAGGCAACCACGGGTTCCGGGGCCCACCCCGGGCCCTCCCCACTTTGCCCTCAGTGGGCTCCCCCCACAGACAGCACTCCTATGACCGGATTTCCCCTTGAGGCCGAATTCTGGGCCAGAAGTGGGCTGGCCGGCCTACGTCCCGAGACCCCCATATTCTCGGGGATGTGCAGCCCCTGGGGGCTGGCAGGTGAGCCTGCCTGTGCTAGTTTTTTGGCCCTTCTCTCTCCAGGGTGTCTGTAGGAGGCAATTTCAAGGCCTGTCAGCACATACCTTCCATTGCTGGGAGCCAATAAAGGGAGAGCCAGGGACACAACCAACTTACAGCCCCCACCTCCCTCTGTCCTTCCCGCTTGCCGCCATCATGGACTGCTGCCCTCCCTCAGCCCCGTCCGTGCCGTCTGCTGTCATCCGCCAACACGCGTGGCTGTGGCCCCCTGGCTACACCCTGTTTAACTCCACCTGCCCAGCAACAGTCCGCTAATTAGCGAAAAGTATTTTGGCTCAAATAACATCTTTATGGATGACAAGTCTTCACCAGGAACTGTTCTCAAAACTAAAAGGAAACTGGAAAGCCTGGGAAGGGCCCACCGGTGGATCTCAGCCGGCTGTGCCGGGCAGGACAAGGACAGCAAGGCAAAGCCAGGCGCTGCAGCAGCATCAGGGGCAGCCGAGCTGGCTGCTATCTCTGATCAAATTGTTACGTTTGAAATCACATCAGGTAAAGTTTGGTTACAGTAAGGGGTACAGGATACTGAGTTGTCTAAAGCAGAGAAACCCGAAGTGATTAGCAGCCCGCAAACCGACGCTGGGAGAGCAGCGAAGCCGCACGTGCGGAGGGCAGGCGCGGAGCCAACGGAGGCGGCCGCCTCACTCTAGCACGCGATCCCAGAACATATATTTACCGAAGGGAGTTAAACGCTGAACAATTACGTGACAGAAAGTTTCAGTCCTTCATCCCAGCTCTCACTTTAGCAAGTATTCTCAGATTTTTTTCTTACAGAAATGGGATGATACTCTACATGATATTCTAAAACTTTCTTTTTCCTCTTAACGTATCCTGGAGCTTGCTCTGTGTAAAACCCTACCCTCCTTCCCTTTCTGGTGCTACAAGCCTCCGTGGCACGGCTGCACCGTGACTGTGTATCTGGTCCTCTCTCTGTGGGCACCCGCATCTGTCACACCCACTGGAAGCGGTGTTCTCAGCAGACACACAAACCCCGGCTTCAGCACAACAGGCACAACTCTTACCTTCCTGACAGTCGTTGTGACAAAACACAACTGGAGATGGAGTGGATTCAAGTAGTGATCTGGGAAAAGAAGGTTTTGCTCTTACTGATGAGACTTATAATTAGATGCTCTCTCCACCGGCCCCGCACTGTATCAGTGCCCCAAACCAACCCATGGCCCAATATGAGGTTTTCCCCGGAACTCTGAAGATGGCCGTGCCGTGGTGACAGCTCCAACCAGGAATACCCAGGCTGGGCACGCCCAGCGCCCTCCTGCCACCAGATCCCCACACACACTCTCCCCTTCCAGAGAGCTCTCCTCAGAGCCGTCTGACTGGGGGCCCCAGGCAGAGTCCCCCGTGGGTCTGTTTCGACCTCTGGTTTCCTTCACAGCTATTGTCACAACTTGTATGATTTTATTTACTTGTTTCCTCTCTCTCCTAACAAAAGAGAAGCTCCTTGAAGAATGTGTTGGTCCCCATTTCCTCAGCACCAATCAGGATGCTGGCACAGCAGACTCAGGTATCTGAGTAATTAAGGGGTAAACTCACTCTGACCTGAACACCCTGTACCCTGGGGACACCAAGGCGTAGCCTCTACTCAGAAACCACTGTCAGATTTCTTACTCCATCCCCCAAAGCTCGGGCTGAATGGCTCCCCTCAGCTGCTGACGCCCCCTCACCCCTGCCTGCCCCCACGGTTTTTGTTTTGCTTTGTTTCAGAAAAAACCTCCCGCCCTAGTCACCGGTGAGTGCTCCGTGGAGCGTGCCTTCCTGGATGACCAGAGAAGAGGCAATGCTGTGTGTGTAAGACTTTAAATTCCAGGTGACAGAATAAATCTGTTCAAACTCACCCACAAAGCCAGCGTCAAACACCAGGCCTGAAGCGCAGCTCTGTGATGTGCACTGAGAGCAGCATGGACATTGTGGACAGACGCACTTACTGCGCCAGGAAAGGACGCAAATACTCACCTCAGGTTTCTTAGCTCCAAAGGCAGATTGTAACTGAGGAATTTGTGGAGCTGCTTAACTTTGGATTCCCCAGTAAATTTAATTCTCAGCACTTGATTCAGATATCTTGCAAAAAAAGAGGGGGAAGAGGATCAATGCTTCATCCCCTGGGGCTGGCTCCTGGGGCTCTAGTTCAACGAAATCGCATCAAACCCGCAGGGCCCCCCACCCCCAGATGGAGGCAAGTGGGAGGGCCTGGGGCTCAGCAAACTCTAGGAAGTGGATTTTCTGCCCTTTCAACCTGTTTGGTAACATTTGTACACTCTTGTTTCCTGGTTTAAGAATTGATTTTTACACGCAGGAAAGATTTATTCATGAGACGAACACTGCCAGTGGACAGCCTGCCTGGGCACCAGTGGAAGGGGAAGGCCTCTGGTCAGCACGGTAAACAAGAGCTGCTCTGGCGCCTCTGGGAGCCACTGATGGAAAGCTAGGCAAGGGCCGAGAGGCCCGACCACTTACTTTTCCATGGTTCCAAAAAGCCATTTTGGTTCCTTATTGAATGGCATCTTCATACCATGAAATCTGGCCATTTTCTCAGCTATTTCCGCAGAAATATCTGGCAAACTTAATTCTTCAGTGTCTAATCGCCGGCTCTGGGATAAAAAAGGGAGTTAGAAAGTGCCATTTATCTAGTTAACCCTGAAGTGTGAGATCACATAATCCTAGGGCGAGAAGCCAGGTTTGTAGGGCACCTAAGTCTCGTCCAGAACACAAAATTCCTTCCGGATAGGCACGGGGCCCACAGACCGCTTCTCAGAGAGGGCCAGCCACTTCCCCAGGTCCATTTTGCTTTGCACCCCTTTAACTGCAAGAGAGTCCTTCTCATGTACAATCATAGCATCTACGGTCCTGCCCTCTAGTCTCTCTCCCTGGTACTAAGAGAAGGCTCTCTCCCTGGTGAAAAGCACTGGGTCCTCAGCAGTTTATGATGTGACCGGTGTCCAGCAGGGATACCCCCTTAGACAGACGGCAGGTGAGTGGAGTGCTCAGTGCAGATTCTCACCAGACGGGGACATCTCCCCTCCACCGTCCCCTCGGTGCCGACCCGCACCCAGCCCAGCCTGCAGCAGGCTCTTCGGGCAGAGCTGCACAGAGGACCGGCCTGAGGCCACGTGCATGCTGGCTGCCCTCATAGCCCCCGTGGGAGCTCCTACCTCCCTTTTCCAAGCAAACCTCTTCCTTACAGAAACCCCAAGAGACAATCCCAAGCGGTACAGCACAGGGGTTAAGAGTGAGTGTCCCGAGTTAGAGAAACCCCACCTCAATTTCTGCCTTTAATACCCATTTCAGAGCTGCACAGCCAAGGGCTGCCTCCTCTGCACCTCGTGTTCCAGTTTCTGTAAAATGGGAACCAGCATCAAGTCCTCCACGGGGCTCTGCGCTGGGGCAGACGATGCAGGGAGGCCCTGGGCTGTGCCTCACTGGGGGTCCCCACAAAGGCTCACTGCTCCCTTCAACCCCAGAATCCTCCAAGTGTGATGTCCAACCAGGACAGGGAGCTTGGCGTGAGGCAGCGGGACACGGAGGCCTCCTCGGGCAGGTCCCAAGCCCTCACTGGGCTCCGTTACAAAATGCCAGTAATGGGTTTGGCAACGTGGACAATTTAAAGCTAACGTGCCCCAAGATGAACAAATCTTGGACTCCAAGTGCCTTTCTCAGCACAAAGAAACATGAGACTGGCTACCACTCCTGGAGGTCACTGTGCTCATGTGTCCTCTGAAGGATGGCGAAGGGACAAGCGAAGGGGCAGTGCTCGAGCGTAAACTGGGAAATAACACAGGTATTGGGGCCAAGCCAAACGAAATCGCCACTTCTGGCGGGCAAAAACAGCTAAATGTTTGCAGTTTCATATAGTTCGGCCTAGTATTTTAAAAGAATTTTTAAAAAATCTTTACTATGTAGTACACACATATGCGAGAGCACAGAACTTCACACTAGCAGAGGATCAGCTCCACAGACATGACAACCTGCGTGCCATGATCCCAGCTTCCTTATCCACAAGACACCTCCATTATCCTGAGCTGTGTTTGCTGGACCCCTGCCTTTTCTAAAACAGAAGTCTTACCACATGTGTATTTCCTTATTAAACAATTTTTAACTTGTTTTTTATTGGGCTTTATAAAAACAGTGATCCCACTTGCAGTCTTCTGCAGTTTGGTTTTATCACTCAATATTATGTCTCTGAGATGCATCCATGTTATCACTTATAACCACATGAAGTGTTCTGTATTTCCAAAATTCTAAGACCTCACTAACTCATTTGATTCTCAAGCTAAATAGATGTCACTATCTTCACTGGGAAAATTATAAATAAAACTATAGCGAGGTACCAGGGAAGAGACTGGCATACTCTGGTACAGGGAGGTAACACCTATTCACTTAAACAGACCCCCAGGCTGGTGGCTGGCACAGGTGGTGCCATGTGGGTCCCCCTCCCCCATCCTCCAGCCCCCGCTGGACATAGGGTGGTGAGCAGAGCACCCCATTGGCCAGGTGTCCTTGTGCTCTGCACTGTCTGCACAACTGTGCAGGGTGGCCTTGCACACTGAGGCCGCCTGTGGCCAAGACACCACATGAGGCAAGGCATGAAAAGGAGCTCATAGGGGCTGAGAAGGGAGCCCTTCTGCCAGTGGGAACACAGGCCAGCCAGGCTCAGCATCTCCACCTAGACCAGTGGTCACCAGGCCAAGGCGCCCAACACACACTTTACAGGGAGGGCTTGGGGCTCCAAGCCTTCTCTGGGGCGTGGGGGCCGAGAGGACCATGCACACGTAAGTCTAAACAAGGCACGCTGGGAGACGGCACAGCAACACCAAAAACACCTCCGTACAGCAAGAAGGGACAACAGCCCAACTCTTGGAAACAGGATCTGAGCTGGGCTGTGAAACGTGAGAGGAACCCAATGGGCATATGAGGGGAGGGGAGACTCTGAAGTGAGGGAGGACAGCGGGAGACAAGGGAAAGGACAACGGTGGTCCCCTCAGGACAAAGACCAGAGATGTGGGTGGCACCACGCGGTCAGGGCCGAGGCTCTGCAGCAAGCTCTGTATCGAAGGCCGAGAAGTTGAGAGACAAGGTAAGGGGGAGGTTTCAGGGCACGCAGGTTTAGGGGACAACACAAGTTAGGCTGCACAAACAGGCCCACCCGGAGATGCTGCGGGTTCCATTCTGGACCTCCACAATGAAGCTGGTACCACAACAAAGTGAGTCACACGGATTTGGGGTTTCCCAGTGCATAGGAAAGCTATGTTTACTCTCCTGTAGCCTATGAAGTAGCAATAGCCTTACATCTCAAAGAATAACATACATACCTTAATTAAAAACACCTCATCGCTCAAAAATGCTAACCACCACCTGACAAGGCAGGGCCACCACAAACCTTCAACGTGTAAAGAACGCAGGGTCTGCAAGGTGCAACAGAACGAGGGAGGCCTGTGCGTTTCTGATTTGATCTTTTGCAAGAAAGACAGGCTTTGATGTGAATTCAGTAGAAATTTTCCTTTTACTTCTGTGATACTACAGATCACGTTTCGGACCATGGCATCTCGGGCTCCCGCGGTGACGAGACAAAGCCCCATCCTCTCTCCAGGGCTCCAGTCTCCAATATATCTTACCGGGATAAATTGCTCCAGGCGGCCTTGGGGAAAGATGCCGAAGAGCTTTGGGCCCAGGGACCTCTCTGCGAGGATGGCGAACATCACGCTCTCCAGAACCATGGCCTCGGCGCTCTGAAACAGATGGCAACAGACCAGATGTTTACTGAGTGCTGCCCACGTGCTGGCGTCAAACGCTCCTTCCCGTGGGCAATGTCACCTACTCCCACAGCAACTCTATGCCTGGGCGTGATCGATATTATTATTCCCACTTTTAACATGAAGAAGCAGACTTGTAAACTGCAGGACCCATGCTGAGCACCACACTCTACTGACGAGATTTAAGATTCAAGCTGAATTTAGGTCACTGGTTCCAAAAATAGAACAGTATCAATATTTTACCACTTCTAATTATTTTAAAACGTACATGAGTCTCAACCCTTGGCATCTTATCAAAGGCCACAGCAATTCCACCCCTTCCCCTGAGGGTTGACCTTGCTTTCAGGTCTCGAGTGCCCAGTGATGGCCTTGAAGCTGGTCTGCGGGTCCAAGATGCTTAAGGACTAAAGATCAGATCTGGGTGCAGGGCTGTGTTCCGAACAACACCTCGCATAGAGCACTCACTCACGGTTTCTGTTTTCTGCTCTCATTCCCAATCTTCCCTGGCATTCAGTGTTTATCTTCTTATCAAAATCTCTTGGATGCTCCAATGTTCTGCCTTTAGTTATTCCTAATAACTAACATGGGACCTAGAGTCATTTTGCCCTCAAAATCCATCCCTTAGTCCCCTTCTCTTAAACAGCAAATTATAGCTTAAGAGTTTCCACCTGTTGGGGTGAAGAAGGTGGAAGAAAGTCCTTAACCAGAGCTGCACCCCAGCCTCTTAAGGAGCTTTTTACAAATGGAGCTTCCCAGTCGATGCGTCAGGAGGGGGCCAGCAGGTGTGGTCTGGAAACACTTTCAGATGATTCTCATCCACCCCTTGTTAAGAAAGGGGCTGTGGGGTATAGGATCTCAGAGAAAGTGTTTAAAATAAAACAGGGCTCTTTAAAACACACTCATATCGCAAAAAGCGGACTAGGAGACTTAACAGGACAAACTCATTAGGCAGTGACAGAATTCTAAAGTTAGTGAGATGAAAACAAAAAAGTAAAAAGAAAAGCTACTTACTTCTGGTATGTGGCCTCATTAAAATAAAAAGAAATTCAGTCACTTCTACCTCTGGCGGGGGGAGGTGGGTCTGCTGGCAGTCTAGCCTCCCCCTCGGGTAACCCCACAGTTAAGACCTGACCATTGTCACCTTGTCAGGCCCGATCTCTAGTCACTGACTTGCAGTTCTGTACATATGATTGCTATGAACAAAACAGTGTCCTCCCAAAATTCATCTGTCGAAGCCCTAACCTCTAGTGTGATGGTATTTGGAGATGGGGCCAGGGGAGGTGACCATGTTCACGTGAGGCCATGAGGATGGCGCTGTAACAGGATCCATATTCTTACAAGAGGCTCCGGAGAGCTCACACACTCACTCGGTGCTCCCTGTCTGTCTGTCTCTCCCTCCACCAGATGAGGACACAGGGAGAAGATGGCACCTGCAAGCCAGGAAGGGGCCATCACCAGAACCAGCCTTCAGAACCGTGAAGAATCAATGTCTGTTGTTTGCACCACTGGACAGGTTTCTATGGCAGCCTGAGCAGACTGACAATGACAACCCAGACACAGCGTCCACGGATTTCAGCAGAGGAGCTGCTGGCAGACGGGTCTCATTTCTTTTTTTTTTTTTTTTCTTTTTTTGAATATGCCATATTTTAATTTCATTTAGTTACATGTATTTTGGAATCTCCTTTAAGACTTTCTTTGTGTCCCATGGATTATTTAGAAGGGTATTGCTTCATTTTTAAGTATTTAGATATTTTTCTGAAGTCTTTCTCTAATTGATTTCTAGTTTGATCCTATTATGATGAGTGAACACACTGTATGATACTAATTTAAAAAATTTGTTGTGGGCTGTTTTATGGCCCAGGATATAGTCAGTCTATCCGTGAAGGTCTTACGGATGCTTGAAAAGAATATGTGTTTTGCTGCTGTTTGAGTGAAGTAGTCTACAAATCAATTAGATCATGTTGGTTGATTTTATTGGTAAATTCTTCTGTATTCTTGCTGATTTTTTGTCTATAAGTCTATCAATTGCTGAGTCAAGGTTGTTAGACGGGTCTCATTTCTTAAACCCCCAGAGAATAACAAGTTCCTAACAGCTCGAGTTAGCTGGCAAAATATTGTCACTCACTTGTGTACTCTTGCAGACGTGGTGGGTACGGTCACTACTGGCCCCATTTATCTCCAGCCTCAGAGACACCCCATGGGGATTGAACCCAAAGGTCTGCAAAGCGTCTCTAACTCTCTGCTGCCGAGTGGAGGCCGGTTTCACGGGCCCAGCCTGGGTGGGTTGCCGGCAGCAGCTCCTGACAGCCTCGTGCCCTCTGTACAATCTCCCTCCTCAAAATTCCAACCCATCCTCTGACAGTTTCCAAAGAGTAGGACCAGGATTTCTTCTGTCCTCGTATCTGGAATTTTGTTGGAGTTAAAATTTGGTTTTCAACTTCTGTGTAGAGTGACTTAGCTGAAGGGCACTGGGGTTGGCCCCGTACAAAACACACACATGCACCCAATCCCAAATATCCTTTTGAGTTTGAAACGTCTAGTTTCATACAGAGATTGAAGCCCCATTTTACAATTTCAGTACGTTTAGCATTTTGCACATCATGTCCACCCAGTACAAAGGCTGCCAGGGACCGACTTCACGTGCAGTGCTGTTCCTGGTACCTCGGCAAAACACACTGTCCAGATCGTCCAGAGCAGTCAGCCCATCACCAGGATGGTAGGGAGAAGATGGAAAGAGATGTAGGAACTTTCCAGCTCTCTTCAGCACTGCTCTGAACACTGAACAAGACACACCTCTGCTCTTATGTGATATCACAGTTCAATATTTATTCACAGTGGGGAGGGGGTTGGTTGTGGAGGAAAAAATTTGGAGAGGAAGAAAATGAAAGATGCCAAGTCACAAGCAAGGAAAACTGACAGGTTACGAAGAACAGCAGGTGATCTGAGAACGAGGACATCACTGGGTCTCCTGATATGAGGAGAGCGAGCCCAGGGAAGGACGGGCGGAGGGGATGGGACTGGTCCACTGCCCACCACGCCCACTCTCGGCCTGGGCCGTCCAGGCACAGCTGGCCCTGCTCTCCCAGGAGAGATCAACACCTCAACTAAACTATTTACACAGGCTTCAGAAATCTTCATTCATATATTCACCCCCAAAATATTTACTGACGTGTACTCTGTCCCTGGGAAAGCCCTGGGAAACACGAACAAGACACGTGCGACCACTGCCTGTGTGAAGCCGGACAGAGAAACAGCCGGAGCCAAGCGAGGCCATCAGCAGGCCGTGGCACCTGCGGGGAGGAGCAGAGGGCTCGTGACCGGGCGCGAGGGGGTGGCCACCTCCAAGGAGCTACCTGACGCCTGAGGGGTGGGAAGAGGGCAGTGGAGCCTGAGGGATCAGCAGAGTCACAAATGAAGCAGAGGACAGAGTCAGCCTGGAGCAGCTGGTGGGGCTGCGGAGGGTCTGAGCTATCAGGAAGGTCCAGGCTGGATATCCAGTCCTTGGCATACGGAGAGCATTTAAAGCTAATGAACTGGCCGAAGAGGGGTATGCAGCTCAGAGCCTGAGAGCTCCCAGCACTTACAGCTGAGCTTTCATCCGACTGTCCCTGCAGTAAGCGACACACATGACACGGCAACCATACACACACACACACACACACACACACACACACACACACACACACACACACAACCCCCATGCCACAAACCTTACCTGCCCACAACCGTGAGATACTGTCTAGTATTTTCTACTCTATTTCACTGACAAGAACGCTGACATCTGATGCCCCATCAGAGGTTTACAGCCCGCCCGGTGAACCTCCACTTGCAGGCGGGGCGGCAGGAGAGGAGGCAGCTGAAGTGAGGGCACCGAGGTCAGGATGGGGAGAGCGTGGTGCTCTGTGTCAGGTGCCGTGGAGGCGACGAGCAGAGGGCAGAGGATAGTGGCTGCTGCATTTGGCAAGACGGAGGTTGTTGGTGACAAACCAAGAACGGCTCAAGGAGTGAGGGGGCAGGTGGAGAGCGAGTAGAAGAGGGAAGGAGACGGGGATGAGAAGGTGTTAGGTTGACTTTTCATTTCATGCTTCTGATTTTCTTTCTTAAAAAAAAATTAAAGTCCACTAATAAGAACACCGAGATTACTAACCTCTTACGAAGACATAACAGCTTCTTTTTGGTATTCTTGCCAAAAATGCAAAACCTCATCCAATCATGAGACAAGATGAGCCAAACCTAAACTGCGAGATCACCCCTCTCTGCACAGGCAGCGGCCAGTGCGCAGCACGTGGGGCACGAGGGGAGGACCAGTCAGTGGGAAAGACTGCTGTATCTCCAAGTGGAAAGATGAGGGATGAGAAACCAGCAGCCATCAAAGAATGAGGTGACAGCACCTGCTCAGGGGACAAGGGGGACGTCTGATGAGAAAAGATAAGTCTTGACAGCCTGGGTCGGGGAGGTGAGCCCACCGGAGAGACCCCCTTCTGAGGCTCAGAATCACAGATGGAAACGGAGCCAGTCCTCCCGACAGGGTGACTCTTCTCTACAGTGTTCAGCTGCTGGGGTGCAGGCACGGAGAAGGCAAGGAGGTGTCTGCGTTCAAAGACTGGGCCAGAAAGGACATCTTCATGAACCACGGCAATTGCCAGGAGGGGTGGGGATGGCAGAGCCCCAGGGCACAAGCCTCAAAGGAACTGGGGTTTTCAACAGAGAAGGAGTGGTCTGGAAGCAGCAACGAGGAAGGAGCAAGAAGATGCCAAACCCACCAGTGGTCCAAAAGCACTTGGCAGGTGATGGGAAAAACGTCCTCCTGGAGAGGGGCTGCAGGGGAGGGGCCCCGGGGCCAGCGGGGCTCCAGAGAGCGCGAGTCAGGGGAGGAAACCTTCAGAAGGGAGCAAAGACCAGCCATCCAAAAAGGCTCAGACAAGACCAATCACCTTCCCTGCTCTGACAGCCAACTGCCTACATCCTGACCCAAAAGAATCATAAACGAAGTCACAGCACCTCTGACTATTAACTGTTGGGCCCCAGGCGGAAGTGGAAACCCAGCCAGCTTTGGGGGGAAGTGGCGTGGGAGTGACTCACAGGTCACCTGAAGCGAGGGCATCTTGGACTGATGAGAGGAAGGGATGAGAAGTGTGTGCACCCACAGGCAAGGGGCAGAATATTCCAGAGCTGTGGCAAGCTTTCAACGATTCTGTACTGCACCCCTCACACCAGGCAGCAGAGCCAAGTGAGACCACAAGAGGTAGCTAGGTCCCGCCCTGAGTTCACTCTCACAAGAGCAGGCAGACATCAATCACATAATACTGAACACTTACATACAGCCCTGAAAGTACAGAGGAGAGGCAAACAGTGCTGTGGGAGCGTGAAATGGAGGGGCAAGCCTAGTTTGAGAGCAGGAAGGGACTCCCTATGGATGCAACCTTCAAGCTGAAGTCCAAATTATAAGTGGAAGTTGGAGTGGGAAATGGGTGCAGGATGGAGCATTCCAGCCAGAAGCAGCAGCACCTACAAAGGCCCTGGAGCAGGAAGGAACCACACAGTTTATGGCAACATGGCTGGAGAGCAGGGAACAGGGGAGGACGGTGTGAGATGAGACTGGAAAGCTCCACAGGCCATGGACCTGGTAGGATAAAGCCCACCTGACTTGGCCCAAGGCAGAGTGACCACCAAAGGATTTTAAGCAAGAGGCTGACATGATCAGGTAAACAGTTCAAAAGGCTGACTCTGACAATGATGAAGGAAACAGTTTGTGGGTAACAAGAGTGGACATGGAAGCCCAGAGGGGAGCTGGTGGCAGCATGGACTAGGCAGGTGGCCAGTACAGATGGAGAGAAAGTCAACAGAGCCAAGGTCCCAGGAAAACAACCAAAAGACTTGTGGCTTGGACGTGGGAGTGGCGGGGGAGGGGTATCGGAGATGACCCCTGCTTCCTGGCCTGCCCAAGAGGATGATTTTGACTTTGCTGTTGGGGGAGGGGAGAGGAGGGGAATGTGTATTCAGTCTTGGACGTGGGGAGACACCCCAGGAGACGAAGGGTAGCAGCTGGCATTCGTCCCAAGCAGGGGTGAGGGTTGGAGGAGCGGGGCTGCAAACCCTTGGTCTCTAGGAGAAATGCAAGGACGAGACCGGGGATAGAGGGCAGCAGGGGAGCAGGCCCTCGGGCTGGGGACTCCGAGCACTTAAGACAAGAGAAGAGCCGAGAAAGAAGACAAAGAGGAGGGGATGAAAGGAGAGGCCTTCACTTTGTGTCTCTGTCATAGCTCCCTTAGCTGCTAAGTCAAGATAAAATGAGAATTAAAAGTATACTCTGGATTTAGTGTCACGGAGGCCCTAGGACCCAACAGTTTAAATGACCCAGATGGACGAGGGTCTCCACACGAAGGGTCCCGAAGGGTTGAAGATGGAGTGTCAGTCACTTCCCACCCAACGGCCTCTCAGTCGGTGTCACCCTAGACAGCACAAGTCCCAGGTCCTCCAGACCACAGTCCCCAGGAGCAGAACACCCATGGAAACGAGAGGGGGAAGTATCAGCATTTTCATTCCTTCACAATCTCACCTTTTCTTAATTTCTCTTTCTCAGTCATTTCAATAACTAGTGTACAGTGAGTAAAGTCAGTAGATCTCATGGTGTAGATACCCATCTTATACCCACCCGCCCGTTATATACAAATCTGCACGTACTTGGAGAGTGTGCTCAAAGCTGTTTACTCCCTGGAGTGTGGGGATCACTACTCCAGACTCCCCATTTCTGAGCCTCAAAGAGGGGAAGGTCGATACCTCAGTGCTCTCGGCCTCAAGCTCTTCTGAACACATGCATTTCAGAGAGCAGGGTCATTTTCACTCAAATCTGGTGCTTTAGGAAGAAGCCTTTTGGACCTGGGTACCACACAGAGGAAAAAACACTCCTTCTTGCCCGGGGGAACAGGGGCCACTGGGACAGCTGGGCAGTGACACGGTGGGAAAGCCAGGTCGCCTTCACATCAGAGAATCACAAACAAAGGTTACCCAAGGCTGCCACCTCTTAGCACCCCAAAAGCTGTTCAGATGGCCCTAAAGACACCAAACGTCCGTTCCCTAAGCTCTCAGTAGAGGATGGGAACCCCTGTGGCTCGCTGGGTCTCCCTGAGGTGGCGCCCAATGTACCGAAAGCCTGTCCTCTCGGACAGACACAGCAGGGCTCTCTGGGGCCGGGAAGAGGCGCTGTCAGAGCAGAGAGCGTACACCTCACACAGACGCAGAAGGGACTTAATTACTTACTTGAAATTCATTTTCTTTCTGAGCTTGTTCGGATCCCTCCTTATTACAGGACCTCTATGAATGAGAAAAAGCAAACACTTCCGGTGAGAGGGGGACACTGAGCAGACACTAACTTTGCAACCATCAGAACAGTCAGGGTTTACACAACATCACTTTAGCGAGTGTTTCTCAGCCCCCCGATGCCCTCAGGACGGTCTAAATGCACCACCAGTGCCTAGCACTGGTACCTACACCCGAGGAATTGCTGCTTTTCTTTACAAGGAAAGGGGTGTGCTGCTGAGACCACACAGCTGTGTCTCACCACCGCCCCGAGTACCTTTTCACAATTTCATTGTTGGAGGAAAGTCACTGGGGGGTGCTCTCCCAATCAGGCCTCCTCAAGACAAATGGCCAGGCCGGCTCACCAGTTTAGCTGGCTGGTTCTTTTGGGTCCACGCTGTCCCCAGGAAGGCTCTTTTCCTGCAAGGGCAGGGAGCGTGCCCATGCCTGCAGCAAGCAGTGGTCGGCAGGGCCCGAGGACACCCCACACAGGCAGGGAAGTCAGCACAGGAGCTGCGTGGACAGGCCCGCCGACTCCCGCTGTCCAGCCCAGCCCTGCTGTCAGGCTGTCCCTGGCTCAGTGTCAATTCTTCCTCCAGCAAAGAGGGCCGTGTGGATATAATACAGTCCCTAAACTTATTTCATATCTTAACATACTTAGAGATACTTTTACATCACTTTCCTCAATGAAATTGCAAATTATTGGTATCGAGGATTCTATCAATAACACAACTGGACTGTTAATACCAGGAGCAACTCGCTGGCTACATCCTTTCCTCACGGCAGATCTTACCTTGTAAAAGCAACCCCCCCACCACAGGTGCTTTGAAAACCTTCATACTACCTTTAATTAGGGGGTGGGGAAAAGTCAGAAACTTACATGTCAGGTCACAACGTTACACTCAAATACCGCCCCTAGAAACACGTTGGTGCAATTAAACTAGTCTGACAAAGTCAGACACCGACGGCCATAAAGGAGGCTCTTTAAAAATTTTAAGGTAAGAGATTCTTAAACGTCCCATGAAAAACATACCTTTCCACTCCACAGCTTTATCAAAAATACCTGTGCCAAGGGTAGAAAGTGTGGACAGGAAAAAAAAATGCCACGTTAAGCAACACCAGCTACTCTAGCACCATCAAAAACCTAGTGATTTAAAGCAACCACTCCATTGATTACACACAGAAATAACATTCCACAGACGCTTTAATGCATATTTTGTTTAAGCAGTACATGTTCTAGTTTACTTGATATAAAAGTAAACAAAATAAATGTCTACGTCCATGTGAAGCTATCTGCAAAAGACTTGCACCTATACATACTCGATAATATCTCTAACACACAGTTAAGTACATTGTGTACGAAGTACAGAAAGTACAAGTGGGGGATATATGATATTTTCATTTGTGTAATCTGCATTTCTCTGATGAAAAGATGTTACAGGTTAAATCCCGTTACAATGAAAGCTACAAAAATGAAAATGTGCCAGAAATACTTCTAGGACTTTGTTGATGGCTTGATGTATGATGTGGCAAGACCAGGGGAGGAGTAAGAGTAAGTAGGCGCCATGAAAGCTTTACTCCTCCCTAGACTCCAGCACTCTCCTGAGTGCATCCGACCTATATTTGCAAGTTCCTAATGCGTAGGGACTCTATCTTTTAATTTAATGTTGGTCTTCCCCCAAAGCGCCAAGCAACTCCGGGTGCTAACCATACTGTTTAGACAGCACGACTAAATACACACTCCTGCGCTGTGAAGCTCAAGGAGCAACCAAGGGCGATGGAGACAACCGGCCATGGGCAGACTCACAGCCATCCCAATAGCAGGGGAAGTGGCTACAGCTAATTAGAATGCCGAATGTGGCTGAAATGTCCCCCAAATATTAAATCCTTCTGCTTTTTCTCCCCCAAAGAAAGTTAAGGACAAAAAAGCCCTATAATCTGGTATACTGTATATTGATACTTTGTAGGAAAAGACAAATAAGGAATTTGGACATTCTGAAATGTGTCATAACGGGATTTGACCTGTACAAAACTCTCAATGACTATGGTTATTCCTCTGCTGTTATTACTTGAACTGTATCTTCTTAGGGAGATACAGTTAATGGGTTATTGAGTCAACAGAAGTCCCTTTCCCTTGTCTAATGGTGCTCTCAAAAGCAAGTCACCTCATCCAATTTACAAATTGGCTTAGTTCTCAAAGCCATTCCTTTTTAACATATTAGCACCCTGAGTAGAGATGAAACCCATTAATAACTTCCTCACCCCTGCCCCCTCCAACCCACCCCCAAGTGAATGCATTACTTATCCTGTAAGAGCACCATCATGAAGGCAATATGGACTTCTGCCATGTCCAGCCCTCTGTTCTGTTTCCTCAGTACAGAATGTTCAGATCCCTCAACCTTGTAGATAAGACCAGGAAATCTCAAACCCAGCACGTTGAAAGGGGAGAGGAGAGGCCTCCTGCAGAGCTAAGGCAACAAGAGACAACATCACCAAAAAACAGGCCCAAGGACTCTTGTGTCCAGAAAGACAGGAAGTAAAATATAACTTGGAATTTGTGGGATTTTATTTCCGAAGCAAAAATTTGAAACAGTATTAAAACATACTGTACAAATATTTAACATGACTCCAAATTCCTTGCCAACTAACTTGTAAATTAATAAAAATTAGCTTTCAAAAAGTTGTAAAATAAAACTAAAATTTTTTTAACATTTACTAGAAATTTGAACACTAATTGGTTATTTAATATTAAATTATTATTTAAATGTTTTATGTGAACATTATTTTGGTCAATTGGGGGGGTAATTAGGTTTATGCATTCATTCATTATGTTTTTAAATGAGGTACTGGCGATTGAAGCCAGGACTGTGTGCGTGCTAGGCATGTGCTCTACTGCAGAGCTATATCCTCCCGCTCCATTATGTTTTTTTTTAAATCAGCTTAAATAGAGACAGATTGAAACCTTCATGGAAGAAATATGATGTCTGGAACTTGCTTCAGAATAACCCTGGAGAATGAATGAGGGTAAAGATGAGAGAAGGCTGGTGGGAGAGAAAGATGGGCAGTGGGCCCTCAGGGCTCATTACACTCTTCTTGTCAACTTTTGGATGCATCTGAAATTCTCCGTAATAAAACATTTCTTACACACTGCAACTTTAAGACCTGAGAAGTCAGAATGCATCAGGTATGCTTAAGAAGACACCCAATTCTATGAACATACTAAAACCCACTGAATTGTACGCTTTAAATAAGTAAGTGAATTGTAGGCTAGAAAGAGGA
Organism: Camelus dromedarius; assembly: GCF_036321535.1. NCBI lineage: Eukaryota > Metazoa > Chordata > Mammalia > Artiodactyla > Camelidae > Camelus > Camelus dromedarius. The sequence goes on along the minus strand of NC_087447.1, from coordinate 4,891,550 downwards.
TACAAAAACAAAAAAGAAGAAACCCAATGATGATTAAAAATATATTGCCACTGACTCCCTCCCACCTTCCCTGTTCTTTTCTTCCTATTTCGGGCTTGGCTTCAAGAGAATCTGCAAGTATTCATTACAATCCTTGAGTTTCATTAGAATGCGATGTAGAAAACAGGCTAAAGTGGTAGCAATAATAAAGGGGATGTGGTTTACATACTGTTTTAAAGTTATAGAAGATTTTTAAAGCTGAAACATATTTTTGATTGACCACTTTTTTAATACTTTATTACTGTATTACTTAATTATTTTATTTTGGTGGGGTAGGGTAATTAGTTTGTTTATTTTTAGAGGAGGGCCTGGGGATTGAACTCAGGACCCCATGCATGCTGAGCAGGTGCTCTACCACTTGAGCTATTCCCTCCCCCCAACCAATCACTTTTAAATTTAAAATCTAAATTCCTAAAAGCCTAATTCTATTAGCTGGGACATAAGATGAGCCAATAGAGGACTTTCACTTTTTACTTTACTTTAAAAGGTGTTTTAAAGTAGATGTTACTTTCACAATAAATATATTTGGTGCAAGTTTTCAAATGTTTCTTTTCTGACAAAATTGCATTTAAAGGCTTTTGTACTTTAAAGAAGACTATGAAAAAAGTAAGTTACAGGTGATCTTCCACAATATAACAGGTTTATTTCTTTAAATTTGTTTAAGCCAAATAAACTCTCATCATTTCAATAGGTTTAAATAAAAGATTCTGCTAATGATGAGGGAACTGGTTTCATGATTAAACTACTTTAATAAAACCATATTTGTGAGATGAAACAGACAAATGATTTCTAACATTTTATGTGAGTCTCTAGACCTTATGCAACCTACCCAAAGAACAACCTAAAACAATGTGACCCTGTTGGGCTCTGCAAAATCGATGCCCTGATGAACAGCAACAAGAGCCTAGGACTTCTAAAGGCTCTAGGCAGACACAGTCTAGTAGAAGGGCAGGTGAGTGGAAGCCCAGGTAAAGAAGGCTCCTTTCAGGGATGTCTCAAAATTTGTCTGACCCAGGGTAACCTTCCGCCCCAAGACTCCAAAGGCTTCCGAGCACCTTGGGTGTAAGCATCCCAGGGGCTGACTTGCAAGCAGCGCGCTTCCAGGCAGAGTGCCCTCGCTCCTCCGGCCTGTGTCTGCTTCCAGGGCCGAGCCGTGCCACTGAGCTTCACGGAGGTACAGGGTGGGGGAGGACACTAAATGCTAAAGACAAAGAGGAAACTGTCTTTCTAACTCTAACCCAAATATCAATACTTGCATGGTGTTTCCTTAATGCTGAAAGTGGTAAGAAGGAAGAAGAGGCTAAATATTCCTTACGAATTTTCAAGTTGAGGGTCCATCAATTTCTATAATTACTGAACGTTTGTCATTTTCTACTGAGGAAACAGAAGAAAGGAGTCTGATTTGCCTTGGACAAAAAAATAAAACAGAAAAAAAAACCCAAAACAAAACGTGATATATTTACTACATAACATTCTGAAATCTTAACCACTTACATCTTAAACACGCACAAACTGTAGCTGGTGCTACTTAACGAAAGCATCACGACTTTCTCTTTAAAGAAACATTTCTTGAAACCAAGAACTAAAAGAAAGAAATTAAAGCTGTAGAGAATGCTCCAACTTCAGAGGACTCATACTATACCGTGAATCGTGTCTGTCACCTGGAAACCAGAGTGCTCCAGGCACGACCGCATGGGCAAGCCTGCAGCAGAGAACACATGCACAGACAGCTAAGGTGGTACATTACCCCCAGGTGCCCTTCACGCCACCCAACAGACATTCCTTCCCAGGAGGGCAGGCTGCGGTCACACCAGCGTTCCAGGGACCAGAAATCTGTATTGGCTTCATGCTATAAATCCCAAACATTTAAGACCAGCAAGACAAAGACACTTTGCATATGTCAAAATTAGACACGGTAGTCTGTGGTTTATTTAGTTATCAAAATGAGGCACCAAAGCAGGTATGGAAGGACTATAGACAGTAATTTGGCAACTGTCTTTGGAGAGTCTTAACTGAAGAAATACTAGGTGAGACCAAATGGGAACATACAATACTAGAAATATGTTTTACTTCTGACAGGGTAGTTTAGCCTACTTTAGAAATAATGATATCATACTCAAAGTGCAAGGGTTTTGTTGTTGTTGTTAAGCAGAGTAAACAAAATAACTGAAACTCACAATGACCCTAACACAATGAGGAAAAGTCTCGAATCCACCGTGTTCAGCCAGCAGGGATGTGTCCCCAGCTGCTCGGGACAGAGCGGGGCTCAGCATGCAGAAGCACGGGTCCCACCGCCTCAGTTCTGGAGGGAAATGCTGTCAGTAGCCAGCTTCTCAGTAGCCAACAGTTTACTATCTGCGGGCTGCTCTGTATTTTACTGTGACTGAATTTTTAAATAAACTGGGGTTACGAGAAAACAGGGAAGATAACATTTTGTTTTCTGGATTCAAAAAAGACTATGTCCCAAATTTTATCTTCTGAGTCACTAATACATATCTGCCTTGTGCCTTGATGCCTTTAATTTGATTATGGTTAGTACTTCAACAAGCACTAATATTAGCCTTCTATTACTCAAAGAACAAAACAAAAACATTTTCCCAGACAACACTCGAGAGATCTTTGGTGAATTATAAACGTTCATGCCTGTGAGACTGTTCAGAACGGTGAGGCCCAATCTCTCCATTCATGCACAGAAGGGACGGGCTCAACACAGTCACTGCTCCGACAGAGGGAAGGACAAAAGCATCCTCCGAGGTTCCGCCTACTGGCACAGGTTACGTTGAATGAACAATACGTACTGACATTTGTGTCTTCCACAATTCATGATAAATAAGCAAACTGGTTATTTGTAATCAGCCAGACTTGCTCCTGTGAAAGGCTGCTACTGGACGATGCAGAGCTCACGTTCCTTCCCAGTACCAGAAAGGAAAAAAATCAAGTTACACGGACAGCGAATTCTATCATTTCACGCTCTCTTCTAGCAACTATATCTCTTTGCACAACGGCAGAGGCTAAACTAGTACTCCTCAAAACTCCTACTCAATTGTCCTACCTACTTTAGTCATGGGTAATTTTAGAGTTGCATTCGGTTTCCATCGTCTGCGCAGCTGAATGAGGATGACCTCCTCCTCATTAAAGTTAAAGCGAGCCTACGTGAAAAACAGACCCTAAATTATACCGACCTGCGTTGCTTTCAGATCAGACCAATAGTTTTGTTTAATAATTTCCTACAAATATTGTATAGCTGTTTCTCGAACAGCTGTGTGTGTATCTTATCTTGTTCAAGAGGACCCATTCGGTCCCTTGTCCAACACAGGACTTTTCATAAAATTCCCCGAAAATGAATACAAATCCTAAACACCTGGGAAGTCTGTGGGTGTCTCATCTTACATAGAAACGGGGGCTGGAAGAGACAGATGTTTGTGGGGCAGAACTGTAAGCTTAAACCAGAAGGTTTTGCCTTGGCTTTCTGCTACTTGACCCTACATGAACTGCACCAAAGAGCAGTCTTATCAGTGCCGCTACGGCAATGGAAGAAGTTAGACATCTCGCAGCACTGAGATGAAGAAAAATGAGAAAGTCGAGAGGTATCAAATGATTTTAAACCAAGTTACTTGTAAATGATTGTAAATGTAAATTAAAAAATACTTCTACTTAATATCTGATTCCTGCAGAGGTAAAAAATTCAAAAGCTCAAAACGAGAAGGGAAAGAAGGGACACACTAAGCTAAACCAGTAAGCAAAACAGCTACATATTCTGAGAAAATACGTAAGTCTATCCTTATGTACAAGCATCAGTTAACATTTTTCAAGGCAGGAGCTTATCCTAACCCACCTTGCAGGAGGCCACGACTGCGTTTATCAGGCTGGTTCAGGAAATACCAGCTACACTTGTGTAAGTGCACATACGTGTCCAGGAACGTGCCCTCCTCCACGGTAGAGGAAAAATAAGGAAAGCATAACATTTGAGCTGTACGATATTTTTGTCTTTAATCCATACATTTATGAAAGTAATGTGATCTATTATTTGGGCTCCGTATTTGCTCAGTCACATCTCTCAGCTGATGCAAATCCTGACAAGTTACCATCAATTCTGGCCATTTTTTGTTGTTGTTATGATAGGAACCAAAGTGTTCTTGTACACTGTAAATATCCCTCCTTCCATTCTAGGCCAGATTCACTGCAAAGAACTGATCAGCAATATGACTGAACCCAGGCTCCAGCAACAAAATAAATAAAAGCTATTTTAAATCTGAGTTGAAAACAGCTGAAGAGGAGTTTAAATGTACTGTCAAATCCCTGGTGCAGTGCTGTGGAAGCCCAGGCGCATGCCGCCTGGCTCAAGTCTTCCTGGCCCCCTGGCCTCGGCCTCCACCTTCCTCCTTCCCTAGACCGAAGTCCTTTCTCAGAGTTCCTGAATTTGTTCTTCTCCTCACGCTGCCTAAGTGTTCAAGTGGCCAAGAGTTTACAATGGCCAGTAACGTCTGAAACTAACTGGCAGCAGGGCCCTGCCAACCCTGAAGAACTTGGGAACCAAAAAGACTTGAGGCTGTAGGTTTCCCAGTTTTATTAAGTTCGAACTTCAGCAAAAAAGTTCAGCAGTACTTGAACCAGGGACTCGATCAACTGAGTAATTATACTGATACAGAGTCCCACCTATACAGCAAAGGAACGGCTTTTTTTTTTAATATATAAAAATGAGTTTACTGTCTCATAAGCCAATTGGGAGACTGTCAGACGTGCCGCTTTTCTGGCTACTGAGCTACTTGCTTCCCTCTCTACCCACATGCTTTCAGGCGCAGCTCCTGCCCTTCATCAGTAGCTGTAGCTTCAGGAACAGAAACTAACAGCCTAGTAAAAATAGAATCGAGACGCTAAATGTGGAATGTCACCCACAGATCAGAGCTGCACATAAACATATTCTGTCCTATCAGTTTGGTAAAAGTTAATTCCATTTTAAGTGGCTTCAGTCATTCTGTTTTTCTGAGTTACCTAATAGTCTTTTTTTTTTCCCACCCTTAACAATAAATAGGGATGTAGAATTCTGTTAAAACAAAGTCTATTTCCAGACATTTCTATTGCACTTAAGTACTGTAAGGTAAGAATTCCAGGCTGCTAAAATTTCAAAAAGGACCAAATAATAGCTACGGATGGTGAATCTTCATTCGGGGGAAAGGAACCTGCGAAGTCGCAGGCTGTGCTGCAGCTGGCTCTCAGGACGGGACCGAGCCCTAACACAGCACGCTGGAGAGCTATGCTGGCCAACACAGCCACTACCGGCCACGTGCAGCTGCTTCGGTTTAAATTAATCAAAATAAATAAAATCGAAAACTCCATTCCTCAGTGGCACTTGCCGCATTTCAAGCCTTTGAGAGTCACACGTGGCTGGTGCCCAGCATGCTGGACAGCACGGACCCAGAGCATCCCTCGTGTCCATGCTGCCCTGCTGCTAGAGAGCACGGCCCAACGCCTGGCTCAGGAGGAGTGCGTGGTGCACGTTTAAAACTCTCCTATTTAAGTTATAAATGGAAATGAAAGCCTGAGAAATCAGATTTAAACAACAGTCTTATATCACATGCAATTCCAGCAGCTGGTTATTAAAGTATTTTTAAAGTATTGCTTAAATGAAAGCACATAAAACAAATGAGCAGAAGTGGCACTTAATTGTTATAGAAAGTTCTCCAAAAAGAAGGGGGGGGGTGCTAAAGATTAATTTTATTAAAAGTGCCAAGAGGACATTAATTGGGTATTTCAAAAACTGCTTTGAAACTGCAACTTGATTGAGTTAAAAAAACTAAACTGTGTGGTAAACTCAGACCCTATTCTGCTTATGCACTGTCGTCAGGGGTCCGGGTGGGCTGCGAGTCAGCCTGTGTACCTAACTACACGCTGATTGTTTCTAACACTCTCCGGGCCTAACCACTCTCGTAGCTTGACAGGGTTAAGGAAAAACTATCCAGTGAAAAGGTTCAGTCACATTATGACAATTTTTTAGTTGAGTTAACATCCAGAATGCCATTTTAACTTTAATGTTTCTAATTGAAAAGACTAGCATTTTAAAAAAACTAAGAAAATTATTCTCCATTTCACGAAGATTAAAAATGGGCCCTTCCAAAGAAGATTTAAATGGAAACCAAAATTCTAACGTAGAAATATACTCACATTTGTATGTGTGGTCAGTAAAATGATAAATTCAAGGTATAAATAGTTTCTAAGAAATTCAGACATTTGGGAGATCTTATATACTTACTTAAGATAGTTCAACAAATAAGGCACTCTAATTGAAAATTAGATTCAATTTTTCAGTAATATAAAAATTTAGAAAGATTAAGAATTTAACAAATTCAAAGTTTAGAAAGGGATCTCAAAGGGAGGTAGTTAATAAATTCAGCCTTGATTCTTTTTTTTAGATTTTTTTTTTTTTAATGGCGGTACTGGGGATTGAACCCAGGACTGTACATGTGCTAAGCACACACTCTACCCCCGAGCTCTACCCCCACCCCCAAATTCAGCTTCCCTGAGATCATACTCTTCCACTGGGACTATCCTGTAAACTCTTTTTGATTGTGCTATAAAAACAACACCTTCTCCACATAAGAATTTTACAAACTAAGACTGCACTGAAAATTTCAATGTGTGGAAAATCTAGGCACCATCAAACATGATTAAAGATTTAACCAACATTGTACTTTCTCTGGATAGAAAGCTGGAAATATGTGTACTAGTTTACTAACAGCAAGTAAAGATGGGATTTCACTTAGAATATAAACAAAAACCAAGTTGTGCAGCCCCTTTAAAACAAAAGCAAGATATTGAAATAGCTTTCATAACACCACTAACATTTTAAATCTCTTCCCGGGTAATTTAGGAAAGAGTATCAGAACTGCAAGCAGGTCCCTCCCGTCCCCAAGCAGCCGAGGGACTCACCATCTTCAAAATCGCCCCGTACAGCCGCAGGAGCACCTTCCGAGGCTCGTCACCAACGGTGGCCAGAGTGTCGGGTAAGGAGCACTGGAACAGCATGTTACTGAGGCCACCTCTGTCGGAAATAAGAGGATGGTGAGTATCTATTTTGAAAGCAAACTAAATCATTCTTCTTGGATAACCGCGGATGAGAAGTCAGGATCCAGCCCCCAAGAACTGTTCTAAATATTCACTTCACCTCTCAGGACACTTGCAACATAAATGATTAACCCTATGGTTTGCAGATCAATTCCACGAGTCACATTAAAATCAGGCAGATTCCCAATCTGTTCTTCTAGAGTAGCGTTAGGGAAGTTTTTTGTTGTTGTTATTGTTGCATGTGTGCACCTGCCTGGGATAATGACAAGGAGTGAGGACCCTCTTCAGCCCTGGGAATGGGGGAAATCCCAGACGCATTCCTTCCAGCCCACATTCATCTCTGATGCAAAAGTTCCATCACATTCCTAGCATACAAGGTTATAATCTTGGAGTAAGACTTAAACCATCCCCTCTAGGACTTTTCAATTGAATTATGGTTCCAAGGTCCACCCCTCCTCAACCAGTTTTGACAAATGGCATTTTCAAAAAGCCTGCAACATGAACTGGTCAATTTTATTGGAGCTTTCAAAGGAAATGGGACACCTCAACACTCTACACCTTCCACTCTGACTACCAAAGATAAGGAAGCTAGGGTAACACAAAACTGAAATATGCTCTGCTCCTTGCCCTTAAGAAACTTCTACTCTAATGAAGAAAGCAGACATAAAACTCCACGACAGAATTCAAAAGCGTGGGACAGTGTCTGGACTAGATGCTTCAACAATGTCGGGTTCATCAGTATCACACGGCAGTGGGGGCGGGTGCAGCTCAGTGGTAGAGCGCAAGCTTAGCATGCCTGGGGTCCTGGATTCAATGCCCAGAACTCCCAACAAAAAATAAATAAATAAACCTAATTACCTTCCCCACCCCAAAAAATTTTAAAAGGAATAACTACAAACAATAAAGTTCTATACAGTTTTTATGAAAAAAAAAAATCACACAGCAGTATACACACAACTTTTGGAGAAAAAGCTATCAGCAAACTGAAGCATAGCTTTCTAGAATGATGTCCCTCAGTCACAGAAGCCACCAGCCTCTTTCCCTGTTCCACCCATGAAAAGTCTTGTGAAGCTGTGCTCCCCAAACTGAGGCTGAAACACGAAGCTAAATTCCATTATCACATGCCCAACCACACAGAGGGTATAGTATAGCCCACGTTGACCAGCACGGCCAAGAACCAGACCAAGCAAAAGAGCTCAGTTTGTGTGGGGAAGAAAGATAACAGGGAGAACATTTATCTGGAGGTTGTTACTGTTGCTGTATTAACGTTGGCACAAACATTTTCAAAGTTCTGCTCCTCATTCGCCAGCTGCCATTACAGCGAGGAGGGCCTGTGAGACCAAGTGCTGGCAAATAAAACATAAAGGAAGTGCTTGTGAGGCTTTCGGGAAATCAGGTTAAGACATGCTTTGTCCCCGCTTCCCCGGCCTCCATCCTGCTGTCTGGAATGAGGAGGCGGTGGTGTGTCAGGACTAAGCTACGGCCTCTGAGCTCCAGGTCCACACTGCAGGTCTCTGAGGTGATGCTGGGCTGGGACCCCGCTGCTTACACGCCTCCTTTATCAGCTGCTTCCGTCACTGGAAGGAGGCTGGAAGGCAGGAGGAAGGTGGTGTTTGCTTGCTGCTCCTGTTCCCATGAGGCCGTAGCAGCACGTCTGTTCCAGCCCTCACCTCGAGGGGCAACCCCAGCACCAGCCTCGGGGTCCCCTCTCAGGGTCCAGCTCAGAGGTCAGGGTCCCAGCAATGGCCAAGCAGGGCCCTCTCCGTGGAGGTCAGGGTCCCAACTCTGTGGCCCCTCCTTTCAGCTTCCAGGTTCTGATCACCCTACTCTTCCCAGGGCCCTCCAGCCCCAGAAGCCTGCTTTAATCACCTGTGTTCCCTTTCTGCTTTTTCGGTTCTCCACCCACTGCTCACCCAACCCCTATACTAAATTCTCTAGGTCTGCTGAAACACCTAGTGTTGTTTCCATTTTCTCACCCGGGTCCTGACCAGTGCATGTGGCCAGAGCTTTAGCAGCTTCTTAGATCATGAGATTAAGAGTGAGTGACATCCTAGGAACAGCAGAGCCTACAACCCCATCAGGCCCCTGGAACGGCCATACTTGCCCAGCCTGGCCACTTCCAGCCTCTTTAACACAGGAAGGAAATAAATCCCCACGTTGTTTAAGCCTGGGGTCCTCGTTACAAGCAGCTAAACCCAGCCCTCCCCGATACGGCTTGTCACCACAACCACTTACTCCTGCTCTTCCTGTCTGGAAACTCCTCACTCCTCCCTGCTATCTAAAAACTGCCTACTGTTTAAGACCAAGTTCAAAATCCAACCTCCTTGAGAAGCTTTCGCTGATTTCCCGGCTGGCTCCTTGAAGGCAGGGGTAATGTCTAATTTCAATTCTAAAGGCCCAGTGGCCCCAAATGGTGGAAGCTCGATAAAGACTAACCCTTGTCCCACTGAGTCTCCCTCTCCGAACTCCTCCCTGCTCCGTTTGAGAACTCACTGTCTCTCACTGGTCTCCAACAGGTTCGGTGTATTAGTCTTGGCTAATTAGACTGTTAGCTTCTCAGAGGACAGCCCCATCCTCCCGGCAGAGGGCATCATGCTAAGAGAAACCATAGGCTTCAGAGACCGGGAACCAGGGATTTAAATCCCAGTTTTGCACTTTAATTGGCTGTGGAATCCTGGGCACGTGGCTAAACCTCTCTGAACCTCAAAAATTCACTCCTCTGTAAAAGAGCCATACTTCACTTAGTCATGGTAAGAGCTTAGAGTCATGGCGCCCTTGGGCTGCAATGTTGTGTCCCCAAAGAGGCTTAGAGCATGTCATCCTCCTGACAATCTCCAGGGCAGATGCTGGTACTGCCTCCATTTCATGGAGAAGGGAACTGGCTGAGCCAGGACTCAAACGCAGGTGTCTGGCTCCAGAGTGTTTGCTTTTAACTCTGATGCTGAGAGACACGAGACAAAGCAGGAGGGCACCAAGTGCCACCTGAACACACTGCAGGTGCTGTGGCCACTGCCCAGTCGACTGCAAGGGCCTGACATCAGGACTGGTCTGTACTGACCTGCATCAGACACATGTCTTTGCTCCCATGGCCGCTGTAACCATCACAAACTCAGTGGCTTAAAACAACACAAATTTAACATCTTGCAGTTCTGGAGTTCAGATGCCTGAAAATAGGTCTCATGGGGCTAAAATCAAGGTGTCAGCAGGGCTGCATGTGAAACGGACATACTGCATTCCAGGAAATACATATGAAATAACTAAAACAGATTTGGACTGAGCCAATGAATTTCAAACAGGGGGTCTACAGGGTGGGGATGAGGAATCAGTGTTTACTGGACACAGAGGTTCAGTTTAGGAAGATGAAGTCATTTTTGAGATGAATGGTGGTGACCTTTGAACAACAATGTGACATACTTAATGCCACTAAATTGTGCACTTAAAAATGGTAAAGATAGTAAATTCTACACCATGTATATTTTACCACAATTTTAAAAAAAGGTATGAAGTCCTGACGCATGCTACATCATGAACAAGCCTTAAGAACGTGCTCAGTGAAAGAAGCCAGTCACAAAACACAGATATTATAGGATTCCATTCACATGAAATGGCCAGAACAAAGACATCTATAGAGACAGGGACTGGATGGCTGGGTGCCTAGGGCCGGGGCGGACAGGGGCTGGAGGGGCAGGGCTTCCTTCTGAGGTGATGAAAATGTTCCAGAATTGATTGTGGTGATGGGTGTACACACCTGTGGCTATATTAAAAACCATACATTAAAAACCACTGAATCCCGTTAATTTAAATGGGTTCACTGTATGATGTGTGAACGATATCTCAATAGAGGTGTTTTATAAAAAGAAAAAAATGACTTTTTTCCCCATGTAATGAAACTTGAATATGCTCTACGGAAACATTTCACAGATGTAAATATAAGTCATTTTTAACAATATTTTTTCAATAGCTTATTTAAAAGAAGAGCAATCACAGTACCTGGGAACGTCTGCAAGAATAAGGACCTATTTCCCCGAAGGCAGAGGAGTGGTCTGGCCAGTTAAGGAAGGACAGGAAGGCTCAGGTTCTCCCTGAAGGGAGCGCACAGACAGGAGGGCCCAGGGAGCCGTGACCTTTCTTCTCTTTCTCTTTCTCCCGGGGTGCCTCAGGTGCACAGCTTATCAGAACTGCCCTGCCACGTCCAGTCACAGCCAGCACGGCTCCTGGCTTCCAGGCAACAGGACAGACATTACATCAGTTAGGAGCCCTTGTTTTCCTTCCTGTCACATACTCTTGAAAGCTCAGGCCTCGGCGAGAGCAAACAGATGAACCACTGTTCTGAGCTGTGTAATTCGACCCAAAGTTTATCCCCAGACTCCGAAAGAAGGAAGGAAGGCCAGCTTGGCCAGAAGCAAGCACACACCCTGGAAATCCTTCATCCTTGTGTTATCTGCAGCCTCTTGCTCAACAGGGTCTAATGGGAGGAAGTAAATCATCGATTATTTTTTAGGGACAACCAAAATATATGAAACAAGGTCATGGTCACAGATAACCCCAAATGGGAGAAACCACCTAGATAAAAGCCAGTCACCAGCAAGTGAAATAACACAACCAAGAAGAACACATGCTGGGACAGCAGGCCACAGAAACGACAGCAAACATCCAACAGCCCAACTTCCCGTATGGTTGGTCATGGGTATCTCCCAAGTAAAACCCCAGGAATGCTTAAGGATTCCAGGAAAGTCTGAAACTTCAACCTTTTGATCATGTGGCAGAACAGCTTCGTAATAAACATACATGTCATCATTAAATTTAGGCAGCATGAGATAGTCAAGTAAGTAAGATATCAAATAAAAAGAAAATAACTCATTTATTTCATACTCAGCACATGTAATAAGCAAGCCTCGGCAGGTAGGGGGCTGAACCACGCAGAAGTCACGGCTGGTGGGAATCCTAACCTGCGCCCTGGGGACCTGTCGAGAGCGCATCCCTAAACCCCACCCACAGGTCTCTCAAAGGATCCCGAAAGGATAACAAGCAGAGGAAAGAGCTGCTTTCACAGACTGTAGATTAGATAGGAAAAAAGTCATTTCAGTTTCTCATAGCTTATCAAGAATCAATTCACAATTAAGAATAATCTGATGCTAGCAATGACAATGACAACACACATAGAACATAAAGGATATTTGAAAAAGACATGCAAAAGCAAAGCAAAGAACAAGCCCCAGATCAAAGAACCAAAGGCTCACTGGTTTATACGCTGAAGAAATTGAATGTGTGAAAGCGGATCCACCAAGCTGCCCCCGGGGGGAGCTGAGCTGCTTCTGCACGTCCAAGATCATCTGCACACCTCGAGTGACAGAGAACCTGGCTGATCTGGGCAGGCAGTCAGAACCTCAGTTAAGTTCATCAGTTTTGCTGAAGAACTAAACTAGGCTGCTTTAGCATGTATCACATTGTTTGACTTTCAGATTTTAGAATCCAGGTTCCAAAAACGTGTGTGCACATGGATTAGAAAGACCCCCAAAATAAAAAAAGATAACTAGTTACCCAAATTCTACCATTTGAACACAACCACTCGGAACACTGTGGTATATATATTTTTTCTGGTCATTTTCCTGAGCTCCTTTTTCCTATTTCTCTCTTTTTATTAAAATTGGGATCATACTGATTATATTGCTCTATAAAGTTCCTTTTTCACTTACGAGCATTTTCCATCAATTCAGCATTAAAAATCTGATTTTTACTCATGCAGAGAATTTCATCTTAAAGATATAGCATGGTTTAATCAATTGCCTACTGCTAAAGTGTTTTTCCATTATCTTTCACTTCTACACGTAACTCTACAATATGTATACCTGTATGTCAGTCTTTATGCACAATCTGAGGAGATCCTTTAAAGCTGGGTTTTCTGGGCCAAAGGGCACCAACATTTTAAGATTTCTTGATGCCTGCTGTCAAAGTGTCCTACAAAAGAGCCACACCAGTTCATTCTTCACCCATCAGTGGTGTCAGAATTCCTGTCTCCTACCTCAATTAACTTGTTTTTTTAATCAATTAAAACTTGATATATCAAAACATATTTTTTAAAACATTAAATTGCTAGTGAAGACAACTAAATTTTTTATTGCTTCAAGGCAACCAGTTTAAGTCTATGATATACATAAAGACAGCAAGTGGTATGAAATAATAAATGGCATGAAATATTTTAAAGCTAAAAAATTACTGCAAAATATTTTTAAGTATATCAATATGGGAAAATAGTTAAACTAGGAAACATACTGAAATTTAGCAACTTTAAATGGATTTCTTGTTGATACACCTTAGTGATTCTAGGCTAAGTAACTTCCCTCCAAATTGATAAATGTCAATTCATTACCCCTTTAAATAAAGCTATACCAATTAATTGCACTAATTATTAAGAGTCAAAAAGAAAACTGGAAAATGGAAAATAATAGATAATCTAAAAATCTGGTTGATCCAGAAATGGGTCAAAGATAATATGTCAGAGTAGGCAAAATATTGATTACAATTAATTTTAAAACACCTTGGCAAACTCCACGAAATCATTTCAAAACAAAAACTACTCCACAAAACTAAGATCTGGCATTTGATGCTACTTCCTCCCAAAGTTCCTTACAGTAGGAAATATCAACATTCCCTCCTGGTGTGAAAAGTCTTCTTAAAGTAGAAGCCTCAATGACAACTTGCTCTGTACAGCCAAATATGAACCAAAATGTTCCAAAGCGCACAGGACTATCAATCCTATATATTCTGTTACAAGTATACCTGTCATGAAAAATGCTCTAATGCTTTAGTACTTACACCAAATACATAGGTTATAAAAAGATTTCAAAATTCTGTTTGAAAGATCAGAATCTTATTTCAGAATGAAACAAACAGAATCTTAACACCAATTCTAAATGGCAGTTACATCTGGACAAAGGAAGGGAACCTGAGACCAACTTGGCAAAACGTTCAGATTTGATAAAGCTATTTTATTCTTTACTACTTTATGTCTGTCATTTTTAATAAATTATTTCACACAAAACTATATAGCATCTAATAAACAATCACCAGCATATACTTCAACAAATTCTTCTCAAAAATCACTTGGCAATTTAGTACATGTACAAAATCAAGATCACTGATAACAAGGGGAAAAAAGGCGCTGGTAAAGGATCACAATGGGTTAAAGCAACAATAATCTTGTCCAATATCCTTTCAGTCACAACAGGGATATCTGTTGGGGTCCGTGGAGATCCTCTGACACTGGCCTCAAAAGACCAGTGACGTCTTCAAAAAGTTAAATGCTGAGTCACCACATGACCCAGCAATTCCACTCCTAGATATATACCCAAGAGAAATGAAAACATATGTCCTCACAGAAACTGCACACAAATGTTTATAATAGCCAAAAAAGGGAAAGAACCCAAATGTCCAACAACTAATGAATGAATAAACAAAATGTGGTATATCCCACAATGGAATATTATACAACCATGGAAAGGAATGAAGTACCAATACATGCTACAATATGGATAAACCTAGAAAACATTGTGCTAAATGAAAGAAACTGGTCACAAAAGGCCATACATATTGCATGATTCCATCTATATGAAATGACCAAAAAAGGCAAATCCATAAAAAGATTAAGTTAGATTAGTGGTTGTCAGGAGAGGGCAGAATGGGGAGAGACTGTTAACAGTGCAGAATTTCTTTTTGAAGTGATGAAAATGTTGTGAAAAGACAGCAGTGGTTGTTGTATAACTCTGTAAAAATACTGAAAATCACTGAACTGTACTACTTAAAAGGGTGAATTTTATGTCATGAGAATTATATCCCAATAAAGCTGGTTTTTTTCCTTTCTAAATCAGTGATAACTTGCCTTAAGTAGTTGTGATTGAACACTGATTTGCTTGAACCTACGAATGACCACCCTATGAACATACAGCTCCATGTGTGTGACCCTTGGCAATCACCATGTGATGAAAATCTGCTCCCAACTACTGGACATGTCCACCGGGACTGCTAGACCCTAGGAGAAATCAAGCCCACAAAGATTCCTCTGGTTTTAGGATTTGGAAAAAAAGCAGCATTACCAAGGGCTTTGGAATGAGAAAAATGAGAGTTTCAGGAAGGCTGTATGGCTGCGCTGAGTTTCCAGCTTCCCGCACCTGCGACTCTATTTAGAGGTGGTGCTTGTCCCGCACCTGCACCTTTCCTTGGGGCCTGGCCATACACTTCTTTTTCCCTCCCCACGTATCTTTCTGCCACCTTTCCTTCCCTCCTCAGTGTGAACCCTGTCAGACAGGGCCCTCACACAGACACAGCCCACCACCCTCCCCTCCACTCTCCCCTCACGTGGGCTCCACAACCAGGCACCTTCCACAACCCAGGTCCACAGGCTGCTGTAAAAGCCGGCAAGAGAAAACATCCCAGAATAAAGCCTGTGGAGGGAAGGTGTGCCCACGCCTGCAACCTCTGCCCTTTGCCCTCCTCCTATGGACTGACTCATTTCCGTGCTGTTCATAATCTCTGGACTTTTCAAAGTTTTTAGATTATACTTGGTAGTTGTGAACATCTCTGCACCAGGCACTCTACACAGCACTCTTAAATGCAGCATCCTGAATCCCACCAGCACGCTGGCAGGCCAAATGCGGGCAGGAAAACTGAGAAGCAGAGAAGATGACTTGGAAGAGACAAAATTTTCAAGAGCCTGTGTGCAGGGGAAACAAGCCACAACTTTAACTTCAGGCATTAATTACCCACCCACACTAGGTACTCCCTACATAGTCCTGAGCATCCCTACTCACAATCCACAAATGGACAAAGGGCGACTTACACACCAGGTCTGTTTGCGCCTCTCGTTAGTAAAATAGTGTCCCCCAAAAGGTCAGACACCTGGGGGGACCCTCGCCTTCTCCACATGACTCGTCCAGGTGAACGTCACTTGGCCCTGGGCTATGACAGGATGCACGTCAGCCTGGGGACCATTGACTGGATCTGAGGGTAGAGATGTCTCCGGACTTTACTGCTTGTCTGAAAGATAGGACTCGTCATCATGCTTACAGTCATCTGAAGTCCCTGCCGGAAATCATACTTCTGCACGTCCCTTACAAGAAACAAGTACTGCTGCAGAGAACTGCTAATTACAAAAAAACCCGGGCAAAGATAGGGAAAGGGGTGTGTAACCACTGCCAAAACTGGAGTGCATACACGAGTGACCAGCTGAGACAGCCCTCATAACGTGTTAGGACTGGACCGGAGCCACCACTTCCTAACACTTTAACTTCCCTGAGCCCCTGGGGTTAAGAATGCCTCTCCCCTAGGCCCATGGCCCAGATTGCCTGAGATAAGCGTGATCAGTATAGAATCTGGTAACAATAGGCACTTAATAAATAGATTCTTTTATTGGTGATTAACTTAAGAAAGTAAATGCTCTGGTATTTAAACTGTCCTGGAAAGATCAAAATGATATTTCAATTAAAGTATAACACTATATGGCTATTCAAAGGAATAAGGCAGCTCAATAAATACCAATATAACACAATTGCTAAGACACAGCACTGCTTTTAGTGCAAAACAAGAGATCTGCTGTAAGTACTCAAGAGGGAGGGGAAGCTACACCTTCTCAGACCCTCGCACAGTGCCTGGCAATTGGCAGCTCTCAGTATATGTTGAAGAAATGGATATCCCCATATATACTAATAAATCATAACACCTCTCTGGAAGAACCATGAAGAACAGAGGAACAGTGCTGGCTTCCAGGGAGAGGTGCTGGGTGCCAGGGGCGGGAGAAAGAGTCCCTTTCATAATGTTTGGATTGTAAAACCAGTACATTGATTACCTACTCAAAAAATTATTTAAACAAAATGAACAAAAATAACTTCTTTTCCCAACTGTCCTTCGTAATCACTTCACAAGTAAAAAGAATGCTCAAGGAGGGAACTATCCCACTGAACTGAATCTTCTGGTTCGTCATCAAGTAGGTATGATGTACCATCCTAACTACAAGATAACTTCAAGGAGGGAAAGAGAAAACGGACATTCCCCTGCTGTGAGGCAGATGAGGAAATCCCATTGACCCCGAAGGCTGCTCAGCTCACCATCTGTGGCTCAGCTGTTCTGCACCCGGGAGGCCAGAGGTGCAAGAGTGCCCTGTGGCCACACAGAGCAAGAAGAGCCCATTGCAACGTGAGGAAGTAAGGGAGGGCGGCCTGAACAGTCCAGGAGACGTGATTTACTCGAGTTATGTCATGTGGGCTACTCTGATGTGGCAGCAGGACCGGTCTGCACGGCACAGATCTCAGGCACTCGGGGATGTCACGTCCTGGCAGGAGGTAGCCGGCAGCTCCAACCACAAGTGACATGGAGCAGGCAAGGAGAGCCTCTGTGCTTGCGGCACTAGCGGCTTCAGTGTTTTCAACTCTCTGTACCACCTAGATAATTTGGAGTAAAATCACTTTACTAGGGTAACGGTTTACTGTATAATATAGTTTTTATTTCAGCAACATGTATCTAAGCAGCTTTACAAATGGCCTGTATCTTTTCTCTGTAGACTTGCCAGGTCTTAAAGAGGTTATCTGTTTAATTCCACGGCATTCAGAGCAGGGCAAATCCACGCTGGGGGGATACCTGACTTGGTACAGTGCCCAAGGTCCTGAAATATGCCACTCCTAATATCAAACAACTAGATTGTATTTGCTCCAATTTTTAAATTGAGGGAAAATATACGTAACATACAATTTGCATTCTTAAACATTTTTAAGCGTACAGTCTGCTGACATTAAGTACATTCACACTGTTGTGCAACCAACTTGTCATCATCATCTACCTCCAGAACCTTAATCTCACAAAGGTGAAACTCTGTGTGCCCTTTAAATACGAACTCCCCATCCCCCTCTTCCAGCCCCAGGCACATCCCCCCCCCATTCCGTCTACTCTGTGCCTATGAGTCTGACTGCTCTAGGGATCTCACAGAAGTGGAATCATACAATATTTGTCCTCTTGTGACTGGCTTATTTCATTTAGCATAATGTCCTCCAGGTTCATCCAAGTTGTAAGATATCAGAATCTCCTTTTTATCAAAGCTGAATAATACTTGACTGTATGTATGTGCCACATTCTGCTCATCCATTCATCCACCAAAAGCATCTATGTAGTTTTAATCACCTGGAAAAGGAGTCACATCTAGGTGAGTCAGCTCAATGCTCAGACAACAGGAAACCTGCGACACTGCCTGCTCCAGAGAAACCTTTAACACAAAGGTTTTTCATCTGCTAAATTGAGATGGGAAGCTTCTGGTCTGCACCTAACCAACTGTGCTTCGCTGAAAACCAAAAAAGCCACTGAAACCTCTGCAAACACAAAGAATAGGGCACAAAGCCCGGCACACACAGGACTCAATCTCTCTGAGGCTCAGGGCCTGCACCCAGGAGTTTCAAGAGCATCATCTAAAAGTCAAAATGACCAGAAAACAAAACATAACCAGTATCTTAGCAGAAAAATCATCCTTAAGCCCATAGGGCTGCACACATGGGAAAATAGAAGACAGCATAATACCAAAACAGCTACTAACTGAGAACACAAACTGAGTAAGAAAAAAAGTGGAGTTTTGAAAATTTCTTCTAATCATCTAAAACTCAATTTGAAACAACCACAGCTCAGGGGAAAAATACAACACACACAAGTGGGTTGTGGCTCTGCAGACAGCTATGTGGCCTCCGTAAAACAGGGTAATAGTATCTGGTAGGGGTCTGTGACAATTACATGAGGGAATTCAGTTGCTCATTATCATCACCAATTGCAAGGCAAAGGTTAACCTTTCAGAGTGTGCCAGACAGAAAAAAGCCCAGTTTTGAGTCCTCTACTCCAGGGCTGCTCAACCGCAGCACTGCTGACATGTAGGGCCCGACAACTCTTTGATGGGGAAAGAAGAGGGGGCTGTCCTGTGCGCTGCACGATGTTTAGCAGATGTTTAGGATGCCAATAGGACAACCACCACCACTACCACCGAATCATGACAGTCAAACATGTGTCCAGACATTACCAAATGTCTAGCAGAAAGTGTTCTAAAATACCCATTTCAAGCCACCATCCTTAGCATCCCTGGGACACAGCATGCTTCTGCCCCCTCTTCCACCTTTCAGAGGGCAGGGATGCTCTCGCTGTCAACACAAAGTGCCCCACATCCCTGCTAGACCACACTGAGCTCCCAGGCCTTGCTTGTTTATTATTTCATCATGAGCCCCTGGACTACTGTGATACTCAACAAAGAAAGTACTCAGTACAATGAGATATGTAAATGCTGATATACCTGGAGATCACAGTCTCATTGTGGATGCAAAATAGGCTTACGGAGAGCTAAAGATGAGGGCTGTCCTACGGCAGAACAAGATTTCCTGACAGAGGAGAGGATGGTGAGATCATGGAGGAAGCCTGGGCTGGCTGCCAGGGCTCCGCTGGAGGGGAAAACCAGGAAGGAGACCAAGGGCATCAGGGTTGGAGCTGAACAAGCCAAGAGACTAGACTGAAAAAAACCTCCTGGAATTAATGAGCAATTATAGCAAGGTTATAGATACAAGGTTAATATATAAAGTTGGTCACTTTCCCATATACCAGCAATGAACAAGTAGAAGTGGAAATTAAAAACATATTATCAAATGACATAGAATGACGTACATTTCACTAATGTCAATTTCCTGACTTAGTGTATTTTAGCTAGACAAGATGTAAATAACCACTGAGGGAAGTAGGGTGGAGGGTACATGGAAACCTGTACTGTATTTGAAACTTCCTGTAAATCTACAAATATTTAAAATAAAGTTTAAAAAGTTGAAAAAAAATACCATTTACATTAGCACCCCCCCCCAAATTAAATACTGAGGCATAAATCTGACAGATTATGTACAAGACCTATATAGGGAAAACTATAAAATTCTAATGAAAGATCTCAAAGAAAAACTAAATAAATGGAGAGATATTCCATGTCTGTGAACAGGAAGACTCAATCTTGTCAAGATGTCAAGTTCTTCCCTACCTGATCTATACATTCAATGCAATCTCAATAAAAATCCCAGCAAGTTATTTCGTGGATATCAACAAACTGATTCTAAACTTACAGGGAGAGGTAAACGACCTAGAATAGCCAACTCAATATTGATGAAGAACAAAGTTCGAGGACTAACCCTACCAGATTTCAAGACTTACTATAAAGCTACAGTAATCAAGACAGCGGAACAGAATGCAGAGCCCAGAAACAGACCCACATAAGTAGAGTCAACTGATCTTGACAAAGAATCAGTTAACTAATCCTTTCTCCATATCAAAGAAAATACCGTGGAGAAAGGATAGTCTTCTCAACAAATGGTGCTAAACCACTTGGACGTCCCACACGGGGAAAAAAATGAAATCTAGGCACAGACCTTACATCTGCACAAATTAACTCAAAATGGATCACAGACCAAAATATAAAATACAAAACTATAAAACTAGAAGATAACATTGGAAAAATCTAGATGACTTTGAGTATGGTGATAACATTTTAGATACAACTCCAAAGACATGATCCATGAAAGAAATAACTGATAAGCTGGATTTCATTAATATTACAAAAATTCAGCTCTGCAAAAGACACTATCAAGAGAATGAGAAACAAGCTACAAATTGGAAGAGAATATTTGTAAAACACACAACTGATAAAGGACTATTATCCAAAATATTCAAAGAACTCTCGAAATCCAACCATAAGAAAATAAACAACCTGATTAAAAATTGGCAAAAGACCCAAACACCTGACCAAACATATACAGATGGTAAGTAAGCATAGGAAAAGATCCTCAACATTGAATGTCATTAGAGAATCACAAATTTAAGCAAGATACCACTACACACCTACTAGAATGGCCAAAATCCAAATACTGATAAGACTAAATGCTGGTGAGGACGTGGAGCAACAGGAGCTCTCATTCACTGCTGGTGGGAATGCAAAATGGTGCACCACTTTGGAAGACAGTTTGGCGGTTTCTTACAAAATTAAACATACCCTTACCATACAAATCCAGCAACTGTGCTCACTGGTGTTTACCCAAATGAACTGAAAACTTATGTCCACACAAAAACCTGCACATGGAAGTTTATAACAGCTGTACTCGTAATTGCCAAAATTTCAAAGCAATCAAGATGTCCTTCAGCAGACAAATGGATAAAGTGTGGTACATCCAGAAAATGGAACATTATTCAGCACTAAAACAAAACATGCTATCAAGCCATAAAAAAGACATGGAAAAAGCTTAAATGCATATTATTAAGTGAAAGAAGGTAATCTAAAAAGGCTATACTGTATGATTCCAACCATATGACATTCTAGAAAAGGCAAAACTATGGAGACACTAAAAAGATCAGGAGTTAGGGTGAGGGAGGGATAAACAGGCAGAGGACAGGGGATTTTTAGGGCAGTGAAACTATTCTGTCGGATATTACAGTGGTGGATACTATACCATCATTATACATTTGTCCAAACCACAGAATGCACACCACCAAGAGTAAACCCTGATGTAAATTATGGACTTTGGGTGATAAAGATGTGTCAAAGTGGGTTCGTGGACTCGAGGAGGGATGATGTCAATAGTGAGGGAAGTTGTAGGGGGGAGAGGGAGGTATAACAGGAACTCTGTACTTTCTGCCCAATTTAGCTGTAAATCTAAAACTGCTCTAAAAAATTAACTTAATTAATTCTTTTTAAAAAAGAAGTAAGGCCACTGGAGGGACCAAATTTTCACATTAAGTAGTAAAAACAAAGTGTAAATGAAACTTTGTCTTGAAAAAATGAAACAGAATTATTTGATTTTATGTGCAAAACATAACAGGTTATAAATGCAACTATGTACATACAAAGGAAATCAAGCAGGGAGTTTGGGCATAATTTTTCCAAAAACCTTTACATGGCACCATAAAGCACAATCCACTCCTTATTTGACTTTCACTGTATAATTTTGCAAGTATAGCTGAGGACCTCGCCAGTCTTTTCAAGGGCCTCTCTGTCTTTTGATATTTAAATGATTCTGCTTTGAAGGGCCCATGGTAACACCCTGCCCATCAATTCTCAACTGGTAGTGGGCTTGTGTGGGCAAGTGTGTGAAAAGTTAACAGTCCTCGTTTTCTTTCATCAAACTTCATGATATCTTGCATCTTCTGCAAGATTTACAATTTCACTTCACAACTCACTGTGACTATTTCATCAATCAGCAATGAGAGCATCCCAATGTTCATAGCAGCACTATTTACAAATAGCCAAGACATGGAAGCAACCTAAATGTCCACTGACAGATAACTGGATAAAGAAGTTGCAGTCTATTTATACAATGGAATACCACTCAGCCATTAAAAAGAATAAAATAATGCTATTTGCAGTAACATGGATGGACCTAGAGATCATCATTCTAAGCGAAGTAAGCCAAAAAGAGAAAGAAAAATACCATATGACAGCACTCATATGTGGAATCTAAAAGAAAAGAAGAAAAAAGCAGACACTATGAACTCATCTACCAAACAGAAACAGACTTGCAGACATAGTAAACAATCTTATCGTTACTGGGAAAAGGAGGTGAGAAGAGATAAATTTGGGAGTTTGAGATTTCCAAACATAAGCCACTATGTAAAAAAAAAAGTTTCTTCTGTACAGAACAGGGAATTATGTTCAATATCTTGTAATAACCTTTAATGAAAAAGAATATGAAAATGAACATACGTGTGTATATGCATGACTGGGACATTGTGCTGTACACCAGAAACTGACACACTATAACTGACTGTACTTCAATAAAAAATTTTTTTAAATAATGATTTCTTAGCATCAATCTTAAAAAACAAACAAACCAGCAATGAGAGTAATAACAAACCTCAATTTGGGAGACAGAGACAGAAGCAAGTGCTAAGCTGAGATGTCTGGGCATGGACGAGATTTTCAAGTGGTCAGTTCATTAATGACAATTATCACATTACAACAATTTTTTTCTTTCCCTATACCATACATATCTGGAGGGACTCAGGCCACCAGTAGTCTAATAACAAGGACCCCTGTCATCACATTAGAAGGATAGCAAAGAAGCCAACTTAAGCTAAAACCCAGTGGCTACAGTCAGGCAGGCACTGTTCTACTGCTGGAGATACAAAGATGAACATGACACTCTCTAGGAATTCAATCTAGCAGAGTTGAACGAATAAACACAAACAAATGTGGTAAGTGCTGGGATATAAAGGTGTGTATGTATGAAATGCAATGAAAGAAACATACATGAGGAAGAAATTAATTCTGACTGGCTCTCTAAATTAGGCCTTGAACAAGGTATTCTAGAAGCAGATACCAGGCTGCCAAGGAAAGTGTAGAAGCAAAGAAAGGCCTGGAGACTGAAAACACAAAGCTCATTCAAGAAATGCAAGGTCAAGTGTAACTAGCTCACTGTTAGTTGCTTCTGGTTAGAGGAATGGAGTGATTTTAAGACAACAGCAAAAAAAAAGGAACCACTCTGAAAAAGTAGGCTGGGGCCCAAGCATGCAAACAAATTTGGATTTTATTCTCTAGCTACAGGAAGCCACAGTAAACTTAAACAAAGAGTAAGGTATTTGAGAAACCCCTGGCAATGGGACATAGGATGGGGGTGGGGTGGGGGATGATGTGGAGGACTGAAAGTGCCAGGGCATCCACAGGCACCTCCTGTAACAGTGTTTAAGCAAGGACAGCGGGCCTGGACTCCTGGCCTCGGAAACAGCAAAGCGGGCACACAGCAGGGGTGGGTGCAAAAGCGGTTCACCAGGTTTTAGTTGCCACCGAGCACTGAGGAGGGGTTTCTGAGGGAATGCAAAGAGTTAGAAACAATCCTGGGAATCCAGCCAACTCCTGTTAATAACTCAATGGAAAAAAGCAGGAGCAGCATATTCCAGGGTGGGGAGGAGCAAAGGGTTAAACGTGGGACAGACTAGACGGATGGAATTGAGGTGATGAGGTCTCCTAGACCAAAGAGGGACCAGCACTCAGCAAAAAGTTGGGGCTGGAGAAATGGATCCAGAAGTGTCAGTAACGGCTGAGCTGGAAGCTGTACATACAGCTGCCTACTGAGGGCCACTGAATTTCAACCAAGAGCACCTCACTTTGAATTGCCTCATTTGTCTTTTTTTTTTTTTTTTAAGCTAGGCATCGCTCACTTTCCCATATCCTAAATCACCTCTTTTCTGCTTATTAAACTCATTCCATAACTACATTCTATTCTAGAAAAGAGGGCTGAGAGGCAATGTACTATATATACCATACAACATTATCTGAAAAGGTCCACCAAACCAAAAGGAAAGCTGAGTTTCCAAGACTACTAATTCCTGGAGGAAAGAAACAAAACATCTTTGATGAAATAGAAGTTCTTATCTTAAGGTAAGACAAGAAAAATTTAAACATAAAACTTTTTCTCTGCCCTTTGGCCTCCTCCATCCCCTCTGGTGTGCAGGGTGCATCTACATTATGCGTCAACCAGACTCCTCGACAGACACCTGCTCAACCACAGACATCAATTTTCCTTCTTCTGGCACCAACCACATGACTCCTTAGAAGATAACTTTCCTTTCTCAATCCTGAAAGGGGTCACGATGACCCACCACTCACCATGCACGTGAACTTTAGGCACAATGTCAACATATCATTTCCCTTAAAGATAGAGATGGGCCCAGAACAGACTGGTCAGACCACTCAGGGAGATACTGAGCCACACTTAATGGAAGTTCTTTGTTTAAATATTTATTCATGACCTTATTAATGTTACTAGCTATATACTTGTACTTTATTTTATAAGATTATTGTTTCTTGTATTACCAAATGTGTGACTGAGCCTCCAATAAAATTAATGATGATTAGGCTACTTGAAATGATCAACCAAATACATAGTTTTATAGACCCATGATTGTCATAGCGTAACTCTAGACATGAGAAGAAGGAACAAGAGGGAATTTTTTCCTAGAGTTTAACGGACTAGTAAAGTAGGTGGTCCAGAGACTTTCGGCTACTGTTAACAGGGCCTAGTCAATGAAATCGGCACCTGACCTGGGAATGAGCATTCCTAGAGCAGTGGGACAAATTGCTCACCAAATGCCTCTCAAAACTTGGTCAAAATTGAGACCAAAAGTGAAGGGAATGTAGAATACAGAATGTTGCCCACCATCCAGTTCTACAAGAATTAAGTCATTAGCCACTGCAGTCACTGACCTGACCGGCTACAATGCACCCTGAAAGGAATTCAGGGCAAAGATCAGGACGAGGCACATTGTACTTTGGGAAAACTGACAGAACTGACCCTCAGACAGATATTTTCAGGGGAAATTTTTTATAAACCTGGATTCTTGCATCTTCCCATACTTAAAAAGGTGCTAAGACCATTAACTAAAATGTTTGTTCCTCGTGACTAACAGCAACCTTCTACTACAACCTTCTACTGAGATGTGTTTGATTGCACGTACCCCCTTCGCCAAAACTACATGTCCACTGGCCTCCCTCTTTACCTCTTCAGAACAGTTCTCAGGGGTCTCTGAGAGACAGTCTCCTGGGTTACAATCCTCAGTCCAGCTCAAATAAGATTTTCCATTTCTTTCTTAGATTGACTAATGTTTAATTTATTGACATCCTCAGTGCTTTTAGAATGTCAGGTTTGAGCAAAACACAAAGGTTTATCTAATGAGTGACATTCCCCACGAGAGGGCCACAAAAATGTCTTAAGGCTGGATACAGGGTGTTCAAATGTTTTCACAGGCAACAGGCAGGAGCACTGGAGTAGGAGGAAGTGTGTACAAGAGGCCTGGCAGCTCACTCTGCCGTGGGCACATAGCCACTGACCTCAGGCAGGTCACTGCCCTTCTCGGTTTTTCATTTTGATGATCTAGGATCATCTTGATGGCCTAGGATCATCTTCTCACTGAGAACTTTCAGGCCAAGCTAAATGTAATCATTTTGAACAGAGTTTCATGTTTTAAAAAAAGTTTCATTAGGCAATTCAGGGATTATTTAAACACCTTTGGCTTTCTTTTCACTTTCTACCTTCTGGCTCTCACTGCATATCTTTAAGAGGGGCCACAGGCACAAAAAAGAAAGTGAAGCTCAGTTTTGCTGCATTTGCAGCTCTAGTGAAAAACTGGGCAAAGAAAAGGAGTCAAATGACTAAAACTGGATTTGGGGATTATCGACTGCAGCCAGCCAGCAAGTTTCTAGATACTGCACCCAACCTGGTCGACCAGTTAAAAGAAAATTAGTAGAAAAAGATAACACATTTTTAAAGGTCTAAATAGAAGGATGCCCACTAAATGTTAAGTGGTTATCTCATGGGAGCAGTGGTGACAAAAATCAAATTTATGTTTTCTTTTTAAATCAGTATGTACACACACGCATTGTTTGTGATTTAAATTTGTGATTAATTTTTTTAAGCTTATAAAAGGCAGAAAAATCTTTCTACCTTACTTAGTATTTTTGGAGCCACTCATCCTAACTTTGGCTGGTAACACACCTACATGTCTGAACAGTATTCGAGGGGGAATGAGCAAATGTCACCCCTTCACCGCTAACAAATGTCTCTTTCGGTGGGAAAAAAAATCCAGTCATGGACTTGAGGAACGAGTGAAAGTTAGCAAGTGATCTTTTTAAACCAGCTACAACATCCCTCCTTTATTCAAGGCCCGAAATCGCAAAGGGACTTTCTAGGCACATTATAAGCTTTTGTACAAAATATAATTTTGTGATGGAACATTGTTGTTCTCCTGACAACAGACCCGTTACCCCATGAAACCCATTACTTTTTTCAACAGCTTGCCTTCTGGAGAGTCTTGGGTGGCCGCGGGGCCCGTCCCACGGAATTTGGTTTGGATTTCACAAGGGCTGGTGAAAGGAGGTTCTGGCCGGCGGAAGTGCCCCTCAAACTGCCCGGCGCCCCAACCCAGCCCACCCGCCGACCCCGACCACGACACAAGCCCCGCCCCCGACCGGCGTCACCCGACCGCGTCCGCGCAGCCCGCTAGCCCGCCCGCCCCGGCGCGTCGCCGCCACCGACCTGATGACACTGATGTGGAACTGGTCCTCGCGAAGGCCCCGCCAAGCGCCAGGCAGGAACTCCTTGCACCACAGATAGGCCCTGCGCCGCGTCCGGGGCTCGGGCTGCTCGTCGGCCGGCGGCGGCGAGGGCAGCGGCGGCGGGGGCAGCGCGAGCGGCGGCTGCCGGCCGCCCAGCTGCTTGGGCTCGAGGTCACTAGCGGCGTCACGCTGCTGCCCTACGCCGGGAGCCGGGGCCGCGCTGCCGCTGCTGCAGCCCAGCAGCAGCCCGAGCGGCGAGGGCTCCACCTCGCCCCCGTTGCAGAACTTAGTCTTCATGCCAGGCAGGCGGCCGAGGAGGCGCGGTCGGCCGCAGCGCGAGAGAGCGAGGCTCAGGGTCTGGCCGGGCGCCCCCCTCACGGAGGCTGGGCGCGGCGGTCCCTCACCGGCTCGCTGACGGGCTGGCCGGGGACGGTGGCGGTTGAGGGCACGCCGGGCTGACACGGGGCGGCGGCGGCGGCAGCGGCGCGGAGGCAGCGAGCGGCGGGCGGCAGCGGCTCTCGGCGGTCCTGCTCGCCGCGGCGCTCGCTCCTATACCGCCGCCGCCGCACGAGGAGCGCCGGCTGCGTCACAGCCCGCCCTCGCGGTTGCCGCTGATTGGCCGCCACCCCTCCGCCCACCGCATCACAACCGCCTCTGCCCTCGCCACGCCGCCTCCCCATTGGCTGCGGCAGCACACCGCCCCTCACCGTCCATGGTGCTGTGTAGAGGGGCGGGGCCTCGCGGGGGGCGGGGCGTCGCGCCAGCACCCGGGACGCGGGGATGAAAGCAAGCAAGGCGCGGGGTCTCCCCGAGAGCAGGCAGGGGACTGGCAAGTGGGCCCCTGAACCTCGTGAGACACCCCCCCGAGCTTGACTGGGGGCTGAAACGGTGCCTGGACCCCTCGAAACCTGCAGGACATCAGAGGCTGGGGCCTGGCAGGGGGCAGGCAGGAAGCTGGTGCCTGGAGGCTGGCTTCTCTTTCCGCATGACCTTGGGGCGAGGCACCTCCTGCAGCTCCGTGCGTGTGCTTTTATAACATTTCTCAGCGCCAGGTCAGCCCCCTGCCGCTCCCTGTCCAAGATGGAGCCTGAGAAATTGTCCCCAGGTCAGAACCGAGCCCCGAAAGGGAGAAGTGACTGATTCAAGGCCTCAGAGCCAGGCTGCAGACTCAGTTTCCCTGTCCGTGGTGCTGAGGACACCAGGGCCTAGAGACTCGGGGCGGCCAGGGCGGCATCCGCGGCCGCTCTGAACACTGGCCAAAGGTGAGTGGCTTTGTGGGTGTCGCCCCGCCCGCCCCCGCGCAGGAGGCAGCCCCGTGACTGTGACTAACGCACCTTTGCCCTAGGGGGATGAGGGCCCCTGCTCCCATTACCACACACTGCCTCATGTCCCACACTTCTCTCTCACCTTGCCGCCTCAATCCCTTTCCGAAAGTAAGTGGAGTAGGGATATATTTTAAAATTATGGATCCTATTTTATCCGGTTTGAGCTGGGACAAGAGGTTTTCCTGGCTGCTTAGGAAATTCAGTGCCTGGCGTACAGGAAATGACTTCTGTGTGGGAATTTCATAGTCTTCGGGAAGCAAACATCTCTTTTTAGCAGTGTGTAATTGGCTGAACTTGCTCCAAGAAAAGTGAGTTTATTGAACAAAAGGATTATGATGAAAGGGGGCTTTTATCAAGACAGCTGTGGAGGTGGGCCTGGATATTGGACTGGAGTGAGGTGGGAGCTGTCCAGGCTTTTAAGAGTGTCCAAATAGGAGTCCCATTGGATCTTGGAAAAGCTGAGAAATCAAGGTCTCCAGTCAGGCCATTTAGATAAGGAAACCAAGGACTTTGTCTAAAAATACCAGCCCTCAGAAGGTGGGGCTGTGTCTGTGGCCTGCCCAGGTGACAGGCCTTCATCCTACTGGTCCCTGGCAGTGGCCTGGTAATCTCAGAGGAATCCCAGAAACCTGGCCGTGGGACGGCACTGAAAGTAAGAGTTCAGCCTCTGTCATTTGAAGTAACTCAGGTGTCTGCTGTTTTGGGCTATTAGAACCCACATGCCCTTTTATGGGATTGCAGTTCCCTGTGGGAATAGGAAGTTGCCTCATGAAAGATGTTGGGAAAGTTACATCTGTTATTGCCTCCATTTAGTGGATGTGGAGACTGAGTCCTACAGTGACTGCAGGACTCAGGTGAGGCCCCTTGGCTAAGATGAGGAGCATGGCCAATGTCCTGGCTTCTATGTGTGAAGAGCACCATGTCCCTGTGGAAACATTTCCCCTACAGTCAAATTCAAGTCCTGAACTTGGCTCTCAAAGGCCCATCCTTGGACTGGCCATTCAGGGCCCATCCTTAGCACTGGAATGGTCAATTCCATGCCAAACCTCCCAAACCTTGAGGCAGAGACTGAGGAAACTTGGTATGTAGTAATGCTAATGTATTTGGTTTTACATGAAAAAAGACTAATTCTGCTCTTAGAAGTTGGGGGAGCCTCCCAGGGGTGTTTCAGCTGGGCTTTGAAAGGTTGAGAAGGCATGTCTACCAGGCAGTGGAGCCTCAGGCTGCTTAGCTCTGCATTGGCATAATAGTAACTTTCTAGAATCATCTGTGAGGATGTATAGTGAAGGCAAGCAGGGCACGTGGTAGGTGCTTAGGGAAAATGCCAGACATTTCACTATCTAAAGGAGAAACCCGGAAGGACAAATATGCCCATGACCCTTGAGGTGGCAACCTTATTCCCAAGACTTCTTCCCAAGAAAAGTCCTCTGAAGCAAAAAGCCCTGTGCATAAAACTGTCCCTCACTACGTTATCTCTAAGTGAAGGAAGTTGGAAATAACCTAAATGTTTGTCTAGTGCCCTGGACTGGGCTACAAAGGATATAGGTGTATCAGGAGGAGTTAAACCAAAGTCAAACCAATTAGCAGAGTGAAGTTGGTAGGAAGAGTTCATTTTGCATACATTTCTTGAGTGCCCTCAGTGCACCAGTCGTAGGGCTAGGCCGCACTGGATGGTGAGGAAAACAGCTATGCCTGGTCCTGCTCCAGTTGAATAGCATCACTGCCCACCCCACCGCCGCCACCCTCTCCCTCTCCCCTCATCCTTGTTTGTTGGTTTATTGTGCGTTGTCTGTCTCCCCTGCAGACTGGAACGTCCAGGAGAGCAGAGACCTTGAGTGTCCTGTTTGCTGCGTGCCCAGCAAGGCCTGATGTCTGTAGATGCTCAGAAGTATTCACTGAATGAACAAAGTCCTGGCTCAGCATTTACTAACTGTATGGCTTGGGGTTGAGCCTCAGTGTCCTCTGCTGTAAAATACAGATTATAACCCCTGGGGCACAGGGTTGTCATGAGGGGTGAGAGGATGCATGCGAAGTGGTTGGGAAACACCCCC